>NW_021604617.1:15011313-15051758 GCF_004785775.1 Grammomys surdaster
ATGTCATTTAATACACATAATTGATACATTAACTAGAAACTCACAGTTATATTGAAGAAAACATACAATCTTATTATCTGACAAAAATAAAGGTAAGGAAGGCTTTACTGAATATGAGATAAATGAAATTGACTCTAAATACAACAAAGATACATGGAAATTTAATACGAATCAGTGGGTGAAAGACTATAATTCAGAAAGAACTATGATGAGTTGGACTGTTTTCACAGGGTTCCTGGAGAAGGCAGGTTAAGGCAGGACATCAGAAATGGTATATAAATAATGGAGAGATGGTTTGAGCATTTTGAACAAATATACTGCTCTTGCAGCAGACCAGATTTGTGGTCACCCTGATTAGTTTGCTCACAACTACTTGTAACTCTAGCTTAAGAAATAACTGATGCTACTGGTCCTGACAGGTACTGTATTCATATGCACATTCTTATACATACACACACAGAGATAATGATATTACAAGGCATGAAATAAAGAACTTGACTAGATATGGTAGTATAAAGATTCTTCCTAACCACCTCCATGGAATATTTTTGCTTATAATTGCCCTCCTTAGCTTTGACTGATAACTTGACACATTATAGATTAATACAATAGATTGGCCTGTCAGCATTTCTAAGAACATTTGTTATCAATTGTTAACCAATATAGAAGTATTCAGCCCACCATGAGCAGCACCATTCCCTAAGTAGGTGGTCTTAGTTCTATTAGAAAGCTAACTAAGCATAAATCTGAGAGCTAGCCAGAAAGTAGCATTCCTAGTTTCTGCTTCAATTTCTCACTTGAATTCATCCCCTGAATTCCCTCAAGGGTGAACTATGACCTTTAGGCTGAAAAACACCCTCCTAAGCTGCTTTTGATCTGAGTGTTTTAGCATAATAGCAAAATGAATGTTCTGATACTCCAAGGAAAGGTCAAAGCCAGGTTGTGCCCTATTCAAAAGAAGTAAACTAAAACTTCACTGAACTTTCCTAAAGGTGAGCCTTTGTCAGTCAACAGCAATGAAACTCTCTCCTATTTGGCACTTACTTAATGTGTTTATTTTTCTCTATAAGGAACATTGCAGCCATCTTGGCCCCTATCTTTGGGGCGATAGAACCAGAAGAAGCTTAAAAGTATACAATATAGTGGCCTAAACTGTTCAACAATGAAAGAAGTTTATTTCCAGTATAAAAGATAGTGCAATAAGATAGTAAATATAGTGTTCTACTTCAGCTAGTAAAATACACTTTGGGTTGAACTAAAATACACACACACACACACATACACACACACACAAGACCATGAAGATGCATGCCTGTGGACTGATGATTTATAAACAATTTTTAGCTAGTTAAAAAATCCTGAAACAATGAAGATTAATCAATTTCAAGTATCTATACAAGTCTATGCAACTAAGTATTTGAAGACTCTTAGTATTTTAAATTAAATATCATTTTCAAAGAGATTAAGGTTTAGGGATAAATTTACCTTTTTTTTAATTTAGGGGTAAAAGTAATGGCACTTCTGCAAATATTGTCAATTGTTCCATTTTAAATTCATTGACTTTGATGCACTGTTGGCCTATATTTCTATAATCAACTTAAGAATATAGTTAGTGTGTTTAATATTTCACAAACATCTAACTTTCTCTGTCATAAAAATCTATGATGATTTTTGTCTAATACATCACTTCAATTATACTCTACATTACCCACTCAGCAATGTAATAATTCACAAACGACATAAAGGCAAGATGGGTACCAAGATTCTATACTGTGGGTGTGACTGTCAATAATTGTGACAATTTGAGATTCTAAGACTAGATAAATCCCCAGGCAGAGAATTCTTACTGATATGTATCCCTGAAGTGTCTCTAAGAGGAACATTTCCATACTTATTTCAGTGACACTGGTGAGATTTTTTTGGATGGTGTCTCTTTATTGGTCTCAGTGGGAGCTTTTATCCTCAAATCTGTTGTCCTGAAGGGAGAAAGTAGTAGTTGTTTCTTGTGGAAACCAAGATAATCAAGTCTGTCAATAGTAATACCTTTCCAGTAGACATGGCCATATCTTTGGAGTGGTGGGGATGGCTGGTTCAGATGCCTAGACACTTGATATACCCCTTGCTCTTTTGAAAGTAATATCTTTTCAGGAGTCTGTAGGCTAACCTGTGTCCAGCCAGCCTCATAAAACTAATATAACTCTTAAATTTTATACAGTAAAATTTTCTGTTGCCAATTATTTTAAGAATTAAAAAGTTCTGAAAACATATAAACGGGTAGCTTTATACTGAGTGAACAGCTTATGCTTATGATTATATATATATATCTATATCTATCTATCTATCTATATATATATATGGGTGTCAGAGAGAGGTGTGTCATGGACTACATGTCTCAATTAGAGGACAACTAGTAGAAGTCCATTATTTTCCTTCTATCATATGAGTTCCAGGGCTAGGACAACAAGCTCCACAGCAAGGTACTTTAATTGCTGAAATACCCACCAGCACGCTAATGCTTTATTAGAGGGAGTTAGTAGTAACATAAATAAATGTCTCCATTGGGAAGATTAAGAACTTTGGGTATCATGAGAAGTTTTCTAAATTCCTACACTGAGTTAAGTTTTATAACAATTGTCATAGTAGAGAAGATACAGCATATTTTAGGATAGCCACTTGTGTGACAATCTATATAAACCCCAAATAGGCTGTTACCAAGATAATTTTGTCTTTAGATATTTATCAGAATTAATCAGCATAATCAGTACTAATATTTTTGGGGTTTTTGTTCTATATTTCCGTCAATTTGTAGCTATAATGACTTTGCAGGATAATTTAATATTTTATTGTGCATATGTTTATTGAAGATATCGCATAAGTTCCAAACTTAAAGAGTATCTGCGTTTGTAAATATGGGACAGCACCTGGGAGCATTAATTTCATAACATTTCTTTCTAATTGACCCACCTTCTTGATTCTAACAGAGGTTTCTCTGCTCTAAACAAAACAAAACACCAAACCTATTTATAAACTAATATGTACTAGTTAGGAACAAGGACTCATATTAGTTTTGATAAATTTTATTTTATACACAAAGCCACTTCAGTCATTAACAGGTTTCTATCACTGTAACCAAAATTCCTAATAGGAAAAAAATCTTTATGGTAGAAAAGGTTCACTTCAATTGTGGTTTGAAAGGGCCCATAGTATTGCAGAAAACATGGCAGTGTTCATGGCCATGGAAATATCAGAAGACTTTTCACATCCTTGCTGTAGACAGGAAACTGGAAAACCAGGCTGAAATGAAGGGTAGGGGTAACTTCCCTATGGAAGAATATTTTTTCCTTGCTCTCAGCATTGTGTAGTTATTCTGATCCTCTGGCTCTTACAGTTTTTTCTACATCCTCGTCAGCAATGATCCCTGAGTCTTAGGTATATGAGTTATATTGTAGATGTTATCAGTTGGCACTGGATTCTACAACTCTGTGTTTTGATTGGTTGTACTTTTCTGAAATGGTTACATCTGTTACAAAGAAAATTTTCCTTAGAAGAGGTGAAAACTATATTTATCAATTGATATAAGAAAAATAATTATTTCTGCATACTTCTAGCTATTAAAAAGTATTGCTACTGTGAACCACGATGGGATCCTCAATCTGTCATACAATTCTCCAAAAGAAAATGTAAAAAAAGAAAAAATAATTAAATTCAGTCAGACATTATGCTGGTTTAGTAAGCTGGTAGCTTTATGTTCTCTTCCAAGATCCATGAATTCAGTAGCCTTGGTAGTTTGCTAGGAGTCCAGTACCAGGTATGATTTTCCTCTTGCTGGATCCAATTAAAAATATTGCCCTTTGTTGCCCAACCAAAGGTAGAAGGGAATTGAAAATGACATCATGCACTTCAGACAAATGGTTCAGTAACCCCTGAGCTGAAAATGACTTGAACACCTACTCACTGAAGGATAGCTTTCATAGCATGACAAAGATCTAGTCATATAGACTTCCAAAGGAGGGGGGCAACCAAAAGTTATACACTGATATGACAACTATAATCCACAGAAATGACCAGCATGGCAGGACAGCACAAGAGTGCAGTCACTGCATGAATATGCTTAGTAATTACCGTAAATTTTAGTCTCCTTAATTAACACATATTTTATTCAATATACCAATACAGGCATGATTTTTAAATCAGTCTTAACATCAGGTTTAATGGAGGAAGAACTATTAGCTATTTTGATTGAAATCATTTTATTATGGTCATCTTTCCAAGACAATGTTCTTCTAGCCCATAATGGAATTGAAAGTTTTGTATAGTCAAAGGTGAACTTTAATTCTTGATCATTTTACCTCTACCTCAAATGTATGGAGATGACAAGTCTAAATTACCACTCCTCACTACTTTGGGTTTTAGAAGTAGCTTACATTTCTTCTTTTATAAAAATTAATATAGTCTTAATTATAATATAATACTTAATTATAAAGTCTTAATATATAGGGGAAATAGGAAATTTTATTGAACATTTTTACAGACATTTTAAAAATTAGAATTATTACTCTTCTGGCAAGTTACTTTTAATTTTCTCCCCTATGTTGATGGCCAAAACATCAGGGAATTGTAAAGGAATAAAGGAGAGCTTACTAACCAATAACTTGATGAATTTAACTGATCATTTATTTTTATTTTTCTTCCTACTTTTACTTATAAGTGAAACATATGATTGACGTAATTAATGTAACAGTTTGATTTAAAGCATAAATTGGATATTAGAAGAGCAAAACTGTATAATTCATGTTTGTTTCAATTCTGAATATTTAAAAACCACTAATTTTTAAAAATATAACTCTTATATAATACATGGAAATCGATGTGACCAGAGTTCAAGGAATAAACAAGAAGGGAGACTATCAACTATAAGGTATGCATAAGTTTGTTATTAATAGAAATCAATACAGACCTCTTTCATTTATCATATTGAGAAATATTAAAATGAAATCATATAAATTAGAATCATTTTGGTGAAATTGTAGGGAACTCACTATACAAATTAATATGCCAATTTATATTTTTTCTTGGAGTTAATTTTATATTAAAATGTATTTATTATCGTATCGTAAATATCTTAAACTATTCATGAATACAAGGAGAATGTATGCTAGCAGCAGTTATAACCACAATGTGGAGACAGACAACAGAGAGGTTCTGATAGCAAATCAAAGTTTTAATTTCCTGTTGATGCTATTTGAATTAAATGGCAATTTGAATTTTTTTAGAATCTAAGGTAAGTTACAGTTTTAAATACACAGCCTCCATTGTGATTAAATTAGAATAACCACTTCTTTTGCTTCAGCCACAATACTTATGTTGCCTTCTATATAACTGTACCTAATATCTGACCTTGAACCTATGGAGTCTATGTCTAAACTATTAGATGTAGAAAAATCTCATTTCAAAGCAAATAAAGGATATAAAAAGAATTTTACAATGTGAAGTTTTACAAGGTCTTATTACTTCTTATCTATGTTAGAGGCACCGAATCTTTGATACACCATGGCTCCAATCTCACCAACATTCCTGTCCCCCCCCCCAGGTTTAATCTACTGTTTCAACTTTAAAAATATAGTCTACCGAACTGAGTGTACTATTAAATGTACAGTCTGAACAGTTCAGATTATGGGGTAACAGTTACGGCCCTTGAACCTGACTCTGCCTCTCACAATGCAGTTTAAGAATGTATTAACTTTTTAATCATCCATCAGTACCACACTGGCTCATGCCGAGCAGGTGGCCAAATAAAACCACAGGAAATTTACTATGAATTTTCCTATAGTCTAAGTGTGCAATAAACAAGAATTTACAATAGTCCAGTAAAATTGCATTTTTATTAGTTTCAGCTCATCAATCCAATTGGCGAAGATTTCAGCCATCTCAGTTGACAGTTACATCCTTTGTAGTTTTGTATTACCTACAAAGAAAGCACAGTTAGCATTTCTTATATCATTCTTACTTCTGATGAAGCTGCAGAACAAAAAGCCAGTCTCAGGGTCCCAGTTACACATGTCTCCAAAGCATTTGCATTGGTTATTGCTGAATAGTATTGGAATAGGTGTTTAATTAGACTTGGACTAAAAGTTTACTTATAGCTTCCTATCTTGTCTTTAATAATATTGTGAGTTTTCAGAAAACATCTTAGGTAAGTACAGATACGTATTTCTTATGCCTATAGGTAGAAATGTATGATGATATACTATGATGCAGAAAGAATTGGATATAGTAAAAGTTGCCCTTTTTTCTGGATACATAAATGCTGGATTCCATGAATTTATATTTCCAACTCCCATGTGTTTGCATAACTGTTCTGTGATGTTCTCAACTCCATTTAGATGAACCAACCTATCTAGTTCTCCCATTTACTGACCTTGAAAACCTGGTCATGATGGTGCATACCTTTAGTCCTAGCACTCAGAAGGCTGAGGCAGGTGGATCTTTGAGTTCAATGTTATTCTGACCTACAGAGTGAATTCCAGGACAGCCAGAACTACACAGAGAAACCTTGTCTCTGGGAAAAAAATCATCTATAATCTGTAGAGGTTAAAATCACAGATCCCAGACCTCAATATACTGTGATTTAGAACCCAACTCTGTTGCTTATATCATGTCACCTTGAGCTTATTTGCTGAAGAATTTGCAGTGCAGAAAACTTTCACATGAAAAATGACAGCAAACTTCTTTAATTTCAAAAATTTAGTATGTACAACACTAAGAGAAGATGCTGCCACTTTGACAACTAATAAGAGCTGAGCAATGCAATTGCTATTATTATATCATGGATTAAATATTATAACAATTAAAATGTTGTTATGACATTTCAAGCACCTTGTGATATTAACGATAGAAGAATCATTGATATGTTGGCTATGTTTTTAACTTTGCTAGATAGAGTTCAGTCATTCTTCTATAGATGTTAATGATTTCCAATGATGTTTTACTGGAACATAATTTTTTTTTCCTTTTTCCTTATTTTTCAAAATTCTGCCAATCACTTAACACCACCTCCAAAACAGCAACATTGATGATCAGCCATAAGCATTTCAGGTGATTTAATGGGAAGCTTAATTTAAAGCTGAGTAGAAAATATTATTAACAGGGAAGTTTTAGGGAAAGCCTTACTTTCATCCTTAAAAAGGCAAGAAAGTAAAGAAAAGAAAAAGAAAGAAAGAATAGACTTTACAATAATGATGTAGCCATTTCTTCGTTAACTCCAAATATGTATTGCTAGATGAATACTGTAATCAATAATATGAATGGAAAAATAGATAGAATTAATACATTGCTATATCTGAAGAAAACATAGCAAGGCAGATCCATATGGTATTACAGCAAGCTAAGTGTTGCACATAAAGCAAAGAGCTAGTAATTGAAAAAAGTAATGTGGTGAGGTCATGCAAAATTAAAAACTATCCTAACTCTATCAGCATGCAAACAAATCTATGCAAAAGAACCAAATCTCCCCTTTGGTTCAGAGATCTGTTCCACAAACTATAGCTAACAAGCTCTTCTGAAAAGCAAAATCTTAGGCTCTATTCCACTCCTGCCCTTCTAGAAGCCAGTGATTGCGTCAGTGGGTTACTCCTGGGAACAGTAAAATTCAATAATCAGAGGCTGGGGAGAGGGTCAGGAGTTAAGAACAACTGGTGTTTTTGCAGAGGACCTGGACTAGTTTCTTAGCACCACATGGCAGCTAATAACCACCTGTAACTTGAGGTTCAAGGAATCTGATGCCATTTTCTGTAGTCCAAGGGCACCAGGCAGGTATGTGATGCACATGAGTACATGGAGAAAAGGTATATATACACATAAAATTATAAAGAAAGGAGAAAACTCAAAGAAGCACTGTTCTAAAACAAATATTACTCCACAAGGCAGTAATGGCTACAAAAACATAGGTTTAAGCTTACTTTAAAAAGGTCAGTGGGTAAAGTATTGGCTTTACAGTGTAGGGGTATATCTTGTGCTGGATGGCCGAAATCATGCTGAAGGTATTGTGATATCCAGTTAAGTGAGTGATTCTATGAGCAGACACACCAATAGGTACTGTTTTAATATATTTCAAACATCAAACATAAAAGGCAAGAGAAAGTAATAGATTAAGAAGGAAAATGGCCTCATATTTTATATCAGCATTCAAATATTACCTTAGTTTATTTTATATAGAATAATCAAAATGGAGGGAGCAGCATTTTCATATTTTCCTATCATTACACTTAAGTATTTTTATAAATTTATGAACAGTCCCCTAGTTGTTGTGGATTCCCTACCCAAGTAGATCAATACCTGTGGATTCACAATGACAGTAGACAGTCTTTCTGTCATAACAGTGCTTATCAACAAGCTTATCCATACCAGGAAGTTGTGAGTCACAGTGCACTGGCCAATGATAAGAGTGAGACAGTTAACTTGTGCATGAATTGAAGCATAAGTTTTAATTATTTTATAAACTAAAGCATTAAAATTGAAAGGAACAAAGGGCTTGTGGCAAAAAAAAAGGGGGCAGTGCGTCCAGAAAAACCGAGAGGTGGTATTAAAATTAATTGCTTGATTCTAATTAAAAATATATAACCTTTAGAAACAGAAGGGCTACAGAAACTCTGATTTTATTTGAATATATTACAAAATGCTACAAACGAAGCTTTACACAAAGGTTATTTCCTTTTTCTCAATGTAAATAACTTCAAACGTTTTCTCAAATATAAGTGAATATTTAAACTATAAATCAGGTGAAGTGGAACCTAATTCAGAGACAAAAGCATTCGAGACATTTATTTGTAATTATCAGGTTCAAAAGTACAGAAACCAGAATAATTTATGTAGTAGCAGAAGACAACATGTTTTTAGGCTTTTCTTTTGTTTATCAAACTAACCGTGCAGATTAAACCTGGAGACACCTGGATCCTTGTCCTCTGGCAAAACTTCTAAGACAGGACCACAGAAAAACACAGCTGATCTCCAAACCATGTAACAGTGAAAAATTCTGTAACTTGATTGAAATGCATCTGTCAATGGTACTTTATACTAATAACTTTGACTTTCACAAGCATATCCAAGCCTTGACTTTTCCCTAAAATCACTGAATTCTTAAATTAGTGATTGTATTGGGTACATAAAATTAAATGTTATGTTTATAGTTTAAGCTGGGAATTGCATAGTTTGTGTATAAAAAAGAGTCAACTTAAAAGAGTTTCTAGACTGTCCCTGAAATGCCACCTCCAATTTCAGTTGTCTCTCAGAATGTTCTCTCCCTCCATCCTTTCCCCACATGATTCCTCCCGTTCCCTTCCCCATATCCCCACACACTCCCAGTCCCCAGTTGGTATCTCTCTTATTTCTGCTTCTCAGTAAGATTCATGTGTCTTCCCTTGGTTTCTGCTTATTATTTAGCTTCTCTGGGTCTATAGAGTGTTATCCTTTACAGCTAATATTCACTTATAAGTGAGTACATCCTATGTTTGTGTTTCTGGGTCTGGGTTACCTCACCTGGCATTATTTCTTTCTATTTCCACCCACTTGTTATTTTTTTTAACAGATTTAATACACCATTGTGTGAATATACCCCGTTTTCTTTATCCATTCTTAATCTGAGGGACATCTAGGTTGTTTTAGTTTGTAGTTATTATGAATAAAGCTGCTATGAACATAACTGAGCAAGTGTCCTTAAGGTAGGATGGAACATCCTTTTGGTGTATGTCCGGGAGTGGTACAGGTGGATCTTGCAGTAGATTGATTAAGAGTTTTCTGAGACATTACAACATAGATTTCCAAAGTAGCAGTAGAAGTTAGCACTCCCACTAGAAATACAGGAGCATTCCTCTTGGTCTATGTACTTGTCAGCATGAGTTGTCACTTGTATTTTTTATCTTAGCCATTCTGACAGGTATAAGATGGAAGGAATCTCAGAGTTGTTTGATTTGATGGCTAATCATGTTGAAATTTTCTTTTTTCACTTTAAAAAAGCATTTTATTCACTTTACAATCTGACTGCTGCCTTCCTCCTGGTCCCCCTCACAGTTCCCTCTCCACCCTCTTCTTCTCTGAGAGGGTGTGGGCCCCTCAGGTATTCCGCTCCCACCTTGACACATCAAGTCTCTTCAGGGCTAGGCACATTCTTTCCCACCAAGGCCAGCAAGGCAGTCCAATTAGAGGAACATATTCTACAGTTAGACACCAGCTTTAGGGATAGCTCCCACTCTAGTTGTTGGGGAACCCATATGAAGAATGAGGTGCTCCTCTGTTGTACATGTATGGGGGTCCTAGGTTCAGCCTGTGTATGCTTTTCGTTGGTGGTAGAGTCTATGAAAACCGCTTAGGGTCCAAGGTTAGTTGACTCTGTTGATCTTCCTATGGAGTTCCTGTTTCCTTCAGGGGCCTCAAGTCTTTCCCCAACTCTTTCATAAGAATCCTCAAGATCCTTCCAATGTTTGGCTGTAGGTCTCTGCATCTGTTTCCGTCAACTACTAGGTGGAGCCTCTCAGAGGACAGTTATGGTAGTCTGCACACATATCAGAATATTATTAAATAGTGTCAGGGATTGGGGTGGTTCTGAGTCATGTATCATTAAGGCTGAAGATTCTCATAAAGAGTCAAAATGTAATAAATCCAGCAGAACAAGGATGCTCAGGAAGAGAGAGGAATTTTAGAATGATTTTTCTGGTGAGAGTTGCGTTTGTCCAAATATACTCTATCCCTACTTTTAGTTTGTTTTCTCCTTAATGAAGGTTCATGTCCTAATTACTGAAATATTCTCAATATCAAAAATTTATGTTAACACTCTAATAGAAGGACTCAACTCCTATTTCTATCATAAAATGTCCTGTGCTAGAATACTCTCCCTTTAACAGGTATGTTCATGAAAGACAAATATTATGCAAATATTACCTGTTCTCTATTGTTTTGTTAATGATTAAAGCTGTTATTGTAATGGGAAATGAAACACAAGCATAATTTCTTCTCATTTCTTTTTTAATAATAAAATAAATGTATCAATAATTATAAAAGCCTAATAACAGTATATATCAATTGATAATCCTCCAAATGCTTGTTACGACTGGCTTTCAGTTCAATAACTCTGACATCAATCAACTGGGACTTTTGTAAAAATAGTGCTGCGTACCTGGATTCAGGTCAATCCAGAGTATATACATTCTTACAAATCGTTCACATTCTGACAGGAAAAGATGCAACGATTGCAATAAAAATGTAAACAGAATTGCTTCTGTGAGTATGTTCAAGAAATTGTACTTACATTATGGCTGTTTGGCAAAAGTTGGAAAAAATTTGTTAACTAGTATTTGTGTGTGTGTCTGTGTGTGTGTGTGTGTGTGTGTGTGTTGTGTAAAAATAATGCTAGTTCACCATTTCCAATTCAGGAAATAGAGAAATTTGAAATATATTTATCTGTACAATAGGTAGATTTAGGATACAAATTACACATTTTTATCTCCTAATAAACTTGGATTAAAAAATACTCTTGGCTCTATGCCCAGGTCTTTTAAACAGAATGTTACAATTCCTATAATGACATTTGGTTTATACATAACAGCTTGATGTGACATGATTAATAGATTCTCCTAGAGAATACCCAACTTCAGAAATCTATTCAGCTAACTTCTTCCCATACCCTGCACGTTGGCAATAAGATACTTAGAATAATTTTCTATTGAATAAAGCCAGAACATGAATTCATTTGGAATTACTCTTCTCCAACCTCAACTATAATCAGTAATAAAAGTATTTTGTTTCATATAACATCTTTGGTTCATATAACTAAATGAGGCCTAAGGCCTTGATAAATTTAATTCTTTTGCTGCATTAAGGAATAATGAGCAAAGAAGCCCATAATTTATTGAAAATTATTACACTTGAAAACTACATTATACTCCTGATAAAATGGCACAATTCAAGAAAGAGGAAAGATACCAAGATGTCTCAGGATGATTGTCACATTTGCTTCTATTTTGTGCATTCACTAAAAGCAAGGCAACAGTAGAATTTTCACCATCTCTACACCAGAAGATTCCTATTACTTTGGCTAGGAACGTTTTCCTTGCATGATTGGTTGACAATATCCAAAGGATAATTTTAGGTCCTAGAGAATTAAACACAGGTCTATTTTTATGAGGTGGGAGAGATTGGAAACCATTCTTCCTGCTTGTTCCAGTGAAATTGGAAATGAAGAGAATGTGTGTCATCTGTGGGACAAGTGTCATGAAGCCCATCTGAATTATGCTTCATACCCTTCTTTATAGCCTAATGTTTGACTACATCCATTTTCCTTGCCATATTGCACTCATGAAATACCAAATTATTGACACTTACATCCCAGGCATAAATCAAACCTGCAGACAAAGCAGATGGTGGCTTCAGAGAGCCTGGATGACAGAGCCGAATAAAGTACTTGATTCTCACCTCTAGGACATCACTTTAATACTAACCTGAAACAATGGTATAACATCATTCCAATTAAAGGGTCTTAAAATAAGATATATAAAAATATTCAGGTGATCCCATTCTGTCTTGTGTATCAGGAGTTGACAGAACAAAACTGAGCAGAAGTAGTATAAATTTAGCATACTTCACATTCTTGTATAAGGACCAAGAGCAGAAATTGGATTTGCTTCACTAGAGTCAATTAGGAAAGGCTCACCCAGGAAGGACTGAAGTGCATTGACAGGACGCTGGAAAGTCTGTGAGTGTTGACTGGCATTGGCTTGGGTAAAAATTAATGAATTTTCTTGCTGGCATTAATTATCACCTGAGAAATCACAACAATAAAGGACAACAATGATGATAAAAGAAATTAATGATACAGGTTCACTAGTTATGTCACGTTTGCCATGTTTTTTCAAAAAAAGCTTTCTGGTCATGTAGTTTAATTCACACGGATCTTTTGCAATCTTCATGTACCAGACTTCATTCCTTTTCCTGGTGCACTTCATATAAAATTCTCTGTGCTCTAAAGTAGTGGGAAGTGGCTGAGAATAAAGCCGACAGCCTTTTCTTATCACTTGGAGGGCACATTTAGTTTGCTCTGAATTCCTCAAAGTATCTTTCTTGGTCCTACACTTGATGCCCAGCTCAGGGCTGTGAAACTGACCTGGGAGTCATTTGTGTCCTTATCAAATCTTTGTGTTGAAGCTGGAAACAGGAGAAGCTACAATGGGCAGAAGAAATCAATCAAAATAAATTTCAAACCAACTGGCTGTTAGATTCTTATTACATTAAAGGTTGTTAAATCAAGAAAGATATCCTCCAAAGAAAACTATAAATAGGTGTGCATTCCTAAGGGTGACACATATGTATAATACTTCTAAATTTTACTGGCTTTGAAAAAAAGAATTTTTATATTCTCCTCATTTCCATTATGTTTTGGCTTTCTTTTTGTTCTTCATGCACAACATTCTTAAAATAAACATTTTAGAAATGACTATGAAAGGGATTTGCATAGAAAAACACCTAATGAAATGCTTTAGATTTGCTGTAGAGTCATTGATATCTTATTTGCAAAATATCATTTCTAGGTTTTTAATATAAATGAAATACATGACAAGTCAGAATAAAGATGAATTTCTCACCATTCATTCCATAAGAGAAAATATAGAAGAATACAGAGTAACAAAAGAACATGAGGCTTTCCACCTCTAACCTAACATTTGTGCTAACTAGAGGGATGCTGGGAGTTCAAGGTGAGCCTGGGTAGATGGTGAATTCTAGACCATCCTGGACTATAATATGCAATGTTGTCTTTAAAATAATAGGAATATACGATTAATCTGAACTCACTGTAAATAATATTTAACTAAATGATATAATATTAAGTATATAAAAAATTCCCAATGTAACAAATTTCCAGTACCCAGAAAATAATCTCTAAGGAGATAGTTTTAAATATTTATTTTTCAGACATTTATATGCACAATTTATAATATCATAAATAGTAGTAATTCTTTTAGGATGTAGAGCTGCATTGATGGCTTGAACCTACATTTTATTCCAAATTCATTCATATTAGCAAATAGAAGCAATTATTCTATAGACAGGGATGACTCCTTATTCTTCTGTGGCCCTTATATTTGTTAGTGGTTTAATTAATATTTTGTGTTTTTTTCTAAACTAATGACATGAAAATTGAAAATGGAAACCCAAGCAAGAAAGTCTGTTTTAAAAAAAATTCATCTCTGTTAGTAGTTTATATATCTTTAACACATATTATTCCCATGACAAAGTCTACATTCATCTGTCCTGCTACCCAGAGTCAGCAAAGAACAATGATGTTTGGTTTTCACTAAATACCTAATTCATTGAACAAGAGGATAAATGTTCTCCTGGGTTTCATATCTACTGCTGTAATAAAATTTTTTGGCAGAGAGCAACTTAGCAGAGAAATGTGTTCTTTCAGTCTACAGTTCCAGTTTAGTAACTATCATTGTGGGAAAGTCAAGACAGCTGGAACTTTAGGAATCCAGTCACACATCTACAGTCAAGAGGAGAGGAAAATAAATGACCACACATGTGGTACACAACTACCTTTCTCTATATAGTCCAGACCCCCAAACTAGGATATGATGTCAACTTCTTGCATGCTGGGCCTTGCCACATAAATTAAGTCATCAAAGACAGTCACTGACAGACATACTTACAAGCCAGCTGACATGAACAGTCCTTCCAAGGTAATTCTGAATTGCGTCTATTTAACACTTAAAATGAGCCATCACTGTGGTAATCACAATTAGGTATATGTGACAATAATAGTAGACCTGAGAGAGATGGAACTTTTGGCCCCAAATCAAGTACTTTCCAATCTTGCAACAATGTCTTATTTGTTTTGGGTCAGTTGTTTCATTTCAGGCTATTTCAAAAAAATAGTAATTTAATCTATATGATATGACTATCTTAAAAGTGAAACTCTATAGTGTTTGCGAAATTTCTTTAGTCTTGTCAAATTTATTACGACGTTCATTTGCCCTATCTCACCTGTCAAATACTCTCTTGGGTTGATTTGCAGGCCTAATATAAAGTGAAAACAAGGTAACAACAGTAAAAAAAATAAAAACAAATATTTTCAGGGATCTACTTTATATCCATTAAGTAAACGTTTGTGTTTTTAAGGTTCATATTCACATTTTTAATCACATATTCCACTGATTTCACTCTATAAACTGATGTTTTTCTCAGCCAAGAAAACATTCTTCGAGAAGTCTAACTCTGGACTCTGTACCTGTTCTTCCTCCACACCTAAGCGTGAAAACTATAAAATGCAGCTTTGTTTTTAAGGTCTGACTGTGAGGCAGGTGATTTTTACAAGGGTAAGTAGAACAGATTGTTATGAGAGGCAAGTGTTTCAGAAATATCTTTTATTCTAAAGATATTGTTTCTTTGAACCATAACATAAGAACTAAAACAATTGACGAAGATTGACTATCTAGAAATAATGGTATATACTGGATACAAACTATTTTAAAATTCTCTGGTTTACTACACACATACCCACCACCACTTATTATAAATATAAGAACTGTAAATACCAGGAACAAAAGTAAGGAAGTAAAACATGAAGTTCCTTAAGAAAGAACTAATATTCTTATCCAGTCTGCGGACATCGATTGTCACCCATATTTTTCATTTTGAAATTAATATACTATTTTCTATATTTCACATTTTATTAAATTATCATTTTATTAAATTATCATTTTATTGGATACTTTTTTATTTACATTTCAAATGTTATTCTCTTTCCCGGTTCCCCCCCTCTCCACAGAAACCTTCTATCCCACTGCCCTCCCCCTACTTCTATGAAGGTGTTGCCCCGTCCATCCACACTCTCTCGATTCCCTGCCCTGGCATTCCCCTACACTCGGGCATTCAGCTTTTCCAGAACCAAAGGCCTCTCCTCCCATTGATGTCCAACAAGGCCATCCTCTGCTACATATGTGGCTGGAGCCATGTGGCACATTTGTACTCTTTGGTTGGTGGTTTTGTTCCAGGAAGCTCTGGGCATCTGGTTGGTTGATATTGTTCTTCCTATGGGTTGCACACAGCTCCTTCAGTCCTTTCTCTAACTCCTCCACTGGGGACCTCATGCTCAGTCCAATGCTGTGCTGGGAGCATCTGCCTCTGTATTTGTCAGGCTCTGGCAAAGCTTCTCAGAAGACAGCTATATCAGGCTCCTGTCAGCAAGCACTTCTTGGCATCCACAATAGTGTCTGGGTTTGGTGGCTGTATATGGGATGGATCCCCAGATGAGGCAGTCTCTGGATAGCCTTTCCTTCAGTCTCTGCTCCACATTTTGTCTCCGTATTTCCTCCCTTGAGTATTTTGTTTCTCCTTCTAAGAAGGGCTGAAGCATCCACAATTATCATTTTGATTGCAAAGCATTTTTTCTAGAGAATCTTTTCTTAAGTGTTTCTAAGCCAGATGTGGTCTGGCTTAAGGAAGATGTGTGCGGCCACTGTGAGGCAGCATGTTATTTCAAGGATATGATCTGGCGTGACAGCAGATGTAAAGTGCCAGAAAGTATCTTTTTTTTTCCTCCTTTCACGTCTGTCTTGGGTCATATCTCCTGTTGTCTAACAGCCCAAGGCTGCCACATGATTGCTGCTCACTGAAGCAACAGGTAACAGAAGTAACAGACTTTAATCATGGCTTCCCACAAGCTCCCCCTACTGGTCACACTCTGGCTGTAGGCTCAGGCTTGTCTCAAACAACTCCCCTTGGAGGAATGATGGTTAAAATGTGTTTCTTTGATCTTCCAACTTGTCTTCGTGAATGCTTTTTTACTCTAGTACAATCCACAAAAGTGTGGAATCTGATATCATCTTTTATTCTCAATAAAACCAGAGTAATAAAGTAGTACTTTTGACTTCTGTAGTGTGGCCATAAGCCCAAGGTGATGGTGACAATATTCACTCCCCAAATGTTCAAAATTTACAAAGTGTCTCTTTATAGTTGCTAATTAATTCCTGTTTCATAAAGAAAAAAGGCATGTTCAATTCAGAAATAAAACAAGCTCAATGCAGAAAAACGAAGGCGACTCTACCAAGCCACTGCTGCCTACGGCTCCCACCCCGGGCTTCTCTGACGCCCCTACAGACAGTCCTCACATGAATGCTGACACTGTTGTGAATTCTGCTAATTATACAAGTCACTTTTGAAATATTCATTTGGGTTACTTTACAGAGATGGATATTAATGGCTTTCTAGCTTTGAAAAAAAAAGAAGATATTTCCTTTGATCTTAGAAAGTTGGACCCTATGCTTCATAAAGGAAAATGGACTAGAGAGAAAGAATTCAGAGCAGTTAGTATTCATCTAAGTAATTATAGTAAAGCTGAAGTTCTTTTGGTAGTTGATCTTAAAGGTCAGGAGTAATATTAACCATGTCAGTCTAAAGATTACACTTAGACACAAATCTTTGAATCTGGCCCATCGACAGGGTTCCATTATCAAAAGGCGGAGCCATTACAATAAACAAAAATAAAACTGCTCCTCTGCATGTTAAAGGTTCAGGAATTTTTTTTTTTTATGCTGCGGGTTAGTGAGAATGTATTTTTATAGATACTTGGCTCTCAGAAACTCAGGTGTTGTCATAGTCCTACAGTACTGATATATAAAAATAACATCATTGTTGAGATGCTTGATAATAAGAAAAATTCCCAGTCTCTAATTTCTGGACTTTCTGATCAAGTAAATAGTTACTGAAACCTGTGCTAGTTACGTACTATTAAATTAACAAACTATTAATATGTCTGATCATAACACTACAAAGCAAGAAGCATATGCTCTCTCACAGGTTTCAAGGTCAGAAATATAGCTAGACAGGGAAGGGTGATACGTCTATAGGGAATCTTATGGGATTAGATTAGGCTTTTAACTGGGAATCTGTTTTTGGAACACTTGAGTGAAGATGGAAGAGCTGATCTTAAGATGTCTCACATATGATGCTGTTGGTGGATGTCCTCAGACCTCATTAGTAGCTGCAAGTTGACTTCAGTTTATTGCCAGTGAGATTTCCCATAGAGCATCTCTAAATGGGACTGGCTTCCGTCAAAGTGAGATATCCAAGAAATGTAGAGGATAAATGACGAAGATGGAAGTTGTAGTGAATTTTATATCCTATTTTCAGAAATGACCTACCAGTACTTCTGCAGGATCCTAGTAGTAGCACAGATTAACTGTCAGAATACAGGACTCATACAAAAGCAATGGGTAAGTAATGGGTAACAGGAAACATTGGCGGTCACCTTTGAAGCTGCTGTCCACAGGTTCTCAGGTAAACTCCAATAAGCAAATGTCTGACAGATTATGTATATGTGGTTAGTAGCAACCATTCTAAGACAAAGTCTTAGGATGCTCTGCTCATATGCTAATTTAACAAAATTACATAAATAATCCATTCTTTCAGTCTACAAATATGTGACTTTTTCAAGATTATTTATAAGAAATGTTACTTGCCAATATCATAAGCAGCTTATAAGATCTGCTAAACATATTCTTGAGATTCTGACAAAGTTATGCTTAAAATGAAAGAAACTTTGACATTGATTGAAATTGATCTAAATATTTACCTGAAAACTTTGAAACACCATTATTAAGGCAAGCAATAATTTACTTAGTATCAGAAAGATTGGTGACCTTTAAGCTAGTGCCTAAGAAATGTAATTGATAGAGATGCTTGCCATAGGACATAATCTCTGATACTGAAAGCTAAGTGAAAAGATAATGAATGCACCAATCATGAAAGAATTGCTTAAATGATAGTTTTCGCTGAAGTTACAACTCCACATTTCGTTCTGGTTAATGACCCCATAACTGTCTCCTTTCCATAAATGAGTCTCAGTCTGACTTAGCTTCTAAGGTCAGAAATCAACCGTGTTCAATATGGCATGAACAATGGTGTAGCCCATACTTGTGAGGATAAGGACAACGTCGTCAATAAAATAAGTCCAGTACAGTTAAAAAAAAAAACCACGCAACACAAACCTATGTTTTGATAACTAGTAGAATTATGTATTTAAACTTCAGATGAAAGTTTACCTGTCAACCAAATAAGGTCAAAATCCTCTGGAGAATCTCTAAAGTAAGATTTAGCATTCCATATAGGAATTGATCACGCTAGTCCAAGAAAGAGATTAAGAAAGAAGTCTTCAGAAAGACGTCCATTTAAAACCAAAGGTGCCAAATTCCAATGGACTTGTCTGACACATAGTTGACATTACTATTGCAAAACGATAGCAAGAAACAATCACAGCAAAGTAAAAAAAAATAAAATAAAATCTAGCAGAGAACCAACAAATTCTTCTGTCCCATGTCTGGTCTCTATTATTGTTGATGCACTCATTCGGGCTCCAAAAGGGTTTGGGGAAGCCCCCATCTACAGTTCTACACCTGCTGTCCACACAGTATTCCTCATGCTGGCTCCACTCCATACCTGGAGCTTTCCTTGTGTCCCATAGCTCTTACACACCCTAGTGTCCTAAGGTTCCCTACGGCAACCTAAACTTTAAAAGCTTCATTCAATGTTCCCTCAGGGCCTTTTTGTATCTCTCATGGTCAAAATGAAGTCAGATTCTTGGCCCAAATCCCATATAAACGGCCACCAACCCAATTTCTGATAAAGTCCTCATTATACACAAAGCCTCGGGAGCAGTGCTCCTAATTTCTATATTCCTCTTAGCATTCTTGTTTTCCAGAATCCCATTAAAATGGCACAGTATCAAGGTCTTTAATTAAAATCTCATACACTTCCACAGTTTCACCACTGAAGAGTTATGAAGGCCCAAGAACCATGTGGTGAAGTTTTCAAAGCAATAGCTCTCCCTTCCTTCCTTCCTTCCTTCCTTCCTTCCTTCCTTCCTTCCTTCCTTTCTTTCTTTCTTTTTTCTTTCTTTCTTTCCTACTTTCTTATTTCTATAATAAGATACTCCAACAAAAAAAACAAGGGGGATGAAATGACTTCTTTTACCTCTTCGTTCAGTGTTATAGTCTATCTTGGTGGGTTTGTCATGGCAATAAGATAATGGAGAGGCTCTCACATAATCTACTATCAGAAATGGGGAGTAATAAACATCCTTGTGATCAACTTTGTTCTCTATCTTCTACAAGATCATCTGCCCAAGAAATAGTCCTACCCACAATGAAGATGGCTCTCCCACATCAATGAACACGAGATAAACACAGAAATGTTAGGAGGTATGTCTCCTAGGCATTTCTGAATTTTTGTCAAGTTGTCAATTAGCATAAACCATCTAAGTACTGAAGCTTTTCTCTAAAAGACTGGATTAGGTATAAAATTATGCATGAGAGGAAGGAAGCCAAAAATATCTATGAATTCATAAATCATTACTAAAGATAAAATATGTAAGTTTCCTTGAAATATATAATGGAATACTAACCATCAAATGTAAACAAATACTTTTCTAGATAATTTTTTATTTAAACATATATATATATATATATACACACACACATATATATATGTACATATGTGTGTGTGTGTGTAATACTAAGCAAACAGAAAATGGCTGTCAAGCATTCACTCTTCAGAGACTTAAAACGTGCTTCAAAGATTCCAAAGATTGGACCACAGTCAACATGTCTGTTAATATGTGTCCCTTACACCAATATTTAATATCCTAACAGTAATAAAATGACTGAAAGAAGGAATTAATACATTGCATTGCAAAATGTCTCTGGTGATCATGCTATTTTTGCTAACTCCCTCATCTTTTAAAGAAGTCCTACCCAGTTCTATAATACATGCCTTGTGTTTACATTTTTCTGCCTAGATTATTGGAACAAACTTCTCAGGAGTTGTAGGATTATAATAACAAAGGAAGTTTGATAGTTAGCAAGCCTCCCCTTTATTCCTTGTGATTAAGCAATACAAGCTAAGGGCCAGATAGCAAACTCATGGTTCTGAGTTAATTATAAAAGACTATTTTCAAGATATTTCAATCTAAAATGGCTGCGAATAGTCAAGACAGAGTTTATTTGTGTAACCTTGGCAAGGCCAGGAACTTCCTGTATACTAGGCTAACCCCCAACTCATAAAGATCGTCCAGTCTCTGCCTCCTGAGTGCTGAGACTGAAAGTGTGTGCTGCTACTACCAGCTAGCAATAATTTTTTCCATGTTTTTATTGTGTGCCACAGTTGTTCATGAGCCACAGCACACATTTTGGAGTTAGTCCTGTCCTTCCCTTTATTTGGGCTACAGTATCTTTCTCATTTCTTCTATGGCAGAGTACATTCTAGGCTAGGGAGCTGTGACTTTCTCACTGATTCTACTATTTTCCTCTCACCATGAGACTTTTACCTCTACCTCATTCTTCATCATACGAATGTTGGTATTACAGATGCATCCCACCACATCTAGCTTTTTATTTCAGTTCTTAAAACAAACTCAGGTCACCAGACTTGCATGGAATGTACTTTTAGCCACTGTGCCATTTCCCCAGCCCCAAAATTCTTTTATCAAAATTTTCATAAGCTTTATTTTATTGACATGTCATATATACATATACACAACACACATGCACACACACATACACATGCACACACACATACACACATATATGTATGTATACACACAGATAGATGATAGATAGATAGATAGATAGATAGATAGATAGATAGATAGATAGATAGATAGACTGAATCCAAATAATTCTCGGTTATATAGTGATTTTAAAACTAAATTGCATTTGTCATACTCGAAAAAGTTGCAAAGATATGCCCGGTGGGAAATAAAGTGTTCTAAGAATCAACTGATAGGCTGTGAAAAGCATTGATGTTGACTCTTTTGGACAAGGTGCTCTCCACGGTATGTCTTAGAGAACTGAAAACGTGGCATGAGGTACTACAAAGGGGTGTTTTACATGCTGGGAGGAAATTCTGACAAGTTACACTTTTTCATGGTAATCAGATCTCTAATTTTCTAGCTTGACAACACAGTGTCTACATTTTGTAAAGCCTGGGGAGAGAGGGATTCTAAAACAAAAACTTTCTTCTGATTGTCTTGAAAAAACATTATCTTCCAGGGGAAAAAGCAGTTCTCACCTCTGACTGCTGATTTCTTCCTCCTGCTCTTCACTCATGAGCCGTGAGCCAGTCTCCATTTGACAGATAGCAGCCATATGACAATTTTTTTTTCTTATAGCAACATGCAATCTTTGTTTCCACTGGAGAGGCCCAGTAGGCACAATTTTGGACTTGTTAGTAAAAGCAAACAAATGTCCCCCAAAGATTTTCAAAACATTTGACACCAGAATGTGGTATTTTTAACGCATTCCCATTTCCCATAATTGAATGCGTGTGGCATAGCAACTGGAAGAACATTTTAGTCAACTCAAGAATTAATAGGAATTAATGCACTTGATTCCAGAGTGTCTCACAGGATACCTATGGATTTTGTGCATAATTTTATAGATAATAAGACTGTGCAAACTGTTCAGAACTCAGCTTAAAGACCATTGACCCATGGAAAGGAGTAAAACGGTGAAAGCATTTAAAAGAGAACAAAGCATGATATTAATATTCATCTTGTATTTAAATTGAGCACAAATTTTATCATTGGGAATATGTGCCCTACTGTTAAAATTTCTTGGGATGTTTCATCAAATCCTTAGTAAGATTCTGTCAGATTTATGCAGAAGACAAAAATAATTCTCTCTTCAAAATATTTTCAAATATTGAATGCATACCAGCATCGATAATGTGTGATGTGTCTTAATGATTACAATATTGAGACTATGACTGCATTTTCTAAGTCAACACACAAGCACCTAGAAGATTATCAGGCCAATCACATGTAAATTATCTTTTCCCATTATTTGGTATGTAATGTGGGTATGTAAATTTATCATGTGTCAAGTTTCAAAGTTGGAATTTTCTTTTTAACTGAGATTGGAGAAATGGTTCAGGCATTTAGATGTCTGCCATGCAACTGTGAATATCTGAATCTGGGCCTTCAGAGCCCACAACAATATGGGGTTGACATTGTGACGCATCTCCAAACACTACTCTGGAAGCTGAGATGAGATTTCCAGAGGAAGATGGCTATCTAGACTAGCCAAGTTGAAGAGGTCCAAACCTTCAAGAGAGAGGCTCTACCTCAATGAATAAGATAGAGAGCAGCTGGGGAAGATCCCTCATTTCACCCTGCTTACCTCGTAAACATAAATACACATAATTATATATGTATGGAAATGAATAAGCACATGAACAACACACACGTACAACATAAAAGTGGAAAATGTTTCTAACAGAAATGCCAACAGCCATCCAATCCTTCCATGAGTAGTCTTAATGAACAGAGTCCTCATGACTTACCTGAGTGTTTATATCGGGCCATATATTTAAAAGAGGATTTTACTATGAAATGTTATCTTCTGGGCATACAATGACCAGTGTAATAATAATCTCACAGAAGCTGAAGCTGCCTGCAAGGAGCCTGTTCAATACAAGACTGATCCTGTCAACAGTAAATCATGGTTTGGGTGGGCCTCTCAGGGTCCTAACTCTCACTACTGAGCTATTGGCCACTGATGGATTCTAGAGCAAGAGAAGACGTGTGCTTCATTCATGAACCAGTAATGAGCTGACAAGACTCCAGTGCTTTCCAATCTCATGTTCACTCAGATGGCCCTTGTTTAATCCAGTGATTCATTACACACACACACACACACACACACACACACACACACAAAATGAATGGGAAAAGGTTGTAAATAATAGCTGAGGTAAAGGAAAGTAGGGATTTCAGAGAGGTTAGGGGTTATGATGACGATAATGTACTATGTATATATATGACAATGTATAAAAATCAAATCGAACAAGCATTTTAAAATAAAATCCAAATAAAAGAGTTTCATTACAATGGTCCTTTACCTTAGTTTCATTTCTGTGGCTATGGTAAAATACCCCGACAAGAAGCAATCTAAAAGAGAAAATGGTTTATTTCTGCTAACAGTCCTGGTTACAGTACTGCATTTTGTGGCAGAAGCCAAGTCAGAACCTTCAAACAGCAAGTCAAATCACATTCACAGCCAAGAGGGGAGAGAAATGCAAGCATTAATTCTTGTAGATGGTCTTTACTACTCTCTGGGTTCTTCTGTTTTCTCATCCTTTATGCCTCCCACCCCCTGCACCCCCCGGTTTCTCTCCCTATCACTAGATAGGAGTGAAAGAATAGAGGGAAGGGAGAGACAGGGATCCCTGCATATAATTTATTCCTTCTTCATTCTTCTTTGACCTCAACTACTAACAGACAACAAACACCCTCCTCCCTGAATTACCAACAACCAGTAAACCTGGCTCTCGGGGCCCTAGAATTTATATACCCTCTGAAATGTTCCCAGAATTTCAAACATCACACAACCACAAAAACTATCTGCAGCTTGCAAAACCATTCCACGGCTAGAGAAGGAGGCAAATCATAGCTGCTATAGACAGTCCAAAGGAGCCCACATCCCCACACTTGGGATTAAAATGAAATCACTTTCTTATGTTTCTGTGTTTTTAAAAAGAATCCAAAAATTCCAAAAATCGCCATTACTCATTCTCATGGGTTTTCTTGCTCAACTTGATTTTTCCACTCGGGAAATGGTGCTGCCCATTGGCTGACTTCCCACTTATAATAACTTAATTGAAGCAACCGCTTACAAAGAAGCCCAGAGACAACTTAACATTGGCATTATCTCACTGGGGTTTTCTTCTTAGGTTGTATCAAAATGACAACCAAAGGCATCCATTGCATTTTTCTAACCAACACCCTGTTTATCAAAACTGGGTGGTGAGACTTTGAGTTTATCGTCATATGTTTTTAGGAAACATAATGTCACAGTAAACTCCCAGTTTCTTCAGCTCTTACAATGTTTGAAGGAGGGAATAGAAAGGAAAAACGAAAAGGATAAAATTATATGATAATCTAATAAATAAATAAAAATAAATAATCAAAAGGAACAATCTGGGGAGTTTCTGTTCATATGTTCTAAAACACAGATGTCAACATTTGTCTTCATAGGAAAGTTTTATGCTATGTTTTTTTTAACATGCTAAACACATATCCCTAAGCTAATAGAAACAACATTTAAACCTGACAAAAATATTACTATGCAACATAAAGTTTCACTATAACAATGTAAAATTTCATATCAAAATAATCACACAGTTTATATTTTATTTCCTTTTTAATGCACATTTAGCCTACCATGATTATGAGAGACACTTTATGATTGAGGCTAAATGCTTCCTAAATTGACAAAAATCTACATATCGGCCTTAGAAGGATGTCAAAAGCACAACCATGAGACCTGGATTATCAAAGTGCCTAAGAGATTTAGTTTTAACACCTCAGTATCTATATGTTTTGTTGGAGTAGTTGTTTTGTTTCTCTACATTTGATTGGTTCATTTCATTTCGTAATCTGTCTTTCATACCAGCCCACTCTCCCTAATTTATGATCTGTTTCTGAAATGATGAATTTCAATCTAGCACTATGTACTAGATTCACAACATATCCTTTTGCTTTCAAAGGACAAGGAAAGGCAAAAAAGAAAGTGATGAAATGGGGAAATATTTAAACTTTTCTCACTGGGATCCAGTGCCACTTAATTATTTTTACTGGATGATTCATAATAATGATATCCACTACCTACCCATGTTTTAACCAGACAGGAAAACAAAGGATTTTAGATTAGCAGTTTTAAAGTTTGCAGCATAAATAAAGGTTTCCTCCTTGTTTTTGCAGTCAGCATTTGAGACATCCCTTTGTAGTGTTTGGTTTTCAATTTTCTCAGTCATACAATAAGAACATTAGGATTCTGAGAACTGTACTATTCTGAAACTCAAGGTTTTATTTTAATTTATCATTGTCATCATCATCATCACCATCATCAACAACAACTAACAACATCATCATTTGCTGAAATTAAGAGTGAAAAGTTAAATTCTTTAAACAAATTTGTGGAGCTCACCATCTCCCTAGAGGTATATGTTAGATGTATGTAACTATTTATATCATTTTTTTGTGTATGGACCTTTAATAATGAATAATTAATTGCTTATGTGGGGAAATAGATGGCTCTATGTTCATTCTGAAATTTATTTTTGAGTCCTATTGGAGAGCACTGAGGTTTATGGAAAATGACAATGTATTTCTAAGGAAAGAATTATGTGTGTGTGTGTGTGTGTGTGTGTGTGTGTAATAAAATGCTTACTACTTCCAAATGCAACAGTTAATGTTTGTCCACTTTGTAAAAAGATGGAGATAATATACTTGTAACATTTTAGAGAAAAAGACTTACAATAGCACAGAAGTCTGAAAGTATAGTCTATTTCCATGGAGATACTCTTTCCTGCATACTGTAATGACTTCCAGCCCCTGCTTGCATTAATCTAAGCAACAGGAAAATGATCTTGTGAGAATTGACTTAAACACTTTTTTTATCTGATCCAATTTATTTTTATTTTTTCAAATCGTTTCCTCTTCTGTTTTATGAAATAGCACAATTACTATATAAGTAAAACTGTCTTAAAATTAAAAAAAAAAATCTATGTAAGCAAGAAAACATTTGCTACCATGTTTCAGTATTCAATGATTTGATACTTTTTATTCTATAATTTTTCTGTAAATATTTTTTTTAGAAAATCGACTACTCATCACATCGTTTTTAATATGTTTGCAGTTCAAATTTTATCATCAATTTTTCTCTTACTACAATGCAATATGAAATTGTTATAATTTGGATGCATAATAAATACATGTACTGATACTTCCCAATGAGGACCAATACTTTCTTTCACAATTGGTGTCTTTTCATATTATATTATTGGTTGGAATGGAATGTCTTTTGTGTCAGGTATTATGCACATTCACAATCCATTCCATAAAACCCAAACTATGTGGCTATCTCAACAAATGTATCTGTTGGAACACTACTGAGTATAAAAGAAAGAATAGCAAACTTAGTGGCAAGGAGCCTTTTCATGAGCATAGGGGAGCAATCAATAAAGCTCAAATTCCCCACAGGAGGTTGGAAACCAAAATAAAGCAAGCAAGCAATAAGTAGAACACAGAAGTACTTGTCCTGAGATAGTAAAAGAATTTAAAGTACAACAAAAGTTCAATAGAGTTCCTGGAATAACTTGATAGTCTGTAGGTAAAGCATTAGTTAAGATGAAGCTGTTAAGAATGGGATAGGATATAGCTCTTTAAAGAATAACATTTCTTGAATGGCAAGCTCTTTACCTGACTTTCTAAATTGAATGTCATCTCAATTAGACCCAATGAGTGAGTTTGTTTTATTTCTTCATTTTTCCTTGTATCTCTACCACAAGTTCTTACCATCCGAGAGTGACTTGTTTCTGTTCTTTATAAATTAAACAATAAGATGACTATCATCTTAATTTATCATTGTCATACATAGCAATCTTAAACACTTGCAAATTTAGAGTCTAAAAATTGTCTCATTGTAATGATATTGTAAATTTCTTTGATGACAAAAGACACTAATCTTTTTGTGTTTGCTGGTTATTTGCATTTCTTTTGGTGTGAAATAAGATTTCCTGTTGGTCCAGACTCAATTATTACTTATTCTTAACTAATGACAGAATTGTTTCCTTCTGACAGAATCAACCAGATTATATTTGAAACTTAAAGTGTTTGTTCTTGAGGATTGTCATATATATGATAGATTTATTTTTCCCTCTCCTTTTATCTGAATAGTTTGGGGGATAGAAAAAAAAGCATGAATAAGTCTGTTATCATGGATTAGATCCCCAAGTGAACTAATTAGTGTCTTTATGTTCTATGGCCACTTAATGCACTTATTTTCAGGTCAGTTCATTAGAACAGTACCAGGGGAGGGAGGGAGGATGATTTAATGCAAATCCTTCTTCACAGATAAAAGAGGAGAAGAAGCACAGTCAGAGATGGTGTAAAGGTGAGAGACCTGGAGCCCTGCTTTGCCTCCCCTTTCTGTTCCTCCATTTTACCCCTATGGCACTTCCATCAAATCTTCAGTCTTCATGGAACACAATATGAGCGTTACAATACTTTAGAAGAATAGAGTCATTTTAGATGTAGCGATATTTGAGGGTCTAATCTACTTTGCTCTCACCATATCATTGTAGCTTCCATTTTGATAGCATGATTTTGACAAACAGAAAAAGAAAACCACTGATATAAACGATGCAAATCACATTCGATCAGAAAATGTAAAAGTAAAATTCGAAAATAATTTTAGCATTGTGGTGCTGGGAAAGTCAGTGACAATTGACAATTGTCATCTGACAAGGCCATTCGAAAAATAGAGCACACCCATTTTCAGATGTGAGCATCCTGTACTCTTCACCATTATAAGAAAGATCAACTGGTCTCAAAAGGACATCATCATTCTCTCACTAAAATAGCGCATTACTAACTAGGTGACATTATTAGAGTGGTAGACCTCTCTGCCTGGTAAACAAAATGATCTATTATTATCAATGCGCAAGGCCTTTCTCCCTTCTTTCTATGACTTCTTCATTTATTCTTGTTCTAGTTTCACAGTACTCACTTTCTAAACTTAATGTCGGTCTCATTGAAGCCCAATGAACGGGTTAGTTTGATTTCTTTATCTATCTTCTAGCTCTATGTCAAGTTCTTAGTGTTTGAGAGTAACTTGATTCTACTCTTTATAAATTGAATGAGCCAAATATGTACCCCTCCACACATACACACAATCTTAAGTACGTACATTGGAGTCTTTTTTGTCTTTGCTACCGGGTAAAGGATGTGTAAGGTGCCTCTAATTAGTGACTTGGTGTATTTTTGCTTCTTCCTATTCGTATAGAGATAATAGTAGCAGTACTAGACACATACATTTCTTGTGAAGATGAAAAGAAATAATACAATTTTAAAAGTAAAGACATTGAGCAATAACTTCAGATTAATAGATGGGAGCGATTATTATCAAAGTAAGACCTCCACAGCATGCATGGTGTTGCATATCTGTAATGATAACATTCCAGAAGTAAAGGGAGATCTTGAGTTTGAGGCAGAGTGGCTACCAAGTAAAGCACTGCTTTTGGAAAGACAATAATACAAGAATAAAGGGAAAGGAAGAGAAACAAAAGGGGAGAGAAGGCCATTAAGATGGAGTGGCATTAAATGAGTCCCAAAACACTGAAATGGATTTGATTCCCATTCTAGACTATTCAGAGACCTCTGAAAAAGGACCGGGATTATGGACAAATTAAATTGACTGGTGGCTTCTGTCTCTTCTTATGACAGAGTAATAGATATCACTCCCACATTAACAATTAAAAAATAAAATAAAATTATTGGGTGTTGTAGTAGGTATTAAATAATTGTCTTAGTGCATTGATTCAGAGAGAACTAATAGATGAAATAAGACTGATCCTACCCATGTGTACTAGATTCCAACTTGGGATTTCTAAGTGATAACACCTGCCCTGCAATCCATATTACTCTTGTTTGTTTTTGTGAGTGACCAGGCTGAATAAACATTCTAGGATGCCAAAGTGTCCAGAACTTCCAGTAAAACCAGAAAGCTTGCAGACAAGCAGAATTCAAATTTTCAGTTAGGTTTCTGTCTCTCAACTGTACATAAAACTTTGAGGAAGTCATTGAGCCTGGAGAGGAGTCACTAAACAAGAGCAGGGGTTCCTACAAGACCAAGAACATTCTCTTCATCTGCCAGACAATATAATGAGATTTCCTGACACATGTACTGTGGCAGAAGGCTGCCTGGGGGGTGGAGCTACATCAGCCAATCCTTTCTCTTCTCACAGCAATTCCTAATAAGCTTCAAAGGATAATACTTAGTTGCATAGTGAAATGTGTTTTACTTGGTAAAGTCATCAAAATAGCAAACCAGCACCAAAAAATGTAAGATTCACAGTCCAGGCATCAATTAATAGGCATTCAAAGAGGCAGAAAATATGACTTGCAGAGGGATGACAACCCAACTAAAAGAAGCAGTCTATAAATAACACAGACTACAGAACCATACAAAGGTTTGGAGAGACATAGAAATATCTTTCATGTGTTACAGAAGGCAAAACACAGGTACAGAGTATTTGGAACAGGCAGCCCAAAGCAGAATGAGCTCATTCTGGAGCTAATGATCCCCCACTAATAGAAATATCACCAAAAGGTTAGCTGGAGAAAAAAAATCATAAAAGCTATTTAGTAAGGGCAAGAGTTATAAGAAAATATCTATTTGTGCAAAAAGGATTTCTTTGAAATTATTATTCTAAAATTTATAAACGTAAATCAAGAGTTGAAGTAATAAGTGACTTGTAGTGTGTTTAATACAATAAGAACACATCGCTGCAGGTAAAGAATTATTTAAGAAGAGGAAGATGTTGACATGAACAAAGAATGTGGGGGTAAGATGAGAGTAACCAGAATGCATTAGATACATGTGTGAATGAACTTGTTACAGAACCCATTGACAAAAGTTATGACGCAGAGGAATTAAGATACACGTGTACATCATGGACATTAATGTAGAACTTTGCACAAGATTAAACAAAAGGTACGAAGTACAAATGGTCACAAAATGAGTCTACTTAAAGAGAAAAACATAGTCTAACTCAAAACGTGAGGCTAAGGGTATAAGTGATAGGAATAGAATAACGAAAATATAAGCGAACATTTGAGATCTTGGTATTTTGTTCTTGTTTGGTTTTGCTTGCTGTTGTTGAGCCTTATAATGTATTCCAGGCTGGCTTCTAGCTCATGACCCCAGCCTTTTCCCCCAAGTCTCAGCCTCTGTATTGTTCAGATTCACTCTCCTTCACTGTTGTGACATAGTACACTTGCCTAGATATATTAAGTAGAAGGCAACCATTTAAGAGCTCTGTCTTTGAGGCTGAAGAGTAGAAATTATGACATGCCATTAGAAAAAGTTAGGAGGGAGAGAAGAATAAAAGGAACAAATGTGTTATTCAAAAATTATATGTATTTTGAGAGCTCTCAAAGCATTGACAACAATTCAGAAGTATTTTCTTTAGTTTTTACCAATCAGGATATGTAAATTCTTGATATCTGAACTACAGCAACTGACTCAGTGGTCTCTAATGACATAGGTCAGTGGGTTCTCAGGTGCGTGCTCTCCAGGGCTCAGGTGGAGTCTGTTTTCCCTCATTCTGTTGACAGAATTCTCTGAGCCCAGCACACAAAGAGGCTTTAAGAGGACAGCAACTTCAGCAAATGCTTCATCTCGTATTCCTTCTTTGCCCATTTTGCTTACAGTCAGGCATATCCTAAAGGTATGTGAACTTCCTTTTACAGAGCATTTACTGTGTGTCATAGAGCAGTCCCTTGGCACGAAAAAGGAATAACTAACTTATTTATTAGCATTTAAAGGAAACTTTTTGACAGTTATTTGAAACTTGATTGTACATGCTACTGAATTATGGCTATTTCCCTTCTCTTTCTAGCAATAAAGTTTATCCTACCAATGTTGGGAGGGAGGAATTAGACATTAACAAAGTAGTGATTAAAATTATTTTTCTTTTTGCATTGTTTCTCCTCAGCATCCTATTCTTCTAAATTATAATGATGATTATAACTATCAAATATGAAGAATAGCCTGAAGCATAGACATAACCCTAAGTAACAAGCATAAAGAGGATGATGAGGTGTTGCAGGTAATAAATGATAAATATATGTATATAACAGATAATTGATAAGGGTATAATAGATAAACGGATACATGGTTACATATGGATGATTTGTAAATAGACTTTCAGATTTTGTCAGATGTGAAAACTGACTATGACACAGCAAAGAATGATTTGTCTGTTTATCTTAGCAAAAGTACTTCAAAAAGTGGTGATTTTATACATGTGGTTACCAAATCTTATTTAAATAGGTCAACCTTGAACAAAATTGTTTAAACAGTTATAATAACAGCCTGATTTTGCTCTTCTGTATGCTTACAGAGAACTCTACATGTGGAAGAAAATTTAAAAACTGTGTCATTGATTATATTCTCAAATTATTTTGGTGGCTCAACTTTTAAATAACTTTATATTGTTAAAACATACATACTAAAGGGATAAAGAGAAGGCTCTGCAGTTAAGAGCATTTCCTGTTATTCGAAGCCACCTGAATTTGGTTGTCAGCATCCATGTTTAAGAGCTCACAACTATCTGTACTTCCAGTCCTAGGTGATCCAACACTATCTTCTACCTTCTGTAGGCACTGGCATACATTTGGCACACATATACATGTGTATGTATAAATTATATATATATATAATTTATGTCCATTGAAAATAAATAAAGCCTATGAATCTAAGCATTACATAAAAAAGTAGGTGTCTTTTGGCACAAACTATGTAAGCCATTGATGCTTTTTTTATCACTTAATTTAAATGTATTATTTTAATAATAATATATATGTGAGCTGTGGAGGTCAGAAGTCAATAATGAATGTGTTCCTTTTTCACTTCTTTTGAGACAGGGTCTCTCAGTGAACTTGGAGCTCCCTTTTCTATTTTTGCCTCTTCCCCTTTTCCAGTTCTGGACCTATAACAGTTTCTGTCTGCTCAGCTATTACATGAGTGGAACAGATACAACTTGGGACCTCCTGACTGAGCAGCAGTCACTTCAGCAATGCAGTCAGTTCCTGAGATCCACCACCAAAACTATCTAAAAGCCATACATTCTCCATCTCCAAGAGGCTGTCCTCCCACACTGTGGAGGAACTTTCTAGATTCATCTTTCTATATTGAATGCCATTGCAACCTATGTATGTTCAAGATTCAGACTCAGTTGTTACTTTCCTTATATTCTAAGAGACAATTAGAGCCCACATAAATTCTTCATTCTCTAACTGTTAGAGCTGGAAGAAATAAAGAATTCAGCCAAATATGTGAAGGGGAGCTGGAGGTCAATAAATGAGTATTTAATAGCTAATAATAAAATCATCTTATCCAGTCCTTTTATCTTACAAGGGCTGGAAAGTTGATTGACTTGCAGAAGCTCATATATGCAAAGATGGGTCATGAAAATCTATTCTTAAGCTATGATTCTTTCAGCCTAGAGATGTAAGTCATTTCTACCTGAAAACGGCTTTTGGATATTAATGATTTGGGATACTGATCACATGTCTTCAATGAATCTTCTCATGTGAATTTCTTTTTGATTAGTCTTTAAGAACTTCACAAGTTTGTAAAAAAGATTTTGAGCAAGTAAATTCCCACTTCCCTCTAATTCCTTCAGGTCCCCTTTTACCTTCCATATCAACCCCATGTACTATTTTCTTTACTCTCTGAGTCCATTCATGGCTGTCTATACATAGGTGACTGTGGATCATCCACTGGTTCATTGAGGACCTACCAAGAGTCCTCTGTAAAACTTCAGATTTTTCATACTCCAGGAGCCCTCAATCATTAAACTTCTTCAGTTGCGTGTAGGGTTTGTGAGGTCCTCCTCCATCATGCTGGAATTCTAGATGCGTTGATCTTTGTTACTCATTATGAGCTAATGTCTTACAAAGGATAAGTTGTGCCTGTAGTACAGTTAAGAAATTCAGCTTTGTTATCCGTGTGAGGTGTGTGTGTGTGTGTGTGTGTGTGTGCACACGTGTGTATTAACAATGAACAGAATGGAAGATAAGTTAAGGGATATTTGACCAGCTCACCTAACAAGTATTTTCATGAGAAAATGGGTAACGTCCTATATCCAGAAGGTTTACTTATATTTTTCCCAAGAATATTAGGAGGAAGCAGAAGATGACAGAGGTATAAAACTGAAGAAAACATATTTACAAACTGTGTATTACATGAGACAAACTTAGCTGGTAGTATATGAACATGATTGATAAGGTGAAAATGGCAGAAGACATATTGACCTTGGTAATAAAAATAGACATATATATATTTACATGCATGTATACACAAATATATACATATACATACATGTATATACACATATATAGATATACATGCATGTATACAAACATATATAGATATATGCTGGGAGCCAATTCCCAACAGAAAGTGGCTATCATCTTTGTAGCCATCTTGAGCCATATATTTGCAGGTTGATACTTTTTCACCCTGACAAGAGGTGTGCCCTTCCTCCAGCCTTGAGCTGGCCCGAGACCTTGTTTACCACAAGAGACCAGATAATAGGACCTAGGTGGAACTAACCACCTTGGCTGCATATCAATAGACACCTAGGTGGAGTCACCCACCTTGGCTGCACGTAGATCCTGCTACAGGAACTTGAAAGAAGAACTGCCCCTGGGCTTGCCTTGAGACATCTCTGGCCATGACCGGTAACCAAGAACGGATTATCCCACCCACCTCGCCTGGCTGAAACTAGGAGGGTTCGGACGGGGTCTTCCCCTTTAAATAGAAAGCTTAACATTAAACCATCGAGCCTAGATCAGAGAACTTTGTCTTGGCTTCATCTTTTCTCGCTCTCTGTCCCCCTTTCTTTCCCAGCCCTCTTTCCAGGTGAACCCGTTCGACTTTTTCCAGGTGAACCCGGAGGTGGCTACAAAGAGGCTTGTTTTTCTAGCATGATGTTTTTGCAAGCAGACTACAACAGCTGAACACACTCTGACTTGTTGTTTAGTGTCCCCAGCTGCAAGGCACATGTGGGAAAGTGTCTCTAGCAGCACTCCCCTGCTTGTGCTTATATACCCATGATTTTCTTTCAATTGACAGGACTCGATCAGACACTCTGTCTTGGCTCCATTCTTCACGTCTTTTGACCCTCCATCCCTACTCTCTCTCTCTTGCAGGCCCCGTTGACTAACCCATGGGCCGGGTCAGATATACATCATACACGTCATACACATACGCATACATAGACCTACACATATGTATATGTATATTTATTTCACTTCGGTATTAATTTTTTAATACCTAATCTGGTATCTCTGCTCCTCCTCACAATTCCCCCTATATTTTATCATAAAATGTAGTTTTTTAATAACAAAAATACTTAATGAAGTTTTTCAAATGTCTAGGTACCAAAACCCAAAGTAGAAAAACAGGGAGACTAAGAAAGGTACTTGGAGGCTGAAAGAGAGTCACTCCACTTGTCGTTTTATTGGGACTAAGGTAATGTAGAAGAGACCTTTGTGCAACAACATACTCCTCTATCTTCCCTTCCCATAAATTAAACCGATGAAAAGTTAAAAAGTTAGAAGCATTCCAAATCTTCAAAGATAGTGAAGGTAAAAAGAACATTTTTTTTTTGTTCTTTGCCTCTGGCCAAGAAGACTGCAGTCCCGCTGGCACAGGACTACCTACCTGGGAATATTTGACAATTTGAACACCATTAGAGGCTGAGAAAACGTTCTATCTCCCTGAAAGAGAGATGTTATAATTCCAGCTGATTTTTGAGAAAAGCAGAGGTCTTGAGCAGGGAAAAAAATAGTGCACCACAGGGGCATTTAACAAGCTAGTCTAGTTCCCTACTCCTTTTCCACACTGTAAATGTGAACAGAGCAACACAAGATATTCAATAGCTCAGCAAGTCTCCAGATACTCAGACTCTATGAAACTGGATGAAGCAGTTCTTAGCAGGATTTTAGTGACCTACAGTTCAGCCTCAACACAGGACAGTCCATAGTCAAACTAAAGTTATCATACCACCACCGTGCCTGCCCAACAAGGGAAAGCAAAGTTATCCTGGAAGGTTGATGTTATCCTTTTTCAGAGTATCCCTCCTTTGTTTTATATGTAACTGATACATGGTTGTCAATAGCATAATCTGGAATTTTTAAAACATCATATGTTGGATCAATAAAACCATCTACATGTTCAAAAGGACAGTAATATATATCAGCTAGCCAATAAAATAATAGGTATCAAAATTAACCTAAATTGGTTACGATTGTTATAATTATGAAGGAAACTTTAAAACTGACCTGTTCATGACAATAGAGATGATTATTTTAAAAAGAAGTTTTAAAAAATATAATTTTTTATATTTGTCTCTGTGTGTGCGAGTATCACAACATGTATGTGTAGAGGCCAGAGGGCAATTTCAAGAGTTGCTTTTCTTCTTCCGCCATTTGAGACTTGTGCCCTGGACTCAGTCATGATGCTTAGCAGCAAACACTTTCTTTCACTGAGCCGTCTTCCTGGTCCCAGACAAAAGTGATGAAATCCCAGGTATGATAATAATGAAGTTAGAAAGATTCAAATGAGTGTGCTGGAATTGAGAAGTATGTTTGAAATATATTAGAATCTCCAAATGCAAACAGCTTCAGTGAGGATAAATCTAACACAAATCCAAGTGGGTGTTCATTCTCACCTTTTACCCTGCTTCAGACATGTTCCCCATTGTTATCTGCTGCAGCAAACTTGTTGGGCTGCAGACTTTGGAGGATTCTCCTGTCTCTCTTGCCTCCCATCTCACCATGGGAATGATGGCATCGAAGAACTATCCATTAAGTTATATTGTCAGCCCCAAATTCACACCTTTTTTCTTCTTTAAAGAGAATCAAAAGAAGGTTTAATTGACTTCTCAATGGAAGTATTAAACAAAAGTCAAATATCATTAAAATATTTCCACTCCACTTTTCTGTTTTGTGCAAACTATTAAAAATCCCTATTACCCCTGATGCTCATGCCTTAACGTATGCACTTGTCTGTGTAATGTTAGGCCTAGAAGCTTGAAAAATATGCAGGAAACCAACTCTTCATGTTGGATTTCTCCTTAAGACTTTAAGTTCATCCAAAGAGAAAACACTCAGTGGAACTCCATAGGCTGAGAAGGAAGGCTGTGGCTTTCTTTGTGGATGCTGCTACTTGCATTATTTCAGCTCAAGGTCTCCATTTACCTTTCAGATTCCCCTGCTCAAATAGAGATTCCTTTATTTGTTGTACCTGCATTACTAAAAAAAGGACAGCACAGCATCCTTAAGGTCTGACGGTCAGTTCTTCAACTATATTTACCTTTCAGATTCCTCTGCTTTTCCTCTATTTGTTTTGCCTGCATTACTAAAGAAGGATAGCACAGCATCCTTAAGGTCTGAGGGTCAGTTCTTTAACACTGTGTCTCCAGATTTCAAAGTGATAACAATCACAGTGTCTTCACACACTAGAACTATCTAGTGGAATTCATGTGTAATCATTTGGTGTAATGGATTAAATCTAATGAATCCCTTATGCAGATATCCCCATTGTCTCAACTTCTTCCTGTCTTGATCTATTTACTGAGAGACAAACCCAATTTGAGTATTCAAATGCCAAGCCTAATAGAAGGTCCTGTTTACTACCTGTGTACTGGTGTATCATCCATGTCCATCTGGTCAGTTAATAATTTAACATCATTGCTTTCAGCAACTTGAGTCTCAGTTCCTTTGTTTCCCTAATTGGTAAAGTGCACAGATGTCACCGTTAGGCTATTTTTGTCTGCTGACAATATTAAGTTTTGATGTTGAGCTTTACTGGCAAAATATATCCTTTGACAATTATCATTATGTTACCATCGATTAAAGTTATCTGTGAAAGTTTCTACTATTACCTTACATATACTATGAAGGATAATAAGTGCTGAGAAGAAGTAAACAATGTGTCCATCGAGAAGAAAGAGAAGAGAATAATTTGCGGTTAGTGAAAAGAAAAATGTCCATCCTGTAGGCTACCATTGCCCTATGAATGGTGACCTTTGACCTACAGTTTCATGGGGTACTATTTATTAATTGTTGATCTTGGTAGCTGTGCTATCAGTTTTCTGATGAGGAAGCTATCTTCTGTGCCAGTGTATTCGAGGCTATTTCCACATTCTCTTCTATCAAGTTCAGTGTATTTTTTTTTTATGCTGAGATCTTTAGTCAATTTGGACTTTGTGTAAGGTGATAAATAAGGGTCTGTTTAGTCTAGTTACATTCTCCTAAATGCATCTGATCCAACTTGAGACCCATAAAATGAGAAAAAGCCCACACTAGACACTACCTGGATGGCCAGTAACCAGATGCTATATAGCCCAGAGGCTTAGTATTAAAACAAATAAGACTGGAAAAAAAGTCAACGAAATTATTCCAAATAATATCCTGCTGTATTCATAGACCAGAGCTTAATTTGCATCAGAGAGGCTTCATGCAGCAACTGATGGTAACAGATGCAGATTCTCATAACTAAACATTAAGAACTGCTTAATAAATCCAAGGTAGGAAGGATTTTTAGGAGGCAGAAGGGTCAAGAACAGCAAAAGAACATAGTCTACAGAATTAGTGTTTCATGGAGGAGACTGAACTGACCTAGGTCCTCTGCATATATGTTATGGTTGTGTAGCTTGGTGTTCTTGGGGAACTCCTAACAATGAGAGTGAGGCTGTCTCTGACTCCTTTGCTGCTTTTAGGGCATTTTTCCTCCCACTATGTTGCCTTGATATAAAGGGATTTCCTAGTTTTATTGTAACTTGTCATGTCATATTTGGTTGATATCCCTGGAAAGCCTGCTCTTCTCTAAATGGAAACAGGAGTAGATTTAGCAGAGTGGGGGCATTCAGGGAAGGATTGGAAGGAGAAGATGGAGAGGAAACTGGGGTCAGGATGAGAGAAGGATAAAAATAAATTAATTTTTAAAAAATAAAAAAAATGATTCCTTAGTGTCAGACATACTAATTTTTGCTTGGTTAAATAATTAACTTTTTCAAACCAGTTTGCAGTGTCTCAAGAATATAAAAAAGAGCTGCTAGATTCTGAAATTTGTCCATGTAACACTTCTTTTATTGTTATCATAGCCTAGTTTAAGCCTGACAAAATAATTTGGAATTGTTTATCACGCTATGTTATGTGTTATCATGTAAGTATGATAGGGTAAATAAAAATGATATTTTAGCCTGTGCATGTCGCATTCTGTGGTGCTTCTCCAAACCTCTTTCTGTGAGTCGTCTTTGGTATGTGGCAAACCTGAGCTTTGTATACCATAGCCACTAATCAATTGTTTTGATCTCAGTTCCATCAATGTGCTAAATTTATATCCTGACAAAAAGCAACTTAGTGAAGCAAAAGCTTCTTTTACATCACTAATTCCAGGTGTCATCTATCACTGTGAGGAAGTGAGAAGTTGAAACCTTAAGAACTGAAAACAGCTAGCCACATCTCAAGTCAAGAGTAGATAGAAAATGAGTGCACATAGGCTTATTATTCAGATCATTTCCAATATTATATACTCTAGGACCTAAACTCAGGGAGTGGTGCCACCCACAATGGCCTGGCTTTAATTATGTAATCAACATATAAGCCTATAACACGCCACAGTCTTTTATTGGGTCAAGCTGAAATTTTAAACTATCCGAGTTCTCGGGGATCATCCTCCCCCCATTTTCGTGCACTCTTTCAACGTCTTTCCAGAAAAGTAGATTCTGCTTTATGCCTTCCGGTATGTTTTTCTGGTGATAAAATTTCCCTATGGTTCTCCCACATATCTCTGCTTTAGTGCTTTGGCTGAGTCTCGCTTTCCACACAGTATATATATTCACAACCAACGGGAGAACTGGAATATCCCTGTGAAGTTCAAGGGTGAAAATACAATTCCAGTTTCAGCTGTACTAGATTGCCCACAGTTGATCCATGACGGCAAGCATTCCAGTGGCTCAAAATAAGGAAAGCTAATATCTTTTCATCCTTTGGTTTCATCGTGTTCTCCCTTCAGGAGAGAAATTAGTATACTTTTGACCATCTTCTATCTCTTATTAAATTTTCCTTCACTTTTTTATGTGCATTCATCAACTTCCACCTTGTCTTTTCTCCTACTTTCAGTTTTTTGTACCATCCATGAACATCTTTTGTCTATAAGCCATATAGTTCTTAAGGTACAAACTGAGATCTCACTTACTAATCCTACACTACATGTCACAAGCTGAAGAGTAAATACTTTTCTTTTCTTTTTTTTTTTTTTTGCATTTCGTTGTGTTAGAATGTGTTTTTCTTTTTTTTCTTTCCTTTTTTTAATTGGATGTTTTATTTACATTTCATATGTTATCTCCTTACCCTATCCCCCCCCCCCGCCCAGGGACCCCCGATCCCAGCACCCCTCCGGGGGGGTGTCTGTAGATGTGGCCCTACCTACCCCCCCACTCCCTCCTCCCCACCCTCAAATTCCCACCCACTGGAGGCATCCAGCCTTCAGGAAACCAAGGATCTCTTCTACCACCTATGCCCGACAGGGCCATCCTCTCTTACATATACAGCTGTAGTCATGGATCCCTCCCTAAGTGCTCCCAGGCTAGTGGTTTATACCCTGGGAGCTCTGGTTGGTTGGTATTGTTGCTCTCCTCATGGGATTGCAAACCCTTTCAACTCCTACAGTCTTCACTCTAACTCCTCCATTAGGAACACCATGATCAGTTCAATGGTTAGCTGTGAGCATCTGCCTCTGAATATGTCAGACTCTTGCAGACCTCCA
>NW_021604617.1:15051858-15097215 GCF_004785775.1 Grammomys surdaster
TCTTACATATACAGCTGGAGTCATGGATCCCTCCCTAAGTGCTCCCAGGCTAGTGGTTTATACCCTGGGAGCTCTGGTTGGTTGGTATTGTTGCTCTCCTCATGGGATTGCAAACCCTTTCAACTCCTACAGTCTTCACTCTAACTCCTCCATTAGGAACACCATGATCAGTTCAATGGTTAGCTGTGAGCATCTGCCTCTGAATATGTCAGACTCTTGCAGACCTCCAAGGAGACAGCTGTATCAGGCTCTTGTCAGCATGCACTTCCTGACTTCCACATCAGCATCTACCTTTGGTGACTGCACATGGGATGGATACCCAGGTGGAATGGTCTCCAGATGGCCCCTCCTTCAGTTTCTGTCCCTCGCTTTGTTTCCATATTTGCTCCCTTGAGTATTTTGTTACTCCTTCTAAGAAGGACCAAAGCACAATACGTTTGTGTTATAATTTTTACACGAGAGTGAAGGCAAAGGGCTACGAATGCAGAATGTACAAGAAAGCACTAAATTTGAAAATCAATATTCCCTTTTCAAAAGATAAATCCCTCTTTTTGGTGATTAAATGGGATAGGAATGGGGGAAGTATATACTTAGAGGGCAAGATGATATACATTTCCTGTGTCTCCAAAGTCAAAGTCACCTTCCAAATAAATGGCACATTTAACGTACACAAAAAACAAACACAAAAATAAAAATAAAACAAAATAAATAAAATCAACCAAACAAAAATCCATATTGTGTCATATTTTTAAAATTTAAAGTCTTTATTATTCTTTTACATTCAAATATTTTTATTACTTTCATTTTTTACTTATTCACTTTACATCCTGCTCACTGCTCCTCTCCCAGTCACTCCTTCCCACAATCTTTTCTCCTGTCCACCTTCCCCTTCTTGTCTGAGCAGGTGGGGCCCACTGGGTACCCCCAACCCTATCACATCAATTCTCTGTGAGGCTAGGCACATCTTCTCCCACTGAAGCCAGCAAGATAGACCAGCTAGAAGAACTTATTCCATATACAGGCAACAACTTTTGGGATAGCTCTCGCACATCTGCTATATATGTGTGGGTAGACTCAATTTGGGTTCCATGTCAGAATGATTTAATATTAATATAGCAAATGACAGGATGTGTGGTGAAAAGGGAACACTTATTCATTACTGTGGCTATGCAAATTTCTATAGCTAATATGGAAATCAGTGTGGAGTCTGCAAAAGGCTAAAACTAGGTTTATACAAAAATTCCATCATTCATGAGCATATACCCAAAATACTCAACATCCTACTACAGAGATACTTGTTCATCCAAGTTCATTGCTGCTCTGTTGATAATAGCCAGAAATTGGAAACAGGCTAGATACCTATCAGCTGATGAGTGGATAAAGTAGTACATTTCCACAATGAAATATTATTCAGCTGTTAATAAAAATGAATTTATGAAATTTGAAGGCAAATCAATTGAACTAGAAACACTTGTCTGTAGCACGATAATGGAGAACAAGAAAGACAAACATTTCATGCTTTCTCTTATATGTGGCTGTTAGCTTTTAATAAACTTTAGGTATATTTTAAGAAACTAGGAGAAGAGGGGTTCTTCTAAGGAAGGAAAACTATAAGGTTATAAAAGGATAAAGATTAAACTAGAGTTGGATGATTAAATTAGAAAAATATGGGGAGAACACAATGGAGAAGGGAACATGACATAGGATAACCAACACTAAAAGGCTTTCTAAAATTCAAGCCACATGGAAACCTACCACTGTCCAAGCTTCTTAAAACAGACATACATGAAAGGTGTTTAAATGGAGTCATCATATAACAGGGAATATAATGTCCTAATTAGACACCATATGCAAACAAGCAAAAATTACAATATCTAAAATGAGGTATTGGCCAAAAGCCTATCATACCCAACTCCAACTACTATAGGCTATTGCCAACCCTACTAGTTACCTTTGACAACCTAGCGGTAAGATGCCCGCCAACGAATGAAAACAACACATATTAGGACTTCCAGCATGGAGAAATAGAGTTGATAATAGCTAGAAGCTTGATCTATACTGGCTAGCATTCACAGTCCTAGAGCTACAGTCATGATATGCCTGAAAGATATTCTCCTATTTCAAAAATTCAACTCTTTCATGAAGAATGAGCGAAACATGTCTGTATGTATATATAAAAAGTATTTATCTTTATTCTGGTCCATCTAGAGGTCCATCAACTGGGTACTTCTAAAACATTCCCTTTGGCAAGCAACAAATAAAAATTAAATAAATTAATAGATGTCCATTGTTTTGCATTTTCTGATTATCAATTTTAGAGGCATAAATGTTACTGATTGGTCAATAAATAAATAAATAAATAAATAATCAAGTGACTTAGTAGTCTCTCTCATGAAAATGCTGATGAAATACATGTGCATTGAGAGGTCATTGGGGCCAGCTTTCTTTTTTGCAACTTTTAATCTCTGCTTCTATGGTATCTCTTTCGTTATTCAGCCTAGTTCTTCCAGTCTTTGTTCTTGCAGTAGCTTTCACATTCTTCCTCCAGGGAGTTTCCCTCTCAACTTTATAGCAACCCAATAGACTTGAGAAAATAAGGGGAAAAAAGAGGAAGAGGATTGTACTGATTCAAGAAGTAGTTATTCCAGAAAAGATGTCTGAAATTGTATGCTGTGACACTAGGTGTAATGAGGTCCCAGAAGGAAGTGGAAGGGTTATATATAAACACTGCCATACCTCTTCTTTTACATGTGAGTTACTTTTGTGGTACTGAAGAACTGCAGAATAGACTGTTACACATGTGGTTAGCCTTGAAGACACTAATGAATCCTCAGGTGGTGCTGAACACCTTCAACTTGTGCTCACTGAACTGCAGGGCAAATATGATAGCATGTGGCTGTCCATCAGTAGTTTAATGACTTGACTCGTCAAAACGCTACTAAAGTTCTCACAGTCCATAGGCCTTCAAGATAGACAATGGAAAGTAATCTGAAAGCCCTGGGAAATCCCAACAAGCTCTTGGCATATGCCTTAGATAGAGTTCACACACCAAAAAAAGTACACATAAAAGTAATTTCTGAATGTTTACTTTTGGAACCACACAGAACATTAAAGGTGCGGGGAGGGGAGGGGAATAACAAGTTGAAATATGCCAAGCATGGTTTTATATTATGATTCATATCAGTACATGAAGTTATATAGCTATAGATCCAGATATATAGATATAGTTACATACTGAATTTATAGAAAGTATTTAGTAATTTTGCCTTCTGTGTGCTACAAAGACGTTGCATTAAAATTCACTTGGGTTTTAAGCTAGGAAGGATGAAGTTTCTAACTAGTTTGGGTGTTCAAGTAATCAGTGCTGTGTGCCTGTTTATTTTCCATAAAATGTACTTAAGACTAGAAAGATGTAGATGTATATGAACCTTGAATTAAATTTTTCTACTTAAAAATGAAAAGTAGGCTATTGATTTGTATATGTAGCCCCATTGTGACAATGAAGGCAAATATTTTAAAAACTGCCTACCACATTGTTTACCTTCAGTAAAGGAGATGTTATTATTTTAATTTGTTTCACCTCTGAGTATTCAACAATTAATAATTGATTTTATTGTGTAAATTTAAAAATAATAGTGTCTGACATTCTTGATGCAAAGAGTATTCAACACACACAAAGAAACGTTTGGACTACTGTATATAAAATAACAGCACAATAACCTTGACATTTCATCTGATGTCTACTGATATTCTATACTTCAAAAGATCCTCCAATTCAAATCTAAATTAGGTCATATACATTTTGAGGTTCTATAGTTATTTAAACTACCAGGGATTTTTACTCAAAAGACTTCTGTATTGTGTCAATAACCATAGTCAACACAGTATAAAATCCCAGGGGGGAAACACAACTGCAAACTTTGCCCAGCGCAACTTAGTTGGAGTTAAAATGAGATCCATGTGGGAAGCAGTGCAGCTTGGAACATTCACAAACAATACAGGGTACATCTTTAATGCAAGGAAGGGCTCACTGGGAGCAGAAGGCATGAAAGCCTGAAATACCAAAACTGATGTTGGGAGCAAAGCTGCCCTGTGAAAGCAGAGCAGATTTGTGTTGCAGAAACATATCTAGGGAAGAGTACATCCCAATTTGCCCTTGAATTAAAACATGTTGATTGAGTGCATATCAGTGCTAGCTCTTAAATTCATTATCAGTTACATTTTAGGGTTCCTTATAAAGAATCTCTGACAGATTCTAACAACTGGATCCATCAGTGTTGCATTAGAGCAATATTAATTAAATGTTTCCACCTTTTAGGAGGCCTTGTTAGATCCTGATTAGTCCTGACAGATCATTATTTTCTGCAGAAGATGGTCAAGATCCAGCAATGAGCACTGAGATGCAATCAGGCATCAATGTATGCTGGAATTAATAATTATACTAAATTGGGTGCAATGAATAATTTATAGTGTAAATTCTCATGCAATTTACTATGGTAACCCAAAGGAAGAGTTCGGCTGTATTTTAACAAAGCAGGAGTTACCAGGAAAAGAATAATAGATAATATACTAGAGAACACACTTAAGAAGGGAAAGACAGAGCTGGGGAGGTACAAAAAGCTGAAAATATGAAATGCTCTCATCATTGTCATAATTAATTTATCTCCATTATTCCTTGAGAGGTGCAAAGGCCTCAAACAGGCTGTAGAAAATTAACTCCTTACTCTTGAAAGGGTAACAAAGACAAAAACAAAATAAAATAAAAGAATAAGGCAAGCCAAGGATGTGTTTCAATTCCCTAAGGTACTGGTGTGTGTGTTGGCTTGTTGGTTGTATTCTGAACAACAGAATAAAAAAAACATGTTCAAGGTCCTGCTTTTTCTCTGTTCTTTCTTGATAGAAAAGATAAAATAAATTGGATGTTATAGATGAATGGAACACTGCAGAGAAGGGGATTCCTGAAGAAACTGTGCCATGCATGTAGTAAACATACAGACATTAACTTTCACCATATATTGAGTGTGCCTTTGTATAAAACTTTGCTATTAGATATTACTTTTTTTTATCAATTATTAAAACAGCAGAAAAGAAAACTTAAGTTCTAAGAAATCTAGCAGTTTCACTTAGGTAGAAAATTGGAAAGACTGATTCCTGATTACTGCAGTGTCTAGAGTTTGTACAATGTTCCAATGCCTCATTATTGTACACCAATATATAGTATGTATTTAATAATCTATATTTCATATAGATAATTAGGCTCAATAATTTGAGTGTGAGTGTGCATGTATGTGCATGTCCGTGCAATTCTAAGTATACAGGAGCACATATGTGTGTGTGTGTGTGTGTGTGTGTGTGTGTGTGTATGTGAAGGCTGGGGACTATTTTGGGTGTCATTATTCCAGCACCCTCTACAAGGTTTATTACGGATCTGAAACTTGCCAACTATGTTAGGCTGGCTGGACAGTGAGTTTCAGAAACTGACCTATCTCTTCCTTGTCAGTTTTGGGATTTTAAGTGTGTACCATCTTGTCTAGAGTTTTCTTAACGTACAGCCTATAGATGAGATTTGGGTACCCATGCTTGTAAGACCAACATACTATGCTATCACCTTCCGAGCCTAATGGTTTTTGGATTTTTCCTTAATTTTGCCCTTGAAAACTTTGCTATTAGATATTACTTAATAAAAATAAAATAATCACATATTTATAACATGTTTAACATATATATGATATATATGTATACATACATATATATATATATATATATATATATATATATATATATGATTTTTCATATTCATTGTTGTCTATCCTATTTGTAACATTTCCTTTTGTACTCATTGTCTGATATCCAAGCCTAAAATAAACCACAGCATTTTGTTTTATGAATTACTTCTTTTTGGTGGTAAGAACTCAAACAAATCAGAGCAGTTTGAAGATGTGGCAAGTGGGTTATTTAACTTCTGACTTCACACCTAGGGATTCTGTTGCCAATCTTTGATGACTAGAAACAGTAAGCTTTAGGCAAGCACCAAACACTGAGCTCAATATGTGAATCGCTCATGGCGTGTCTTCTTACCTGCACCAGAGACAAGAAAGTATGTAAACTATATAAATCTCCATAATAATGAAATTAAGAACTTAGAAATTTTGAGAAATTGACCCATATTTCCATAGCAAGAGAGTTATAAGGCCGAATTTAAATTCAGGTCAGTCTGCCCTCATACTTCACTGATAGTGATTTGCTCCCCTTACAGACCGAGGCAGGATAAGGCACTCTCTTATCTTTTTAGACTGTTCTCATACATACCAACATCCTTCCCATGGGATAACTAATGTCCTCAATTTAGAACAATATTTGTTTGACAGACAGTTTTCATCTAATGAAGACCAATTACCTCTGGGAGCTGTTACCCCTTTACCTTACTGTGCATCTGGAGGTGAAGACAGCATTTGATATGATAAAGGAATAGAACACAAAGAAAAATAAAAAATAGGGTGAATCTTTTTTTTGGTGGTCTGATACAAAAATAAATTTTCCTAATTACCTATTCTCGTGCCCAATCATCACCTCGGGATCAGTCTGGGTGACAGCTGAATGAGTATAAATCTTGAGTACCTTGAGTGCAGCTGCCTAGGGACACCCTAACTTCACTACTGATAATCAGAACATCTGAATTTCAAAGCAGTGGTCCAGCTTGGTGGTAAAAGTATCCCAATCAATGTCAATCCCTCCTAGTTTTGCTACAAGTAGCATGCTGTCAAAAAAAAAAAAAGTTGGTAAAGAAAGTGGAATCCTTTCTAAGTTGTTCCTCCTTTGGATAAATAAGGTTCTGCGTGTTTAGGGTCCCTGATTTCTAAACAGTCTCTTTTAAAGATAAAAATCTCTGCACTCAGTAATTATTTGATAAAACTTTGTAGCAATGATGATGATATCCATGATGCTATCTCTTGAGTATTATCATCTTCATGAATGAAAGTAGAAAACAACACCACATATTTAAACTAAGACAATCCCACATAAATGTTGCCTCTTTAGTTGACTAAATAAGAATATGGATTCACATCTATGGATTTCTATTGACAAAATCAGATATGTTCTTAATCAACCATAATCATTTCATTAAAAAAAAACAGAAAGTAGAAAATTATACTGACTTTTCTTCAAAAGTAATTAACTTAGCTGCTCTATGGCTTTCAAGGAAGATTATTAGTATAACCAATAAATCACCAAACTCACAGATGGAGAACAACCCAGAGAATAGCTATCCAATCATATATTATGAAAAAAGATGGTTTTGCTACAGTTTTAACTATTCTGCAACAGATTGTGCCCTAAAGCAGTAAGTATCCTATACTCAAGAGGTTATTTCTCTCTTTTTTTCCTAAGTAAATACAGAAATTGACAGGCATATATACACAGAAATTCAAAATCATTCTATATCATTGCTAGGTTTATGAAAACAGAGTTTTTGCTAAGGTTCGATAATAGGAAGTCAGTACAAAGCCAAAATCTGTCATGGTTTTGTTACCAGTTGAGAGTGTATACCACACAAAAGGCATCCTTACAAAAAGCTTGGGTGGGGATGAGGTACAGAAAGCAGTGCTGTCAGATTATGGAGATGGGGATGGGGTCAGATATCCTCAAGTTTTATTTCATGTACTGACATTACATGAATTCTGTCCAGCAAATGTGTAGCTAGCACTTAGCTTTTCTTTCAGAAAATATTTAATAGAAAAAATAATAAAACCCACAATATTAAAAAAAATTACTCAGGCAGAGTGATTTCTACCTGAAATGAAAACTCCCAGATCCCATCAAGTTTCACAAGGGTTTGAGGGTATAGCTAACTCATTTTTTAATAGCCTAAGCATACATTTGTTCCTATCACAAGGTTTTGGATATTTTTCTAAAACAGAGGGATAGAAATCCAGCCTATTTTATTCTTCTACTCCTAAGAGATGACCTATTTGGGAAAAAGGACAACTCTTTCGTAAGCTTTTTCTCTATACTCTGTACTCCTGTCTATCTCTGTGATACCCAAAGGCTGACAGGATATTATGACTTCCTCGGGAGCTTGAGAAGCTAGAGCTTGACTGTGCTATTTTGCTGGAACCTTGCATCTTATTAATTTCTGTCTCGCATGATAAAGTGATGTGCTCAGTCATTCAGTAGAAATGATACTCATATCTATGTTAAAGATATAATTGTGAAAGTTAAGTAATGTTAATCTAAAAAAAACTACATCCAAAGTGAGAGAGACAGAAAATCACAATCCTTCCAGCCCCTCTCTTAGAATATTTATCCGTAGAAAAACTGATGTGCTATACCTTCTGAGACAAAGCAACACACAACAAAGACATCCTGGCATGGGTTCAAAAAGCTATCTTAAATCATAGAATATCCTGAACTCCGTTCATTTCTTCAATGGCTAACCCTTTGGTCATCATAATCAAAATAGCTTCAGAGCTTTAAGTATGAACTTAAGTAAAAAGAATGAAATCCAGTTCACCTCATCTTTCTCAGGTCTTTAGGTTTATTTCCAATGAAATCCCAGGAATGCTCTACTTGAACCAGCTTCCTTGTTATGCCAGATTAAATATGATGACATCTAACATGTTCTTCTGTGCATTGTTACCTTAGAAACCTCAACAATTGGCACATGGTTGACCAGAGAAAAGTCTCACATTCTTGTGATTTTCCATCATAACTATTATATAAATTTCTTTCCTCATTATTTGAAGAAATGCCTGCCAAAATTTTTTAAAAAAGAAAAAGTTAATTTAGACTCACAATTTGAGATTATAGTTGTTACTCATGGTGGGGAAGCCATGCCTTAAGGAACATGAGACCAACTCTTTGTCTCCACAGTCAGGAAGCAAGAAGAAATGAATTCTGGTGCTTGACTCACTTCCTTTCTGTTTCCTTTGTCATCAGAGACTCCAGCTCATAAGACAATACCCACACTCAGGATAGATTGTCCTTCCTCAGATAGGCTTCTCTAGAAATTCATTCACAGACATAACCTATAATGTGTCTCCTAGGTGATTCTAAATCCATTCATTTTGTCACTATTAACCATCAGAGTTAAATGTTTGGATACCACCTTTCATCCTTAATACCTGACAGTACTTTGACAGACATATTATTAATTGGCAAATATATGAAGAAGTCTGTAAAAGGACAAACTTCCACTTGAAGAGGTAAAAGCCTCAACGTTTTGAACATGAAATAGAATTCATTAGGAAGGACCAAATTGGCTTCGTAGGAAAATATCTTTGGTGAAAATGCTGAGGTGTCTCTGTAATCAGTAGGAAAAAAACCACAGCCATTCCAGTGAAGTCTAATGGTGACAGAGATCTTCTGAGGCATTAAAATAAATAACAAAAATATGGAAATAAAAGCAGAACATGGGTAAACACGTGGCAGAGTATCACATAGACCTCAAAAAAAATGTTATCTTCTCCTAGGCAAGCATGAGCTATTGGCAAATGGGAGGCAACCAAAGAACAGGTGTGACCAATAGGCATCATTTCATTCAGAACAGGATATGTTTATGTGGTTTCAAGGAAGCTGGGTCTTCTTCAATGGATTGAATATCTTGATTTTATCTCTTAAAACCTAAGGGTTTTGCTTCTTATATATATTATGGCATACAGATGAGTAACCTAGATTGTTGGTTAACATTTGAATTACTTGTCTCTTTGTCTTTATCTTCTACCTTCTGAAATTCAAGGTACATACCATTATGCCGGTTTTATGTGGTTCTGGAAATCAAATTCAAGCCTTTATGCATACTAGAAAAGCACTGCACCAACTGAATATATCCCTAGCCTCATCCTGAAGTTCTATGTCTACTAGGCACCAACACTGACAGAGCATAGGGGATGAAAGAGAGTTAACATTTTCAGTTGGAAAATGTTTACTAAATGCCAGGTCCCATGTTCTTCTATCCCAAATGCTTCTGAATCTTTTGGAGTGAACCAGGGTCATAATTTGTTTATCCCTGTCTCCTTTTCATCTCCTTTGCCTATCACATTAACTTTCTGCACATGTTGTGGAGCCAGACTGCCATGGTGTGAAACCTAGTGCTATTCTACTTACCACTCCCCCGGTTCCTTTAGCCATAAGTTGGGGAAAGTAATCAATCCTAACCTCCTAAGTTCTTATGAAGACTGGGAAAAGTAATCATTGTAGAACATACAGCCCAGGGCCTGGCAGATAGAATATGCCCAGTGAATACAAATAAAGAGTTTATGAATTTGAAACATATAAAAGCAGTAACTAAACCTCAACCCTATGCAATTGCTGAAAAATAGTACTCCAAATTTAATTTTTTTTAATGCAGGAATAAAAGAAAGCTAGAGAAAGAACTTGTAGCATATTTTTAGTAAATTCCATTGCCTTCTTTTGCAGTGAATCACAATAATTGAGGCTGTCATTATGTTTGACCCATAAAGAGTAACCTTGATGCTTATTTGTTATGTATTCAGTTTTGTCTGCTGTAACTCAATCTTAAATATTAATGGGAAGAAGAAAATCTACAAAATCCCTCAAGCTACACTGTAGGAGTCTGATGCATTATAGCTAGTGGCAATGAAAATAATCATCATTCCTGTGCTAATTTCTTAAGACAGCAACAAACACTGAGGCAAATAATTTAAAGAATGCTAGAAAGAAAATTGACAATTTGCATATGCAAAGCGTGCAGCTTAGATTCTTGGAGATGCCTTTCTGGAGTTAGCACATCTAACAATGTGGGACAAGTAATCTGTGAAACACAGGGAGAGATTTCTTGGTTGGGTCAGAATGGTTGTAATGCTAATGGTATCCAGCTAGAGAGCTCTTGAAAGCTGAGGCTGGTTTGCTTAGGGTTGGTGTGTCTAGTTTTTTAAAAGAAAAGTCTTCACCAAAAGACATTTTAAATACAGGTCTTGTCTCCATCAATTACTAACTGAAAAGCTTTAACCAAGTTCTTGACTATTTCAAGGGAATGCAATGGTACCTCTATTGTATAATCTTGAGAGAATTAATTTATTTGATCTTTGAAAAGTGCTTGCATCATAATATGTGCTTAATATATATTAGGTGTTTTTATTTTGGCCACAGTAGAGCTGGCTTAAAGGCATACCAATAGGGTTTTATTTTGTTTTGTTTTGTTTTGTTTGTTTTGTTTGTTTTTCGAGACAGGGTTTCTCTGTGTAGCCCTGGCTGTCCTGGAACTCTCTCTGTACACCAGTCTGGCCTCGAACTCAGAAATCTGCCTGCCTCTGCCTCTCAAGTCCTGGGATTAAAGGCATGTGCCACCACTGCCTGGCATAGGTATTCTTAATCGTCAGATAAAAGTTTAAATTGCTAGAATTTATGTTGGAAATGGAAATCCAAAAGTGACTCTAACATTGAGCAAGTGACATTTAAACAACCAATCAAATAATCTCATAATATTTATGAAAGGAACATGATAGAGCCATTGTTTGAGGATCTGTATTAAATTAACTAAAATTTTATCGATTAGCAATATCTGCTTTCCCAGATAGCAATTGATTTATGAATGCTTTTCATAATTCTTCTTTACATTACATAATTCTTCTGACATTACAATTATGATTCTTTAATAAGTCCCATGCTTATGGGGAATCTAATACACAATTACAATATGTTGTGATGTTCTCTAATGTAATAGCAATTAGTGCTTTTGCAGGCATCATGCTTAAAGGCATGATGTTGATATGAAATAAGTAAACTTCCATTCTCTTTGATTAAGTAGGTTTGGAAAAGTATCTTCATTTTAAAAATATATAACATTAGTCAGTTAAACAAGAAATGATGTGTATAAAGACTAAAGTCACACAGCACCAGGGTTTCACACTTTTCCTTGGCTATAGACCCTGTAAGAGCTATAAATGTACAAGACACCTAAACTAGAAAACTAGAAATCATGGAAATAAAACATGGACCACAGAGACACTGCTCAGACTTTTGTGAAAGTCTTCCTAGTGTTAAATCGTAAGAAGATGAAAATAAGAACAACACATAGAAAGGAAAACTTCACGTAATTTCAAAACTATTTAAATGCACATAACATGATTTCTTGCGGATCACAGACAAAAGAAAGCAGTTCAGGTGTTAACAGAATTCAGGCCTGATTAGAAGAGATTGATGATACTGTAGAGCATCTTGAGGCATGAGCTTTGACCTGAAAGCTTGTCATATTTCTCCTTCTCATTCTTTTGTCCTTTTCTTTACACTTGTCTTCTACCACAGGAATTCTCCATTTGCTCTTATATTCTGCCTACAGAAGCGAAGGTTAATTTATCAATACAAATTGCCTATTCATTGCCTTCTTAGAGGAAAAGACAGAGCTAAGTAGCTTTTGGCATATCTCATTTAATATACATTTCACTCACACATACAGGGTGTGTTCAAGTCATGTACTAAGAGAAATGATATTAATGCTCATTCATGGTTTTCCTTTTCCATGGCACAGCTTGCAAACCACATACTATACACTCCTACTTTAAGACTACTCTAGGTTAAAATTTTTTGAAAATCCATGAACTATCTTTAAAGAACCCCAAATGTAGGTTTATGCCACCAATGAATTCTCAAATCCAAGAAACTTTGTAGACAGTCTTTCAGCAGATAGCTGTATCTCTCATGATCTGTGAATCATGCCAGCTGGCTCATAATGATCACATGTATATTCATTCATGCCTAAACAAAGACCTAGAGAGAAGCAGCTGGATATTTATGATGGAAAATTCATCAAAGTGGGAGGAAATTAACAATCAAACTAAAGAAGCCCAGTGCTATAAGTATCTTATAAGGTTATGTTGACAGGTTAGGCTTCCTTGGGTTACTACCTCATCTTAGAAGCCAAATATAAAAAAAAGGTATACTTGAGCAAGAGTGATAGCTCAGTGGAAAAGTGTATCTTTTGTGCAAGCATGAAAACCTGAGATGTAACCCCTATGCACATATAAAAAGCTGGACATGGCTGTACACAATTGGGAATGACAAGGTAAGCAATGTCGAGTATCCAAGCTCAGTGTCCAGTCTAGCATAAATGACGAGTTCAGTGTGAGACCCTGTCTCAAGGGTAGAAAAGAACAGAAAAATATACCCAATGTCCTCAACTGAACCCAGCATAGTAGCTGCACAGGCATGTTCATGTGTGCGCGCGCATGCACAGACACAAACACACACACACACACACACACACACCTGTTTATCTTTGTAATAATATTTACAAAAGGATGGCTCTAGAAGAGTTATTACACATGTTCCAAATATCACCAGAAAAGACTGAAATAACTAAAGGATATTTTGCAACTTTCAGATAATTTCAATGATCACATTGCAAATTTCTATCATCTAAATCGAATGTTTGCTTTATTTATTGATCAGGAAATGAAAGGTAAAAATAAAAATTTATCAAAGACAACTAGTGGATCCTTGAAAATCTCATAATCTTATCTCACAGGTAGATAGAACTGGCACATCATGTAAGTAAAAATTAGGATTTAAAGACTATCATATTATGTTTTCATTAATCTTAAAGACCGTTTACAATAACCCTGTCTTCTCTGTTGCCACTCTAGTCACAAGAGGTAGGAAACTAAAACAACCCAGATATCCTTCAAATGATAAATTGATAATGAACATGTAGCATACATACACAGTGAAATACTACTCAGCCATAAAAATTGAAATCATGAAATGTGTGGGGAAAATCGATAGAATTAAAAGATACACTGATTGGTATAACAATGTCTCAAAGGGACAAACTCTGCTTGCTCTCTCTTACTGGTGAGTCCTAGCTCTGAATCTTTAAATTGTATTATATAACCTGAAGATGAGAAAGAAGCCAGGAAAGGGACTGTGAGAAGAAAAAAAGGTGAGAGCAAGATCATAAGAGACACAATGAAGTGGGTAATGAGAATATTGGAGGTAGATTAATTTAGGAGAAGGGAAGAAGGGTAATATATAGGAAAAGGAATAGGAGACATAAATTATAGGAAGAAAGTTTTAAAAACCCATAGGGAAGGAAATTCTTTTACACGTTTAATACACACACACACACACACACACACAGGTGCATGCACATGATATATATTCACACATATATGAGATGTATATGTATATGATACATATATACACACATATATGAGATGTAAAAATACATATCATGGATGATAGATGGAAGATAGATAGATAGATAGATAGATAGATAGATAGATAGACAGATGATAGATAGATAGATAGATAGATAGATGATAGACAGATGATAGATAGATAGATAGATAGATAGATAGATAGATAGATAGATAGATAGGTAGATGATAGATAGTTAGATTGATAGATAGATAGATAGATAGATAGATAGATAGATAGATAGAACTGAGTTAGGTCACATGGGATAATGGTGCTTCTCCAAAGAGCCATGCATTATCTAACAAATGCCACTGCCAAGCATGAGAAACTACCCATGGAGTTAGTGGTCAGAGGAAAACTAGACTCTCCCAAAACAGCACAGAATACTGTCATTGCCCTTGGTTGCCTTTCCTATTTTGAAAAGTTGTGCACTCACCATTTGTTACCTTTTCTTCTCAGAAGGAACCTGATTAACCTACTGAGTTTTCCACATGCTAACCTGTTATCTGTATAAAGTGGAAGTTTTGCAACCAGATGTCTAAAGTGAGGACATGACTACACCACGATATGGTTGAGGAGAAGGATTTTGTTGTAGATATGAGAGAGAATACAGCCAATGGTGTCTGGAAAAGTCCAGGGCCAGGAGAGAAATAGGAGACTCACATGGAAAATAGGCTGAAATAGCTGTGAGTGGGGAGGCAACCAGAGGGGCTACCAAGAGAGTCAGGGTTCATTTTGATTTGTATTTCCCTAATGACTAAGGATGTTGAATATTTCTTTAGGTGCTTTTCAGCCATTAAAGTTTCCTCAGTTGAAAATTCTCTGTTTAGCTCTGTTCCTCATTTTTAATAGGATTATTTGATTCTCTGGAGTATAACTTCTTGAGTTCTTTGTATATATTGGATATTAACCATCTGTCAGATATAGGATTGGTAAAGATCTTTCCCCAATCTGTTACCGTTTTGTCCTATTGACAGTGCCCTTTGCCTTACAGAAGCTTTGCAATTTTATGAGGTTCCATTTGTCATTTTTTGATCTTACAGTATAAGTCATTGGTGTTCTGTTCAGGAAATATTCCCCTGTGCACATGTTTTTGAGGCTATTCCCCACTTTCTGTTCTATTAGATTCAGTGTATCTAGTTTTATGTGGAGGTCCTTGATCCATTTGGTTTTGAGCTTTGTACAAGGAGATAAAAATGGATAGATTTGCATTCTTTTACGTTTTGACCACCAGTTGAATCAGCACCATTTGTTGAAATGCTGTCTTTTATCCCGTGGATGATTTTAGCTCCTTTGTCAAAGATTAAATAACCATAGGTGTGTGGGTTCATTTCTGGGTCTTCAATTCTATTCCATTGATCTACCTGCCTATCACTGTACCAATACCATGCAGTTTTAATACTATTGCTCTGTAGTACAGCTTGAGGTCAGGGATGGCGATTCTCCCAGAAGGTCTTTTATTGTTGAGAATAGTTTTTGGTATCCTGGGTCTTTTGTTATTCCAAATGAATTTTAGAATTGCTCTTTCTACTTCTATGAGGAATTGAATTGGAATTTTGATGAGGATTGCATTGAATCTGTGATTCCACCAGTCAGAAGAGCTAAGATCAAAAACTCAGGTGACAGCAGATGCTGGTGAGGTTGTGGAGAAAGTAGAACACTCCTCCATTGTAGATGCGATTACAAGCTGATACAACCACTATAAAAAGCAGTCTGGTGGTTCCACAGAAAATTAGACATAGTACTACTTGAGGACCCAGCTATACCACTCCTGAGCATATACCCAGAAGATGCTCCAACTTGTAATAAGGACACATGCTCCACTGTGTTCATAGCAGCATTATTTATAATAGCCAGAAGCTGAAAAAAATCCAGATGTCCCTCAACAGAGAAATGGATACAGACAATGTGGTACATTTACACAGTGGAATACTACTCAGCTATTAAAAAAAAATGACAAGATGAAATTCACAGGCAAATGGAAGAAACTTGAAATTATCATCCTGAGTGATGTAACCCAGTCACAAAAGAACACACATGGTATGCACTCACTGATAAGTAGATATTAGCCCAAAAGCTTGAAATACCCAAGATACAATTCACAGAACATATGAAAGCTCAAGAAGAAGAAAGACCAAAGTGTGGATACTTCGGTCCTTCTTAGAAGGGAGAACAAAATACTCACAGGAGAAAATCTGGAGAGAAAACGTGGAGCAGAGACTGAAGAAAAGGCCATCCAGACACTGCCCCACCTGGGGATCCATCCCATATACAGTGGCCAAACAGGAAGCTATTGCAGATGCCAGGAAGTGCTTGTTGACAGGAGCCTGATATGGCTGTCTCCTGAGAGGCTGCCAGAGCCTGACAAATACAGAGGCAGATGTTGGCAGCCAACCATTGGACTGAGTGCAGGGTCCTCAATGGAGGTGTTGGAGAAGGGACTGAAGGAGTTGAGGAGGTATGCAGCACCGTGGGGAGAGCAACAATGTCAACCAGCCAGACTCCCTAGAGCTCCTGGGGACTGGACCACCAAAGAGTACACACATAGGGACCCATGGCCTTAATGGACATCAGTGTGGGGAGTGGCCCTTGATCCTATGGGGGTTTGATGCTCCAGTGTAGGGTAATGACATGGCATGAAGGCAGGAGTGGGTACGTGGGTTGGGGAGCACCATCATAAGGCAGATGAGAAGATGGGATAGGGGGTTTCCAGAGGGGAGACCTAGAAAGAGGATAACATTTGAAATGTAAATAAAGAAAATATCCAATAAAAGAAAAAAATGAATTTCAGTGTATACAGTGAAAGAGTGAAAGAGAGAGAGAGACAGAGAGACAGAGAGACAGAGACAGAGAGACAGAGACAGAGACAGACAGAGAGAGACACAGAGAGACAGAGAGCCAAGAAAGCATATGGTCAAAATGGCAGCATTAAATAGGGGCAAGAAGCTAGTGGGGGATGTGAAAAGAAGGAAAAAGATGAGCCAGGATGCCAGCATGGATTTTATTATAGGTTTTTGAGATACTGAGAGAGTTTGGAAGCCACTATGTTCTTTAGTATTCCAACAGGCACCACAGTTAGCCATTTGTCCCAGTTTCTTTTGAAGCTGCCATTCCAGGCATGACAAAATCTCCTCTGTAACTCCTTCTGAGCTGACATTAGGGCATCTTTGTCAGGGTCTGGGAAGGCTAGAATGCTGCTCAAGGCCAAGAAGGAAAAGAGAAGAGCAGGCCCAGGATATGTAGGACCACCTGGGGCTAGTGAAGTGACAGCAGCTTTGGAGCAGTCTGGAAGTGCTGGTTAACACTGGTATAAGCAGGCAGGCTCAGGCTGGTTGGAATTTTGTCAGATGTATCTAGTTTGCATATACTTTCAACAAGTGTACTGCTCATTCGTTCTAATTTGGAGGTGTTTGCAGTTTTAAGTTGATTAAAAATCTGCCTGGACAGATAAGGAGTAGAGACAGAAGATAGTTAAGGAGCTTAGAGGGAATTCATCTTGGGTGTACACATGAAACTCCTCAGCCCCATTTTCTTGGTTGTTGGGGAAAGCAGAGAAGCCCCAGGGCAAGGAGAGAGGGCCTACTCATGGTTCTTGTAAGAGGTAAATCAAAGTCTCAACTCCCTGATAGTTACATATTTTTTCTTAAGCTTACAAAAGGAGATAAAAGTTTTATATGTGTTGGCATTAAGTGAATAAAGTGGGGAGTTAGGCACCAGATGTATAACGTGAGGACCACTCTAAGGTATGATTGAATAGAAGGTACTTCTTGTAGATACGAGGAAAAGTACAGCCAGAGGCATCTGGAACAGTCCAGAGTAGGCAGAGAAAGTAGTAAATTTGTAAACATAATATATCCAGCAGATCAAATTCATCCACAGAAGAGGAGAAGGGAGAAACAAGAGAGGAAGAGAAAAAGAGAGGTAGCAAAGAAAACAGAGAGAGAGAGAGAGAGAGAGAGAGAGAGAGAGAGAGAGAGAGAGAGAGAGAGAGAGAGAGAGACCAAGAGAGACATGACCAAAATGACAGGGTTATATAGGAAATAGAAGCTAGAGGAAGGGAAGCCCATGAGCTAGAAAAGTTAAGGGTAAGATATGTGGGGTGAGAAGAGCTGAGAGGAGCCAGATGCCACCATGGACCCTGTAATAGTTACATGTGATGATTAGAAATCATGGAGACCAGCATGCTCTTTGTTTTGCCAAAAGTCACCACAGTTAGACATTTGTTCCCAGTCTTTTGTTCTGGAGCTGACATTATCCAAGGAAAAATAGCAATGATTCTTTCTCAGTTATGTCAGAGGACACAAACAAATGTGAACTGGATATTTATAGTTATGTTTTTGCTTTGCTGGAGGTTGAACCTAAGGTCAAGGATATGCTAAGCAAACACCCCACCACTGACCTAAACTCACCAAGTCCTCTTTTTTTTTTGAGATAGGATCTCTCAAATATAACTTCCACCTGCCTAGCACCCTCAGGTGGTAGGAAAATGGGCATGTGCCCTTATACAAGTTGTTCTTATCATTTGGCTTCTGGCTCTGAGGAAAAATCTACCGCAAAAATGAAGTCTTGAGAATATAGACCATGTAAAACATCTGCAGCAGAATCTGAAACCACTACATCAATAATGGAAGAGCAATGGTATGTACATAATGGGTCAACAGCCATTTGAGAAGGGGACCAAAAAGAAGGAAGGGGACTAAGAGAATACTTTTTAATGCAATTATGTTGAAAAGTTTGACTATCATTTCTTCCTGTCTGTCACAGGAAAAAACTGCGAGAGACTGAGAATCACATGCAAAACTGAGAAGAATTGAATCTGAGGTGTCTGATTTTGATTTGGCTGGCCCATGCTGCTGTACAAAAATAGCCTGAGGCATTAATCTGTCAGGTCCATTATTATGCCTATTTCTGAGATTTATACATTGGTTTATAGTCACAATAGACATTTATTGAGTGATGATCACCTGCCAGGCTCAGTGCTGCACACCTTAGTAGTGATGGTCCCAACCCAGTGGGTTTTCAATCCAATAAGACAGGCAAGGCAATTAAGACACAGGCTCAAAGGCAGAGAATGACTAATGCATGTGGAGGAGACGGGAATGGTTTCCTTTGCCTTTTCTACACCTTGTGTAGCCCACTGTGGTGTCTTTGTTCAAGAAAGCTAAGGAAGTATTTTATAGACCAAGCGAGTGTGAAAATGGATGTCAGCTGCGTGCTCAGATCACCTGCTCACTTTGGAAGTTTTGACATTGATGCAAGTAGTAGATTTTCAGATGTTTTGCTGGTCTGATTCAATCAGTCGGGTGAAATTTTACTTTCTTACCTTCTTTGTTTCTTCATAAGTTGTTTTATTCTCCAGGACACCATTGGTCTTTTTTCTCTTTTTTTTTTTCTTTTCTATTGCAATTATTTAAACCATCACTACCAAATGCTTCATTTTAACTCTTTCCTCTTTTTAACTGCTAGCAGCAATCCCCTCTTCCCTGAAACCATGTTGGAAGGCTCGTTATGTGTTTAATGATGTGCTTAGTGAAGAAGAAGGTGTAGTCACTGTCCTGGAATCACATACTAGTTACCAACAGAAAATCTTAACTATTCATCTATTCATAACATATATATATTCACAACACATATATTATATATATATATAAAATAATGTGTATAATATATAATATATATGCTAGTAATAACATCAATAAGTGGATGAATATATTAATTATAAAGTGTATGCTAATTAAACTTTAAGATGAAATAAAATGTGACTGATAACAGAGCCATGGGAAGTTACATATTTTGTCTCATTGTGTGTCTCGCATTGCAGTCAAGCATTGAAATCTGAGGTCATGTATCCCATGGTTCTTTGTCCTTAACAGTATAACCCAAGGCTCTAAAGTCATTCTTACAGTAGTTTCCCTTCTTCAACATAGTACTCACTAATAGTGACGTGGGTCTTTTAACGTGTGAGCTTCTGCTTACAGAGACAGCATTCTATTGTGGAGGATTAGGTGAGTGACTTTGGGGCTAATGTGAGATGCATGAGTTGCAGATACTACTTGAAGACTGTCAGAGCCTCCTGAGACTTGTCCCATGTGGTGGTAATTAACTTTTAATGTAAGCCTGGAGGGCAAAACACTTAAGAGTTACCCAGTTTTCTCCAACGGAATAAATAGGTAAATGCTGACATGTGTTTATCAATAGCTAAAGCACTTAGAATAGATAACTATTGTTATGAGGAGAAAGGGCTTAACTTTCCATTCTATTTTTTCTGTTTGTCTCACTCTTACATTACAGTGAAATGTGTGTCTAATCATTAGAATGGTGTGAAATGAGGTCATGGTTTCGCAAGGTTAAGTGGGAACCAGCAGGTAGGAATCTACTTGCTGCCATTCCCATTTGTGGGTTTCAAATAACAGAATCTCTTCCTCATTCTGGAAGTGGATCCAGAAGCTTCCTTTTTATTATATTTGGAGTAGAAAAAAAAATAACACTCAGTGCAACTAATTTGCTATCCCATTATTAGATGATAAATTCTGCTCTTGATTGAGTCCAGAACTTCCCTGACTCATTCATTGATTTATCCCCAAGTTATGTCCATTTTATTAGGGATGCTAGGAAATAATTATTTCACAACTAAGACAGAACCAAAGAAGCCCAGCCATAATCAATGCAATGAATAAGGTACCTATTAAAAGATTACTTACTAGACCATGTTGGATGTTGGGAATGAGGTGAAGTTGAAATTTCAGATAAAGTAGTACTAACTATGTCCAACTAAAAGTGCTACACCCATGGCACAATCTACAGGAGATGATGACCTCTGTGGATCTGTGGAAAATATCCAGTTTCCAGACTGGGACAACAGATAAAATGCAGTCTTGCTTATACTGCAGAGAGAGACAAGCTGTGACTACCAGGTCCCTCAGTCCATCTGAGGGAAAATATTTGTTGAGAGTAGTGAGTTTGGGTTCTCTTCTGCCTCTGAGATCTTTGGCAAATCTCTTCCTTGATGTTAATCTGAGACTATAATATTGAGAAAAGTAAAATCTAGCATTGAGAAATAAGCAGTACAAAGCCCTGCTGAGATTTGAATTGACTGGACCAGGCTAAGATGAAATAAAATGCAGAAAGCCAATAATATGGAGGAACAAACTTCTCTTCTCATAAATTAAGATGTCTTTTCTTTAAGAGTATTTGAATTACTTTTGCCAGTACTCAATTCCTGAATCTGGGAGTTCCTATTTATTTATTTATTTATTTATTTTCCTAAACCAAGCAACTCTCTTTATATCACAATGGCTCTGGTGCTGTCAACTGGCCATGGTTCTTTTGTAAGTGAACTTCATTTCGGGGCTAGTAACACTGCATTATGGTATTCATTTGAAAACTGCTATTAAAGAACATGGTGATTTTAAAATGTGGTTTAGAGGAACATCTGTAATCAACATGTCTTTCTCTCTATCTTCACTGTGCACCAACCAGCAAGACACTTCACCCCAGGCCAACTGTATCAGTCACTCTGTTTATTAAAGCAGCCTCTCTTTGAATAGGACTGATCACTACAATAAGCCTATGTAGTATTCCTTGCTTCAACATAAGTGGAACCACTGATATGCTCTCTCCTGAAGGACATGTACTTGAGGTGATAGAGATAGGAAGCAAACATATTTCTAATTGCATTACAGGTTGTATGGGAAAAGGCTAGCTCCATGTCTACCCATCTATCTTGGAGCCGTGGATCTAGTGATGGAAGAAACAGTGTCCCACATTAGCTTCTAAGTCAGAATGAATGTTTCTTATGTGAGAATATTTCTCTGATGGTGACAATGTGTTAGATTCTAGGTGATACCATATTCAAACCTAAAATTATTTATCACTTTTATTGAAAATAGATCACAATACAGATACAAATACTCACATCCAACCATCAGACCAAGCCCAGAGACCCCAGTGGAAGAGCTAGAGGAAGTACCTGAAGGAGCTAAAGGGGATTGTAACTTCAGAGGAAGAACAATATCAACTAACTAGACCACCCAGAGCTCCCAGAGACTAAACCACCAACCAAAGAGTATACATGGAGGAACCCATGGCTCCAGATACACATGTAGCAGAGGATGGCCTTGTCAGACATCAATGGGAGGAGAGACCCGTGGTCCTGTAGAGGCTTCATGTCCCAAAAAAGAGAGGTGCTAGAGCGGTGAGGCAGGAGTGGGTGAGTAGGTGAAAGAGCCCCCTCATAGAGGCAAAGTGGAAGGAGGAGAGGGCAGATGTGGGATAGGGGGTGTATAGAGGGGTAACCAGGAAAGGGGTATTATTTGAAATATAAACAAATAAAATGATTAATAATAATAGAAATAAAAATAGATCCCTTTCTCATATAATATAATCTGATTATAATTTCCCCTCTCTCTACTTTCCCAGTTTCTCTACCACCTCCTCTCCACTCCCCTCTGGATCCACTCCCTTTCCATGTCTAATTAGAAAAGAACAGGCTTTTCTAATTATTTTCTAATTATTCTGGGAGATAACAACCAAGGATAAAATAAAATACAATAAGGTAAAGCAAAAACTACCATATCATACCGAAATTGGACACTCCAACCCAATAGAAGGAAAAGATATTCCAGAGCAGGTGCAAGAGTCAGAAAGCCACTCATTCTCACATTCAGAATTCCTATAAAAATACTAAGCTAAAAGCTCTAAATACACTCAGACGACCTGGTGCAGACCTATGCTTAGCTGGCTCAGCATCTGTGAGCTCATATTTACCTAGCGGAGTTTATTCAAAGCCCTTGTTCTCTTGATGTCTTCTTTCCCATTTGGTACCTAACATTTTCATCCCATCATTCTTGCAGTCATCAGAATTAAGATGGTAGAAAGTACCTTGCCAGGATCATTGAATTACAGAACCCCAGTTTATTCTAGTGTTTCATTGATTGTAAAGCCGCTCTTATTCAAAGTCAATGTGTGGAGCTCTAGAGTGAATATGCCACTCTGACTGTCCTCAGACAGGGATCTGTGGTCAGAGCTGATAAATCAAGAGGCAGAGTGAATCTTGTTCCCTCAAAAGCAAATACTTATTATAAACCTACCTGCATTTGATGGCAGCTTTTCTCCTTTGTGACTGATAATATATACCTATTACTTTTTCTGACTGAAAGGACTTATGGAAGATGATGGCTGCAGCCTTACATCTACTTCCAATGTTTATTAGTTCCTTTTTTAATATAAAGACTAATGGTCTGATACTTTCTCAATTCATAGGTAAAACTTTGAAACTAAGTCATTAATAATTTCCACATTAGCACACTTTTTCCTGTCACTTTCTTCATGAGCAACAGTTCCAATATTTCTTCTTCTAATGTCTACAACTGTGAAGATGAAATTTTCATTTCATTGTTTCTATGGTAAAATGTCTCAACACAAAGAAGCTCAGGAGGAAAGGGGGTGTGATTCAGATTATATTCCATCACTGTGAGAAATCCAAGCCACAAGCTTTAAAAAAAACTCGTCATATCATTTTAGTGGTTAAAAAGAGAGAAAAGTGAGTGAAAATTTGTTTGCTTGGTTATGCTCAGCTCTGTTCACTCTGTTCACACTTCATGAACTCCTTTTAGGAGATCTGTGCTGTCCACTGTGTGTGATGGATCTTAACACATCAATTAACTTGGTTAAGATATCACACACACACACACACACACACACAAACACACACATGAAAGAGAGAGAGAAAGAGAGAGAGAGAGAGAGAGAGAGAGAGAGAGAGAGAGAGAGAGAGAGAGAGAGAGAGAGGCATATCGATACCACATTGTAGAAAATCTTTCATTGAAATTCTTTTTCCGTATAAGTTTAGGTTGTGTCACGTTAAAGTTAACCAGTGATGGAAAACACTCACTTAACCATGAGTATAGAGACCATTTCGATTTTTAAAATTACTTTTAGAGCTATGAGCATAGTTCAATGGTAGTTCGTTTGTAGGACATTCAAGGACTCAAGTTCAATCTCATGTACTTCAAATACACACACACACAAACACACAATACACACACAAACACATAACACACACACACACACACACTATTTAAACTAAAAACACATTTCAAAATCTAGTAAAAGCTAAGGACTTTTCTCTACAGAGGAAAAATCCTTGAATTGAATAGAAAATAGTCAATAAGTTTACTGGATTTATAGATATATTGAATCTTACGTGTACAACTCTGAAAATGGGATCCAGTACATAAAAGAAGAAATCCATTCACCTTTTAAGTCTTACTGTACAAATGGGAGCATTGTTTGAGATTAAGTTTTCAGATGCCTTTGACATAGCTTTTGTAAGATATCTGTTTCACCTGTGAGAATTCTACAGCATCTAAAAATATGTAAGGAGTGACAATACACAAGCAATTCTCAAAGAAATATAGTGCAGTTATGACTTTTTAAAATTATGAACCCATTCCTACATTATGAGAAATCTTTTGTGACACTGAATTGGGAAGAGAAGAGAACAGCTACTTAACAAGGGTTCAGGCAAAAGAGAAAAAAAATTGAAAAGTCACTATTTATGTTCTTGTGTATGAATTAAGGTCATGTTTCTCCATGGAGCAGTAGCAACAGTAAGCCAGATGTTTATTACAGGTAAAGATTCTTGAACCACACATGTGGTTGGAATTATACAACCACAATTTATTGTATAATTACAACAAATTATAATCTAGCATAAACAGAATACTAATTTGTTAGTATACTCATTTTTTCCAACATTTTTAAAAAAAACAATGGCTCAAACATCACAAAAATGTCATGCTTCCATTGTCTTTTAATTTATTGTTATGGAATTCATCTGGTTTGTTTTTCACATGGCCCTTTTTGACACACAGTTTTGTAATTCCAAACAGTTTGGAATTTCAGGTATGTGCCAACAAGCATACTTTCCTTATGTTTTGAATATTCTTAAAACATCTTGTGCTACAGGCCATTGAAATACAATTGTAAGATCTTTGTGAGCTTATTAGTTTTGTGGCCAAAAATTTGATGAAAAAGTAAAGTGTGGGTCTAAAAGTCAGCCCAGCACTTCTCTGAATTGCTATTCTTATTTGTCAAAGTTTTCTAGTTTAAATTCTGTAATTTCATGTAGAAAATGGAATCAAAAGAACTCTGCTAGCATAATTAACCCTCAAGCCACTTAGAAGTTACTTTATAAATACATTATATCCTTGCAAATCTCTACAAAAGAAGTTGGTTATATGTTCCTAATTTTTCAAATGTCAATGACCAGGGACCTGCCTGAGGTTATACCACATACCGGTAGCTACACAAATCTGAGGTTTTAGTCCCTGACATTCTGCTCTTTCACACCCACCTCCGAAGACTAAATACACAGTAAATTATTGATTTGAAGCTCTACTGCTCTTAATGAGAAAAGTGGGTGTTATACAATTTTATGGATTTAGTAATTCTGACCTAGTTTATGTTATAATACCTTATACTCTTCTGACATTTCATTATATTGGAAGTCATTTGAGACAATTTTCTCACTTGAGCTCAAGAGGCTCAGAAAGGAGACATGAGATTCTCCAAAGAGAAACTGGTCCAAGAAAATCAGTTGAAGCATAGGACTGAGATCCAAGCAAGGGTCCATCACCCACCTTGACATTATCTCCTAGACATTATTTAAAATGCCCGTGCCTATTAGTCACATGTTAAAAAATAATTTCATTTTAAATTAAAGAAATAGCTTTGCTGATTATATCTGCATTATATCATCTGCAAACTCAATGAGTTCCTTAAGCTCTTTCATTACTAGTTAATTCATTGTTAAAATTGAGGCTATACCTAGGCATGGTGCTTCACATATAAAATCCAAAACAGTGGAAGCAAAGGAAGAAGTGCAAAACTGAGACCAGCATTAAGGTACATGCTAAGGACCAGCCTGAAAATAAAAGGCTGTTCATAATAAAGTTGGTAACAGTACCAGTGTTGTTACATATATGAATAGCCCATATTAAAGCTGGTAACAGTACCAGTGCTGTTACATGTAGGAATATGTCAAAGCAGTGGCAGTTCATAAGAAATGCTCGGCATTTGGGGTAGATACCCACTTGACTCTATTCAGTTGATAGTCATTCAGTTTCCTTATCTAGAAAGTAAGAGCAAAACTTTTGTATGATTTTCATAAGAATAACCATGGAATAAACATGTGAACATGCAAAAAGCAATTGTACTACGCACTTTGTATGCATTTACTAAATATGTATATTTTCTTGATTTTCGTACATGCATGGTTTGTGAAAAATAAGAAACCTTATAATATATAAATGAATACATTGATTACATATGAAATAAATAAACGAGTGTGTGTATCTATCTCTGTTTGCTTCCTATTGCTGTTCTAAACACTATGACCAAAGCAACTTGGAGGGAAAGCTTACTCTTAATTAACGCTTCCACACTGTAATCATCATTGAGTCGAGGCCATCCTTGAGCCAAGTCAGGGCTGGAATTACACACAGCAGGATGCTGGAGGCAGGAACTGAAGCACGGATCTTGTGCTGGATTACTATCTATGTCTTGCTCGTTCTGCTTTTTAATGCACCCCAGAATCATTAGCTAAGGCTGCACTGTCCACTGTCAGCTGATCTCTTCCATATAATCATGAATCAAATGTCTCACAAACTTGCCTACAAGCCAATTTGATGAAGACAATTCTTCAATAATGTTCCCTCTTCCAAGATAACCAACATACCTTGTGTCAACTCAACCAGTATACCATCTAATGTTAGTTCAGAAAACAGTCACCAAATTACTCATGAACTTAAATACCACTTATTTTTTTTAATTGGTGACATTTTGGTAGTCACCAGATAGAGGGAACCAGGAATTTTCATCTCTGCTTCTATTCTCTAGGAAAGAAACAGATGCTAGCAACATTTGAATCTTTATCAATCATGCCCATTGATAACACTTTGGAAAAATAACTATTAAAAGATACTTATAGACTGGTGTACACATCTAAAGTCAGATTGAGTGGCACACTCTCTCCAAAATAATAGAAATACTTGAGCTCTATATTTTTCTAGAGATCGCACAGCATACTTCCATCAGTTGTTTATAAACATCATTTATTTTTTTTATTGAATAAAACAGTGTTCATGTTTCCATGAGTTCAGTAATGTGTTTCAATATTTTTTAAGTTTTATTATATTAATTGGATATATTTATATATACAACGATGAAAATCTCATCAGGTATTTATTACTTATTTTGAGTGACATATAATCATAGCTCATGTCTATTGATAAGGAGTGATATGTTAGTACATGAAGATGACATGCACTGATTGAAGCAGTTTAATGAATAGTTCCACCTGCTCATCACTACTTTGTGTTACTAAGTATGTTCTTCTCACATATGAATACCTTAAAGAGTCAATCTGAACATAGAACTGCACTTCCTAGTGGTGGTAAAGGGTGAAGACCGTATGGGAATCAGGGAACAAAATGTATTTATATAAAAGTAACACATTGTAGTGCTCCATAGTACGGTATACACAAGCAAGACAGCTGCAGTTCTCAAACTAACTTCAGTATATTCTGTTGAACTATACTTAATGAAATTCAACCGCATCCTAAGAGGAGTTGGATAACAGAAAACAAAAACACCAGCAGCAGCAGCAACAACAAAACAAACAGTGCTACACACCGTGGAAGTAAATCAGATGCCAGAACTACAGCAAGCACATTGGCTAGTCGCTAGAAACATATAGGTAACTATCACCTTCACAAGATTTCTAAAGTTGAGTGTTGCTTCAGTGTTCTGTAGTTTACTCTGAAACTGAAGCAGTCTATCCTCTAGGGAAGCTTCTTAAACCAGAAGATAAACAATTCAGAAGTCCCCAAAACTAACGAGTTTCACTAGGTCCCTTCTTTCCAAGAATAAATAATGGAGATTACTGATAGTACCTCTCAAACAGCCAATATGCAAAGAAGACTCAGATAAGACATACTGCAAAGAAGACTAATAGACTAGATTAGATTAGATACCTGGAAAAAGCAGAAATAAGCCAAACTGTCTGAAAGAGATTAGGAGCAACAGAATCACATGCAAAGGGCCCTCACCCACGGGTTGACTTGCCTGCAGGCTTCTCAGTGTATTACAGGTTCCCCGCTCTTGTGAGCTGTCAACTCAAGCTGAGTGGAATTTGGTGATACAGCTGTCTTTAAGTCATTTCTGTGTCTGTAAATAATCCATTGCCCTTACTCCTGTAATTAATCCCAAATAAAACTGATTGGTTCACCTTGTTGGACATTTCTAGCATGCATATTTTGGACTGTCATAGAATCCCTATATGGGGTGAGTACACATGTGTTTTATGTTTCCTCAGGATATGTTTTGTCACACAGCATCTAATAACATTTATTACCATATATTGCTATGGTAAAGTCATGTCCACCAGTACATTTCTGTTGGGAGCCGACTCCTAGCCGAAAGCGGCTATCATCTTTGCAGCCATCTCAGGCCATATACCCTGACAAGAGACTTGTTTTCAACAGCCCGAAACAACTGAGCACACTCTGATAAACATCTTGTTTTTCTCACATATCTTGGTTTGCTGTTTAGTGCCACCAGCTGCAAGGTGCATGTGATATCCACGCTGCTGGGTGCACGTGGTCTTCTCACTGCTAAGCTAGGTGCACGTAATATCCACGCTGCAAGGCACATGACGTAGTGCCTTCAGCTGTGCTTGTCCACGAGGGCAAGGCACGTGGTAAAGGGTATAAATACCCAGGATTTCCTTCCAATAAACGAGACTTGAGAGACTTGATCAGACTCCCTGTCTTGTCTCCATTCTTCACCGTCCTCACTCTCTCTCTTGCTAGGCCCTGACCCGCGGACCGGAGCAGCAGAACGGGTGGTTACACATTTCTCTTTCTTTAACAGACTTTTAAAATACAATTTGATTAATATACCATTCACTCACATAAATTGACGGTTGGATGATTTGTTTTGAGTAGTTTGTTTAGAGTAGGCTTGTGTGTGTTAGTCACTGACATAATGCAGATTTTAAAAGTTCACATCTGAAAGAAGCTGTTTTCATTTACATTGACCATTAACATTCACAGATCCTTTTCTTAGTTCTACTAATTGCTAATTAACTTTATGCCTTTACATCTCTGTTCACTGTAATGCTTTTAAAGACATGAATATGCCCTTACTTCTGCATTGTGCACGGCAGGTTAGTTGGCCTGGGATCATCTACGCAATTCCTTTATATATGTCTTGTGTTTCCTGTAGGATTGCTATCATTACAAATGTGTGTCTTTGCAACCAGTGTTTCACTTACATTCTAGGGGATCATCAAGCTCCTGTGGCTACCATTTCCATCCACTGAGTCATCTCCCTGATGCCACACTGCTCTGTAGTGCAGAGAACAACTGTCAATTTACCATTGATCTCTTTCCTAGTTATAATTCTTCTGCAACTCTAGAACTGTTACATAAGTGTGATATTCTGAGCCTGGAGAGATGGCTTGGCAGTGACCAGTACTTGCTATTTAGCAGAGAACCTAATTCAGTTCCCAGTGTGTGTGTGTGTGTGTGTGTGTGTGTTGGGTGTGTCTACACACACATACACACATATATAATAATTTTTTCAAAGAAAATATACAATTTAATAAAGCTGTTGTTGTTATCTAAGCTGGAATGGATTTCCCCCACTGAATATTAATAACACTGTGGTATATGCATGTCAGACTTAACTAATGTAGGATAAAGATATCAGCACACATTTCATATCAGCTGGGTTGTTAGCTTCTTGAGGGTGGAGATCATTTTAATCACTTTGTGATATTTAATCAAACTCATCACTTAATATTTAGATGAATAATTTGTTAACTTATCCTGTCAGAGTCATATGGTAAGGATTAGTATATTATACTATAAGAAATGATAAATAGAGAGGAATATTAAACCAGTCTCAGTAACATTTTGGAAATTATACACTTATTTCTGCTATTGTAACCATTATTGTAACATCTACAAGTAATTTGAAATGAAGATATATTGTTTCATTTCTATGAGTGCTGGGATGAGCAGTGCAGCAACTTGCCTACAGTAGTCTTATAGGTTAATTATTTTTTAAAAAGACATATTTTGTCTTGCCATGCTTGAGTTTTGACCATAATAAGCATGTTCCAATGTGGCATATGTGGTATCTTCCTGAAGATGGCTTTTGTTTATTTTGAATATAACCAACAAAAAGAAGAAAAACATGTGCATAATGCAGTAATATATTTAATCAAAACATTTTCCCATAAGAATGACCCACTCCTGGAAAACATGAAGAGAAGGAGAGACTCTGAAACACTGGGCTGACATCAATTATCTTCATCAAACCCCTCCTCACAATGTTCAGGAATCAGTGCATAAGAGAAAATGCACAGGAGTAACAGTGGTGAGTGATAGCTGACTTCAAAGAACAAGAACCTTCCATACACAACAAGAATGATACATATATGAACTCATAGAGACAATGATCCACATAGACTCAAACAATATAAAATCCCAGCAATGTAAAGACATGGATACAAAATCTGATCCTTAACCAAAGAGCAATTTACCTGTGATATCTTCTGGGAAAGGGATATTTGTTTTTCCAGTGGAGTGTCACTGGGCATATCAAGCACAATACAGAGCAGACCTCATGCTCAGGAGTAGTGGTCACTACAAAACATTCTCCATGTTTGTTGGGGGAGGGTTGTTTAACTTTGTTTTGCTTTGTTTTGTTTTTTGGCTATTTTACTTTTTTGATCTTACTATTGTTATTGTTGTTCTGTTTGATTTTTATTTTTATGTCTTGATTTTATTTTTCTATTTCTTTGAAAAGAAATTGGAGAGCACGATGTTTGGTACATAGGGAGGTGGTGGAGGATCTAGGAAGTATTTGGGGAATAGGGTGAATGTGATCAACATACAATGTATAAAGAGTGTTTTAAATTAAAGAAAGATTGAATTTTATGCCAAACCCCAAATCTTCTTAGGTACTGTGTAAAGAGGTCATACATTACATTAACTTGATTTTAAAATGATGTCTATGTTGTTGTTGATTCATAGATTAATATTCTTTTTAACAATTCAATGCCATTCCAATATCTGAACTATATATGGTAACAAGACATACAGATCTATGGCATGAGTCATAGGTTGTTAGAATTTCATTGTATAGATCATCAGATTCTTTTTAATATGGCAGTCTGACATCACGGGAAGACCTACAGAGTCAATTAACCAGGGCCCATAGTGGCTCACAGAAACAGAACAACCAACCAAAGAACATATAGAGTCTGGATCTAGATCCTCTACACAACTGCATATGTGCAGTTGGTCTTCATGTGGGTCCTTTAAGAACTGGACATGGGAATGTCTCTGACTCTGTTGCCTTCCATTGGATCCCTTTCCCCTACTTGTACTGTCTGGTTGGGCCTCAGTGGGAGAAGATGTGCATAGTCCTTCTGGGACTAGATGTCCCAAGTTGGTGTAGTGTACAAGGGAGGGTCATTCCTTCTCTGAGGAGAAGAAGAGGGAGTAACAGGGTAAGTAATTTGTAAGAGAATTACTTGGAAAAGAGGAAGGAGGGGGCTGCAACTGGTAAAGTGAATAAGAAATAAATTATGGAAAGAAGAATGGGTCTGGAAATGCCAACAATGTATGTAGAATTGAATTGTCATTCATATGAACAGTTTTCATTTTATTACTTTATTTTTGGAAAAAGTAAGGAAAAAATAAATCATCTTCATTTCTCATTGGCATCAAATTTAAATGGATGTCTCCTTTCTGTCCCATCTTTTACACACATAATTTAAAAAACCATATTTGTGGATATACAGAGATAACAGATAAGTTGTTAGGAAAGAAAAAAGCTAACTGTAAGGTAAGTTAAATTCAAATATCCCAATAGAAGAGGAATCCTAAAGAATTCTGGACACAGAACTAGCTGGCATGTGTCATGATTTATAAATAATTATTTGGAAAAGGAAGGCGATTAGGTAGATTATTCTCCTAATTATAAGGAAATTCTTTTTCTTTAAGGTCCTCTACAATGATGGTAAAAGGCATGAAATTCTAGAGGATATATGTTTTACATAAAAGGCATCTAGTGCTCTATAGTATCACATGATCATCACCTAAGCATTACTGGATATATACAGAGTTGTTTAGTGCTTCCTCAAATCTGTGCCTTAAGTTTTGAAGTGATACCTTAAGTGTAGTTGCTGCCCAGTTTCTGCTTGCTGAAATATGAAAATATTGAGAGATGAAGATACATTTATTTTAGCAGCCAAAAGAAAATTGTAGATAATAGAATTTAAATGCTGTTTCCTTCATAGGCTATTATTCATAAAGTTTGTTCCATATACAGCCATATGCCATTCCTTTAAAAGTAAAAATAAAAATAAAAAATTAGCTCTGCCTTCAAGTTAACTATAATATTTCTGTACTGTTATTGGGAGTGTATAGTTTAGATGCCACTATGTCACAAAATGTTATAAAATAAGCCTTTATCTAAGCCTTCCCAACATTAAACGAATAATAGAAACTTTATTGGCAGGGAATTCCTTTGAACATCCTACATGTGTTTAGAAAGGGTACCTAAGAAATTTCAGATATATGTGGTTGGGCTATGTGATCTACTCCTGTACAGTTTATAAGCATCTATAGTGGTATAAAGAATGGCTGGTTTCTGATTTGCAAAGCATATGCTCTTGTATCAAAAACTGCTCCTTCTAGAACCCCGAAGGCATCAAGCATCCCCGATATGGCCACCCTATGGTGGGAATCACACCACAGATTGTTGTATTGCATTAAGACAACTCTGTCTCACTTCCTCTTATGTGATTAAGAACACTCACTCGTTGGCTTCCTTCCACACGCTGCTCCCATTCGCAGATGAGCATTAGAGAGAATCTGAAAATGGAAGGCCTTTATGTCTGCCGTGAACAGAGTCAATTCGCTGTGGCAGCTATGAGCTAGTGACATAGACTTATATTGACACAACCCACTTTCCTGCAGCAGAATCACAAGGTGAAAGCACCCGGGGCTCTTCTGCCGTTTTCAATAAGATACGAATTTTTCTCTTCCTTGTATTAAGCAGAGATCTGTCATCTTGACTTGTACACTAAATGGTCCATTCTGACTGCCTTGTTTGTGTCCAATCCCAGCCAAGGATCCAGAAACATGTGTTAACATTTGGCATGTTTGGGGGCTAGTTGGAAGGGCCTGAGGCAAGACTCCCTGGTGCCTGCTGGAGGCTAGTCAATAATCATTAGCCCTTCAAGTGGAGAATGCCCAACATAAACTGTATTTATTTATTAAAAAAAAAATCTTTAAGCCACAGGGAAAGCCATTTTAGAAAATGCAGTTTCCCAGCAGTAAGTAGATTATAATAAAGATGCATTTCTGGTGGAGTGAGAGGCTGACAGAGGGGGCGCTGTTCTCAATGAAAAGAATAGGAGCAGGAGGTCATCAAAATAAATGAGGCCATGCATGGCAGCACCAACCCATCTTTGTCGCTATGTTCTTCATAGCCAACATTCCAAGAACACCACTCAAAATCAAAAGGTCCATTCAGAATAGTCTTCTACTAGCATAGCACAAAGCATTGTGTTGGTGCAATTAACAAGTTAAACAAAATTCACTACATTTTCTCTGACAACTAGAGGCTGCTATTATTAATAAAAATAGGAAAAAAAGAAAGAAAGACAACCATCTCACAAATATCATCTACATTTCATTTATATGCAGGACCTTTCCACTTTATTTTAGTGGTGGAAAAAAAATGAAGAATTATATAAAGAGTTTATTATATAAAAAGCCACATTTCTTCATCTTAATTGTTTCTCTAAAATTGACATCCCTCTCTACACTTTAGTCTTCAATCCAACAGCACATTATGCAGACGCCAAATAAATCTTATCCATCCATCCTTTAACAAAGCAAAACTGTACAGATAGCTACATTGAATCGATCAGTAATTTATCCAGTTGTATAGTGGAGACACTTAATAATGCAATCATTTTCTTAAAAGGTATTTTCTTAAAGGTATTTTCTTAAAAGTGTATGGATTTTTAGAAACTTCAAATCTTATGTCTTATGCAAATTATGTTTTCCCTAAATCCTTTATTTTAAAACTATTTATTGTAGCTGGGGAGATATTTCAGTGGTTAGTTGTATTTACCATGACTTCATGGTAACCTTAATAGAAAGGTTCAGATCCCCAACACCCACATAAATGCTAAGTGCCAGAGGGCCTGGTGTCATACTTGTAATTTCAATGCCTGGGAGGTAAAAACAAGGAATTCGCAGAATAAGGTAGTTAGATTAGGTGATTGGGCTATTTCTGTGTTCAAATAAGAAAGTATACTTCAATATATGAGGTTCAATGCAATTGATGAAGTCACTTGATATCAACTTCTAGCCTACACAAACACAGACACACAAACATTGTACCCCAATACATGCTAGCACAAATACACACACACACACACACACACACACACACACACACACACACACCATATTCTTTTTAAGTTCAGCTTTCAACTTGATACAGCCTAGAGTCATCTAAGGGACTCTTAAATAGAGGATTGCCAAGAGCAGGTTGGCCTATGACATTGTCTTTGACAGGTTGTCTCAATTTACAATTGATGTTGGAGGGCTAACCCTATTATGCATGGCACCATTCCATATATATTTCTAAATAAGAAAACTAGCTGAACAAAAGGCAGTGAGAAACCCAGAGAATGAACCAGTCCATTGGTTGTTTTGAGCTCCTGGATAAACTCCTGTCCTGACTTCTTCCAATAATAGATTGAGATCAGGAAGCACAAGTAAAATAACACCTCATGGTTCCAAGATTATTTTGATGAGAAATTCTTATCATAACAACAGAATGAAGCTAGAACATCCCACACCCCCCCACACACACACATATACCTCACACATATATACACACAAAAACAATGAAAAAAATTGAAAGCATTTCCTAAAAAAGTAAGGCTTTACTCATATCTAATGTGAGATGCTAGCAAGAGGGAAATAATGTCATAAAGATGCAGGAAATGTGTAGGGGAGTAGATGGGTGTAAGAACTGAACGGACACAGGGATATGTAACATTGCCACTAAGCTGAAGCTAAAGCTACAGTGAGGCCAGTCATCACTTATAACGAAAAAAGAAAACAGAAGCTATCTGGGAAGGAAATTCATAGTATTCCCAAGCAATGTCTGGCTGACGTAAACCAAGAAATTGAAAGATGAGTAGATACAAAGCAAAGAAGAAAGTATAGTTACCAGGACAAGGTGGTACTATTTGGAAGGCGAGGGTGTGGCAAAAACACAAATCAACTCAGAAACTTTGTTCCTCCACTACCCTAGCATTAGTAGATTAGGAAGTGTGTAAATCTGGTGAAAATAAAGAAAAACATAGCAATCCAAAGCCTTGATGTAAATACGATTTCAAACCCACTAGCTGCCCCTTATACTGTTAAACTATTCAACTTCTATCTAGACTCTTGGTTTCCTTTTCTGAAAAACTATGAAAATGTAACTTAACATTCTAACTACCATAGAATGAAATGACTGTGTGTAGGTGAAGGAAAATTATAGTGATTAGAGTTCAGTTGGTATTCAGCAATAGATATATCAGGTATTATTATTTTGGCCCTGGAATGTTGTAAATATACTTTATTTATATTACTATAGTTTATAGCACTGTATAGCTATCACAAAATAAAAAGAAAACTATTACACTAGAACTGACATTTAAGAATACTTTTCTGTTTCATTTCCTCACTTTTCTTCATGTTGAGATTAAATATACTGGCAGTCACTGTTACTGTAGAGACATACAGGTATTTAACACCATGGTCCATGACATTTAAAACCACACTGCAAGAATCATTCAACACAATGGAAGACCTTCCCTGGTTTCCAACCTCCTTCTAATAAACAACAAGCTATATAGAGCATATCAGCCAGAGTGTCTGAGAGTCATTTCAATGTGGGTTTCCATGTATTTCAATCACTGACGTACATTAAGACATTTAAACTAGTCAAAAAGGACAAAATATTTATAACAGCAATCTAGGGACTGGATAGAGCATGAAGAAAATTGTCTGCCATTCATGCATGAGGCTTAAGTTCATATTTCCAGCACCCATTTAAAAGTTAGGAACAGCAGTAACCTATAAAGGGAGGTTTTGGAAAGGTGTAGAGTGACTGAGAAAGATCTACAACCAACCTCTGACCTCTGCTCATACAAATGAAGACAAAACATACACACATGTATGTATACATGCATGCATACATACACATGCATATATACATACACAAACACATATATGCCTATATACATACACAAACATACATAAGCCTATATACACACAAAAAACAATATGTAAAATAAACTAAAGCATTCTACTTTTGCTTCAGTTAAAACCTGGCAGTAATTCTAATCTTCTAGTTGGCATCAAAGAAAGCCACCATGTCTTATTTTTTTTTTACAAGAGTATTTAAAAGGATACATTACTCCATCCTGATTTAGAGCTAGCCTTTTTCAGAAAGATAGAAGCAGAGGTAGTTAGCCTAGTTTTATTAAATAAATTGATAAGAGAATACACAAAAAGTTCTAGCATGATTTATTTCATTTAATTTGTATTATATTGTAGAAAGTATCATTTCAAAATGCATGATAGGTAAATGATACCTGGCTTCTCCTTTTGGCACTACACTTCAACTTAATTTTATATTCATATTTCAAGTACACCTTTCTTCCATGGATATTTAGATTTCTCCTCCAATATAATTTAAATTTATAATGACCTTTCCTATTTAGGGACAAATTGCAAATACATAGTAAAAGTATAATAAACATTTTCTTATTTACATGATGTTCTAACCAATCATCATTTATAAATTTGAATGAATATTCCTCCCACAGTATAAAATTTACTCTTTTCCTATAACTCTGTTTAAACACACACCCATGCACACAGAGAGACCCCACATTTACACATGCACACATAGAACAAGCTATATGAACTATGAAGCAATAAGTCATAACCTTAACTCTATCTGGACCAATTAAAATGCTGACAGTGTGGATATGTTTTGTTGGTTTACTCTCTCATAAAATTTCAAGGAAATAATAAACTGTAGCACATTTATAATTTAGTGGATTTTTCCCACAGATTAGAAATTCTTTTCCCACATGTCAAGATAGGTTTGCTAATGGAACAAGAGGAAAAAGAGAGAATCTTCACATGGGCACCAAGCTGGTGCCCTGCTACAGATAATGCCTCTTGAAATTTGTGACATTTGTCTAAGAAAAACAATAAAAGAGAGAAATATTAAAGATTTGAAACACACATCAAAACCCTCTAGTTGTAGAGAGCACTTTTGCTTTGTAAAAGAAATTACACTAATTAAATTAAAATTCTCCTAAAGGTGAGAGAAGCACAATGGGATATGGAGATGGTTCTGTGGAGAACATAATTGTTGGGAGAGTTGAGAACATGAGTTTGAGTTTCCAAAGCACAGGAAAAAAAATCCAGGTATGTCTGTATGTGTCTATGAACCCTCAAAGGAGGTCAGATATAGGCAGATTCTAAGAGCTCTCTAGCAGGCAGCCTAGCAGATAGGGTGCAGATCTGGTACAGTATAAGGTGTTGTCTCAAGAAACTAAGGTTTGGAGTAACAAGAGACACTTGACATCCTACTTTGACTTATGTAATCATGAGCATGGGTATCAAAAACTTTAAAAGGTACATGTAGACCACACAACACATATAACACACCACATGCAGATACACAGAGGGGGGGACAGGAAAGGGAGGGGGAGGGGAAGAGAGGGGAAGTGGGAGAAAGAGGGGGAAAGGGAGAGGGAGAGCGAGAGACCATGCCCAGTATATACAAAGAACTCAAGAAGTTAAACTCCAGAGAATCAAATAACCCTATTGAAAACTGGGGTAAGAGAAAAACAAAGAATTCTCAACTGAGAAATACTGAATGGCTGAGAAGCACCTAAAGAAGTATTCAACATCCTTAGTCATCAGGGAAATGCGAATCAAAACTACCCTGAGATTCCACCTCACGCCAGTCAGAATGGCTAAGATCAAAAACTTCAGATAACAACAGATGCTGGTGAGAATGTGGAGAAAGAGGAACACTCCTCCATTGTTGGTGGGATTGCAAGCTGGTACAACCACTCTGGAAATCAGTCTGGTGGTTCCTCAGAAAATTGAACATAGTATTACCTGAGGACCCAGCTATACCACTCCTAGGAATACACTCATAAGATTCTCCAACAGATAACAAGGACACATGCTCCAATGTGTTCATAGCAGCCTTATATATAATAGCCAGAAGCTGCAAAGAATCCAGATTTCCTTCAACAGAGGAATGGATACAGAAAATGTGGTACATTTACACAGTGGAGTACTACTCAACTATTAAAAACAATGAAATCATTAAATTCTTAGACAAATGGATAGAACTAGGGAAAAAAATCAGAAAACATCATGCTTAATGAGGTAACCCAGTCACAAAAGAACACACATGGTATGCACTTATTGATAAGTGGATATTAGCCCACATGTACGGAGTACTCAAGATACAATTCATAGACTACATGAACTTCAAGAAGAAAGACCAAAGTGTGGGTGCTTCGGTCCTTATTAGAAAGTAGAAAAAAAATTCTCAAGGGAGCAAATATGGAGACAAAGTGTGGAGCAGAGACTGAAGCAAAGGCCACCCAAAGACTGCCCTACCTGAGTTTTCATCCCATATACAGTCACCAAATCCAGACACTACTGTGGATGCCAAGAAGTGAATGCTGACAGGAGCCTGATATAGCTGTCTCTCGAAAGGCTCTGCCAGAGCCTGACAAATACAGAAGAGGATGCTTGCAGCCAACCATTAGACTGAGCACAGGGTCCCCAATGGGGCCCCAAAAGAGTCGTTAGAGAAAGGACTGAAGAAGCTGAAGGGGTTCACAATCCCATAGGAAGAACAATAATGTCAACCAACCAGACACCCCAGAGCTCCCAGGGACTAAACCAACAACCAAGGAGTATACATGGAGGGATCCATGGCTCCAACTGCATGTGTAGCAGAAGATGACCTTGTAGGGCAACAATGAGAGTAGAGGCCCTTGGTCCTGTGAAGGCTTGATGACCCAGAGTAGGGTAATTCGAGGGCAGGGAGGTGAGCATGGGTGGGTGGGTAGGCGGGAGAACACCCTTATAGAAGCAGGGGAGGGGGTATGGGATAGGGGGTTTTCAGAGGCGGGGAACCAGTAAAGGGGATAACATTTTAAATGTAAAGAAAGAAAATATCCAATAAAAAATAAAAAAGAAAGTCACACACACACACACACACACACACACACACACACACACACACACACACACAAACACACACACTCAAAGAATACCCCAAAATCCTGGAAGATGCATGATGAGAGAGATCTTCAAAAAAGAGACCATGAATGTCTTCAAGTTGAACATGCAAGTATCTTACGGACAATGATTGAGGCAGGCAAGAGTGTGAAACCAGAGTTTATGTTTAAACCCACAGTGATATCACTCCTCTTTGTCAATTTTGATGTCTAGAGGTAGACTATTACAAGTCTGAAAGTCCTCATGATGTCTTCAAGGTTTTAGTCTTTCCCTAGAGTGATATTATTGGTTTTGGATTGTTTTTGGATCTGGATAGTTTTTCTTCTGTTATATTATGTCCCTGCAGTTCTACACCGAAACACCTTTTCTTACTATAATCTATTCCTGGGAAGATAGTCTAGTTATATTCCTCCAGGTAAGTTTTATTTGCTGCCTTTGCTGGGAAGAGTTTGCTTATCAAAGATTTGAACAGCTATTTTAGCTTTATCAGAATATTCACCATATATCTGCTGAGACCTCAACTTACTTTTTGATTTCTTCCTTCTGAAAATATCTGTGGAAACTTGCTTTGTGTTATCATTCCCTAGTTTTCTTAGATTGAGCCCAGAACTAATTATGAACCATCCAAGAATTCTAAATACCCATTCCTCTAATGGACATAAAATCAGATCATTATTCAAATCAAATAAACCAAAGCAAAGAAATTGCTGTCTCTATTCTTATAATTAGTTATCCGATCAATAGACATTTCTTTCATTCTCTTGGTTTTCTGTCAACCATAACCTCATGCAATGACTCTGTTTTCTTGTTCTCACAAGGAAACCAGGAAACTAGCAGTGTATGTTTGTGTAAGCTGCAAAAAAGTTATAATATCAATATCAATAAAGGTTCTGTTGGTTTCAGAAACACTGTAGGGCAATTTGTTCTTTAGGTCATTTTTTTCTATGTTCTTCAATAAAACAGAAATTTTCAGAGTCCAATAAACATTATAGTCATTGCATGGCAGGCCCTTTTCGTTTTTTTGTTATTGTTGTTGTTGTTGTTGTTGTTGTTTTTTTGGTTAGAGACAACAAGTATTGATAGACAATAAATCAAAGAACAAATGTACGTCACTGTTCAAAGACAATTTTCAAAAATCCAAGAAAGAAGCTTATGTTTGTGGTCTGTTCCTTATCCATCCCTGTTTAAATAGTTTGTTCATGGGCTTTGACTATTATAAATTCTCTCCTATTGCTTCTTATTTATTTGCAGTTCCTACATATCCTAAATGTCTCTTTGTACAAATTAGAGAAAAGTGAAAATTTGCTTTATGAACCAATAGTGTGAAGAAACTAACCTTTGGTGAGAATGAGTTCAGAAAATTAGTTCTTCTACATAAGTGAATTTAATAACTATGCTTCTTAGCAGTCAGTGGCAATAAAAACTGGGCAAGAAACTGGGAGGGTGATGTGGGCCTGTGGGATATGGGAGGAGTTAGGGGAGGAAGGTAGCTGGGTATGATCAATACACATAAGAACACTGTATGAAACTCTCTAAGGTAAATTAAAACATTGTATTAAAATTGATAAAATATTCCTCTTCTTTTCTAAAATAAGAGATTCTCAAAAAGAAAAAAGAAAAGCCACCTCTAAGCTAGAGAAGATGGACATGTGACTTGGTTATGTTCTTTGATTTAAACTTGGTGACAGAATCCAGCCTGAATGTCAGCTCCCAGTTGCTACATTTGCAAGGTACAGAAGCAGAGCCAAGTAAAAATGGCAAGAGTAGCTTAGATTTTGACTTTCCTCATGATTATCACAAGTTTCCTTTCTATGTCAGCTAACAAACTACCCGTCTACCAGTCAGTGTGAATCCCATTCAATAAAAAGCCCCACAGTGCTTCTTTCTGTTATTATCCATTGTTCTTTTTTATTTATAATAGATTTTTATTCATTTACTGACAGTTATAATGTCTCATTTGCTGGACTATCATATGCTATATTGTATAATATTTGGTTTATTCATTTACATGTCTCATGTTCAGCCAAGAGTCTGAAAACATCAGTCTAGAGTGGTAATTGCTCCCCAGACTGGGAACAGACATAAGGTGACAGTTTCACTCTAGACTACAGCAGGTGTAGCCAGAAGGTTGAGAGTATTCACTCATATAAATTTTTGTGTTGCTCTGAAATTTGATGCTATTAGGTCACTCTGACTTCTTCATCTTGGTTTGTCCAGAATTTTGATGCTCTGAAAAGTCTGATATATGAGGAAACTGTTCCATGAAATCTCACTCAATTTCCTCTGAACTCTTACTGGGACTACTTGGCTCGATGCTGCAACCTTTAAGGTTTATCAACATATTATTCTACTTAGAAACTAATCAAAACACACTGAAAATGTGAAAGCTAACACATTTACCAAAATTTCTTGACCTATATCATGTTCTCCGGCACTTCACTAAAAGCTAGGATAATTCTTAAACATGATACACAGGTAATATTTTCTTTCTCATTTGATTTCATGTTGGTTTGGCAAGGAAGCCAAGTCAGTGTAATGAGTCTGATTGACAGAACTTATTTACAAATTATGATATCTGTACTAGAAATAACAATAATCTATACAAAAGGAAGCTTTAGGACTCATAACTATCCACAAAATTCATAGACATGAAGCCATATTATTGATGTGCTGTTGAAAGGACTAGTATTCCAAGTCTAAATTGTTGGTAGACAAGTTATTTATAGTGGAGTGTTCCAATTCAAAAAAATCAAGTTGATAGATGATTCATGGAAAGTAAAATTATCAGTGTTTCAAGTGTTAATCAAAAATTCACCTAGAGTTGTAAATATAACATGAGAAAAATAAAAATTCTTTTAAAAGTTGTAACTAAAGTAGAATAAAACTGTTCAGTGTCACCTTAGGATGATTATGAGATGAGTCAGCTTTAGGATGAACCCAGCATCCTGAATGGCAGAACATAGAGTTTCATTTAAAACAGTGAAGCAGAGTCTCTCTTTGGGTTTACAGGAGGAATAGTAAGAGTTAAAAAGGATGCATACATGTATCTTTCTTTATTGATGGTCTGCAAAATTCTGCTTTAGATCCACTACACAAGGATCTTCTCCAACTTCCCATCCCCAAGCACACACTCCTACTGGGGGCCCAATACGTACAGGATCTGGGAGAGGTATTGCTCCAGTTTGTTTCTACTACCCTGATAATTTGCTTGGGTGTGTGTGTGTGTGTGTGTGTGTGTGTGTGTGCGCGCGTGATGCTTTAAGCATCAGTGTAGGGTTGAAGCTACAGCCCACCCACTGAAACAAGGTGTTCATTTCTTGACTGAGCATATGACTGACACTTGGAGAAATGTGCCAAGAAGCAAAAAGAGCTCTAAGCTTGCAAAAATAGAGAAATATTTAGCCTTGAGAAAAACAGAGTCTTTTGAATAACAACACTTAAAATGGTATCTACATAAGATCCAAAGACGGGTAATACATAGTTACATCCCTTTTCCATCTATTCTATCATTTACAATTCATTCATTCCTGCATCTGTACCATCAAGCTAGCTGTCAACTTACTAAGCTTTTTGGGTCTTAGTGATTGGATGATGAAAAGAGATGATGAAGCTTGCTTTGATGACTATCACATACACAGAAGACCTACAAATGAAAATTCTCCTGTTTTATGTTAAGTTTTAGATCAGTGGTTCTCAATGTGTGAGATATGACCCCCTTGGCAAATCTTTATCTTCAAAACCATTTACATTACAATTTAAAAGGGTAGAGAAATTACAGCTATGAATTAGCAATAAAAATAACTTTATGGTTGGGGATCACCCCAAGATGAAAAACTGTAGAGATCAGAGCACTGGAATGATTGACAACCACTGTTTTAGGATATTACAGGTCCTGTCAACATACTTGAAGAATTTAGATCATTAAGACTCAGCCCTACCTTAACCTGTTGAGTCATACCCACTGACTGCAGCAAGGAAAACAAGCCTTCACTAGCCATACTTGCTCAACTACTTAAATTATGTCTACGTCACTTTCTGTAATTGTTAAACACACTGGACTGCTGTAACTGCTTTTGAATGTCACAAGCCTATGGAGTCTCCTATGCTGTAGCTGTTAGATACACATATTTCCTAATTTAGAAGATAGATGAGAAAGAAACAAATACAATGAGAAGATAATTAAAGGTAGTCAACCTAATATGAACAAAGAACTCAAACACATTGATAATGAGATTAGCAGTAGGAAATTAAGTTCTGTAAGCATAATGGATTTTCAGAAAATCTGGTGTTTAGACTGAAATTTCCTCCATAGATAAAATTGACCTGAGAAAGATGAATAGGAACATTGTCCCGCTTAGAAGAAATGCCATGTGGAATGTATAAAAAGCCATGAGGAATTAAATCATCTCGGGAATGAAAATTAGGCCACTGTGGTCTAGGACAGGAAGCTAAGAGAAAGCAGTAACAGAAAATGTTGAAACATGAGGCTAGGACCAGATCTTTTCAAGCCTTGTAGGCTATAACAATATTGTTCTGTAAATTAATCTGTCAGGTTCTTATATATGGCTTTCCAGACGAAGAACAACCAATTAGATCCCAAAGGTCAAATGAATACAGCCAAATATTACAAATAAGGCTAAAAAGAGCTAAAATGTATACCCAATAATTCAATGGCAGCCATGCTATGTTAACTATTCTCTTGAGAATTCCCTGTGTAACCACACAGCTGAAAGAAAGAGTGAATCCTGTGAGGTGTCCTATGAAGAAAAATATACCAATCTATGTAAAGGTTTTAGCAATTTACTTATAAATTAGTACAAATTACTTATAAATTAGTAAATTTCTATGACTTTTTCTAGAACATTATTAAAATGTCCATAAAACTGAAGTGCTTGTGCATTCACCTGTAGTAGCAGTAAGAGGAAATATACTCATTTGATCTGGGGACAAATCCATAAAGTGAAATCTGTAGATGAAAATGCACTCTATCTGAAAATCAACTATTCAACTTAAATATTTCTGTTAAACAATTAAAATCAAACAAAGATAAGGTGCTAGCTTAGAGAATAAGAACACATTTTGCTCTTTCAGAGGACTCAGGTTTAGTGCACAGTACCTACATGGCTCACAATAATCTATAACTCCTATTCCAGGGGATTCAGCACCCTGTCCTGATCCCCACAGGTATCAGACATGTCCATACTATACATATATAGGCAGAATATTTATAAAATAAAATATATATTAAAATAGTTAAAACCAGTAGAATTATAGAATGGTTTTGGCAAGAGGGTTCAGTGTGTAAAGATGCTGTGGATAAGTATGAAGACCTGAGTTTGGTCCCTAAAATCAAATGGCAGAAGGAGAGAACCAGTTCCTACAAGCTGTCCTCTGATCTCCACAAACATGCCCTAGAAATCCCTCTCAAATAACAATTTTAGTAATGTTTTTAAAAGACCTTAGGAGCTGGGCAGTAGTGTCACATGTCTTTAATCCCGGAACTTAAGAGTCAGATGCAAAGGCAGATACAGGTGGATGTCTCTGAGCTTGAAGCTAGCCTGTCTATGGAGTGAGTTCACAGAGAGCCAGGGCTATACAGGAAAACCCTGTCTTGAAAATCAGGAAGGAGGAGGAAGAGGAAGAGGAGGAGAAGGAAGAGCAGGAGAAGAAAGAGGAAGAGGAGGAAGAGGAGGAAGAGGAGGAGGAGGAGGAGGAGGAGGAGGAGGAGAAAGAGGAGGAGAAAGAGGAGGAGGAAGAAGAG
>NW_021604617.1:15097315-15101169 GCF_004785775.1 Grammomys surdaster
AGGGAAGGGAAGGGAAGGGAAGGGAAGGGAAGGGAAAGTAGAGAGACAGAGAGATAGGGAGACAATGATAGAGACAGAGAATGACAAGTAAAACATACCCATTAACTAGAGTCTCTCACAGGTCTGTGAGGCAACCTTTACTTAAAACCAAACTCATGATGCCCAAGTGGGAAGCACGGATTCAAGAAAATAAGGAATAATTTCAACTTGTATGGACCAGAAAATATGTTAGTTTTGATTCACCTTTAGGCAATTTATAGACAAATCTATATTTTAACTACACTTGTGAACTGTTATCACTACTTGGTGAGCAGAATTCTATTTTTGTTCAGTTCTCAGATCAATTCATTCAATTTCTTCTTGGAGATTAATCATCTTTTAGATTAACTGTAACCAATTCTTTAATGAGCATGTGCTTTTCTAGGCTCCCTCCCCTTGAAATCAACTAGCTGGGGGTCACGGAATGAAGATTAATTTTAATATTTGCCTTAGGGAAGCAATTCAGTAGGCAGATTCTTCTTTAAATTCTAGGTCTTGCTAAACCAATTATGAAATATTAATGACTTCCAGATTATCTCAAAACAAAAACTACAGGATCATCCCATTTAAAAATAACTTTTAAAAAATAAATGAACTTTTGTCTTATTATAGGACCACTGTATCTCTGAGATACAATAGAAGTACTTCTGGTGGCTATAAGCTAATCTAAACAGGCTGCTTTTGTGGAAATTTACAAGCCTGAGTAGTCATAGACCTTGTAGACAGGTAGCCTTGGCAGACAATACCAACTTAGATAAGGACAAGCGAGTCATAGGCAGAGTCATAGTGACTTGTCCCCTGAACATTCACCCAGCTGATACCCTGTTCTGAAACATATCTATATTCCCCCTGAATACCCACACTCCAGTGTCATTCCCTTCCCCACATCCTGCCTTTCCGTGCTTATAACCCCTGTGTGAAAAAATTTAACTTTTGTAAAAAAAAATTATTTCCTTTATATACTTGTGAACATATAGTAAAGAAAAATAGATAAACTATGTACATGCCCTGCACACACCTGTGTGCAAGCACATTTACCACATATATAATAAATTATGTGAGAAGGAAAAAAAAGAAGTACTTCTGGATAGAATATGTACAGTTCCTATCTGAATCACTCATGAAATTCAGTGAGCACACACATAATAAAGGGTGTTCATCTAGACCAATTATGTATTAACTAGTATTTTCTCTTTTTGGTTTATGTGCACTAAGATAGGTTGTCCTAACTGATAGTTGTTGCATGTAAGTGCCAGTCAACTGAACTGTTAAACAATTTGGAAGTGATTGATCCAAAACAGAGTGTACTCATTTGATTTGTTCACAAAGAAACCATATTGAAGAGAAAAATAAAAATAAGAAAACACCTTAATATTCCAAGAAGTACTATGTTTTCAAGCTGTACTTGCAGAGAACATGAATGTAAACATCAAGTTATCTTTGGGCTGTGTATGAACTACCTAATTATTGTATTTGCTATTGTGGCTACAAAGTAAGACAATGACTTCATGTTCTCATGTTTGTTTTGGAAAGAGAAAATTTATTCAAATGATCTCAATGAACATTAGACAACAAATGCTTGCTGATAGTCATTTATTTGGAAATTTATAAAACACACAATATTAAAATTTTTCATGTGTGCTTAATATTCTTTTTATACGTATTCACTCCAAAAGGATGAGCATTTCTACAGAATAAATCTATCTATTTATGATGTTAGCCTGATCTAGTAATTGCCAAATGCATCAGTAGCTAATTTAGTCTTCATGACATGTTTTATTTTTCCTATATAAATTGAAGACAAGATTTCAGGACATCGCAGCAACGAATAGTTTATAACTGTTACAGGGACTGTAGTCAATACTACAAATAACTCATTGAACTGATTTGTGCAACATCCACTTTGAGTTTTTATTCTTCTTCTTCTAAGAGTTAGGTGTGAATTATTCAATTCTTCTTAGGCAATACTCACAATAAATATCTCTAAAATGTTAACAGTTTAGACTTTGCTAGTATCTACTGTTAGTTTGAGTAGGGGTCTGTGGCTCTGGTTCTGCTCTGGAATAGTAAGTGAGTTCCCTTCTAGTCAGCTATCTTCTTCATTCTGAGCAGTATTTTTGCTTGACACTTGTCTTCTGTCTTAGTGAAAATGTAAAAATAGTTGGAAAATGTCAGATACCTCTTAAATGTCTTTGTATACATATGTGATACATATGTATATATGTATATATATATGTATTCATACATGCATATGTTTTTATGTGTATGATATATGTATTTCCATGTGATTCTGTGCATGCACATATTTGTATGTGCTCATTCCTATAGTCCTATATGTAAACTAAGGACTGATCATAGATGGTTTCTGTAACTGCTACCATACATACATACATACATACACACACACACACACACCCCTATTTACAAATGAACATTAGGAAGAATACATGGATCTCATAACTGAGTCCTAGAACTATTTACCCCAAGGTACCAACAAGGCTGAGAAATAGCAGCATTCACCAACCTATCTTAGGGAGAGAATTCAAAAAAGTCAATGCAGAATCGTAAAAGGAAGGAAATACAATTCCTGTACCCAGCTTTTATCCAGTATTTCCCATCAAGTATTTTCTTTATCTTCCCAGTTACAAAATAAATAACAGGACACAGGATTAGCCCACCATGTACAGAAATAAGAAACACCAAGAATCAGGAAGAAATGTTCCAAAATAATCTTATATGGCATATATCAAAAACTTAGATCTGAGCATTATCTTTACATTTAATAAAAAAAATGGGTCAGCTTTATTCACTAATACTGATAAGAGAGCTCAGATTAGGGGGAGATGTTCACCACAGCACCATGATTCACAGGAGAAAAACTATGAGAGAGTAGAAAATGTGTGTCCCAGTTTGTGAGTGAGGGGATCCTCACACAAATAAAACATGGGAACAAACTTGACTGGCTACTTCAAAGGTTTAAAAACTAATGAATTCATCTAGAGAGATCATATAATATTTGTTTTGACTGTTGACAGATATTGTATCTTAAGTTAATGAAATCTAAGGATTTTAATTTACATTTTGAACCACCTTAAAAATTAGAATAACAATAATGAATTTTATGATATATATATATATATGCCATTATATTTCTTCCCTCTGCAAAATGCCCTTCTTCATCTCCCTCTCAAGTCTGTCATGCTGATCCCCGTGACAATAGTACCCTTTTCTGCTTTCATGTGTCATGTATTCCAGTACCTCTTTTCATTCCCTCATTAGAATCTATTCTCCTTACTGGTTAAGGATAGTGTTTAGCTTTAATCCCAGCACTCAGGAAGCAGAGGCAGGCAAGTCTCTACAAGTTTCAGGTCAGCCTAATCTATAGAGTGAGTTTTAGGACAGCTAATGTGACACAGTGAAACCCTGTTGGAGGATATTTGATCATACTGTAAACTGCAAGATTGCGTTATTTACTGAAAATTTAAAAAAAAATAACTGTTTCTACTTGTGGTATGGTTCAGCCCTTAGAATATACATTTAATTCTCTGGCTAAAATTTGGACAGATTCTTAGTACACACCTTTAATCCCAAACAATGTAGGTAAAGTTAGTTCGTAGAAGGAAGCACCCATGTTTGAAAGTGATGTCTAACTGGCAGACAAAGTAAAATATAAGAAAAAGATTTGACATAATAGGATTTGCCCAACTCCCAGGAGAAGAGAAAGGAATGGGAGACTACTACTTAAGGGAGAACCACTGAGAAATGGAGGAGAGAGAGAGAGAGAGAGAGAGAGAGAGAGAGAGAGAGAGAGAGAG
>NW_021604617.1:15101179-15114947 GCF_004785775.1 Grammomys surdaster
GAGAGAGAGAGAGAGAGAGAGAGAGAGAGAGAGAGAGAGAGAGAGAGAGAGAGAGAGAGAATATGAATTACTGGGACAGTTATACACAGATGGGTTGACTAGAAAGAACAAGCTAGACACAAATAAGACATAATTAGCCAGAAAATGAGAAGAAGCCAGAAGATTAGAACAGATTGTTAGTGTTAGTTTGAGGCCAAGCAGAGAATTCAGAGACTGGGAATAGAAGCCAGATTGAATCAGTCAGCTGGGAGAGGAGTTTGAGCAACAACAGCTGAGTTGAACCAGCCAGCCAGAATTCAGAAACAAGAAATGATGAGCTTATTCAGCAGTAAATCTTAGAGGCTGGAAACATTTTTGGCCATAGATAAGAGTATATGGAGCCTAGCAGCTTCTAGGACTAGGTCTAGGTTAAACCAAGGCAGGAAGCCCCGTGAGATGACAGTCTTATCAGGAGAATAAATGTTACTATTCCAAAACCCTGTCTCAAAACAATAAATCCTGTTCTTCCCCCTTATGCTTCCTTTTTACACACAGACACACAGTCACACAGACACACACTCAGACACAAATACACACATGGGGAGAGGGAGAGAGGGAGAGAGAGAGAGAGAGAGAGAGAGAGAGAGAGAGAGAGAGAGAGAGAGAGAGAATTGTCTTCTATAGAGTATGTAGCAAAATAGAAAAAAGAGAGATGCTAAAGTATGAGTCAGAGATTTAGGTAAAAAAATTTTTTTGCATCAATTCTCTCTGCATCCCTGGAAGACATGAAGTTTTTGCCATGCCATTATGTAGATAACCATTATAAGGAGCCAAACAGAAAGAGCTCTGACTGGGAACTATTCCTGTGTTCTTGGGGAAGATGCTGCATAGACTTCAGGGTAAACAGTTTTGCAGGGAGCATGCAGTGAGTCAATGGCAGAGCTAGGATTAGAATCCAGATGTTCTTGCTCTTAGTTCAGTTTATTCCTTTAAGTAATCTCTGTGGTCCCTTTAAGCTAAAGTCTATGATTATAATGGGTACTTCTTCAGTACTTTTTATCCCTAAATATGATTAGAGCATATGTTCCTACTCTACCCCATCACTCCATATTTCAAGAACAGAAGCAAAATCTCAGAGGGTGGCCATCATTCACTGTGTACAAAGAAGTACGCTCAGGCATTGAGAGAAGACATGCCATTCCTAATTTTCTGCTTTATAAGATGCCTCTAAGAGCATATTTATCCTTAGATGAAAGGGAGAGCTAACCTTAAACTGAACTCTGCATCATATCTCAAGCCCTCTCCCAATATGCAGTTCAAGATAGTACCTCCTCAAAAAAAAAAAAAATCATTTGGCTTTCTTTGTGATATTCATGCAAGGCTTCATTTTAAGAAAAAAAAAAGGACAAACTTCAAGGCAGTCAGTTTTATCATGTTTGGATCATGATCTGATCTAGTTTCTAACAAATAAATATTACTGAACTCATGCTATAACTTTCAGCAAAATTGTAGAATGTCCCGTTAATCTACGGGCTAAATGTATTTTCTCACTAATTTTCAAAGCTTACACAATGCCCTGTTCCTGTATATGAAGTACATATTATCTCTTCACTTTTACACCCAGGAAGGATCTATGAAAAGCAGCTGTCCTAAATCCTGAGGAAGAGCAAATTTATGTGTCTGTCACATAATTATTGCTTATAAATTTCAACCAACTCTAAACATTCTTTTTATAAAAGAATGATTAAGGATCAGGAAGATAATTTTCTTCTATCTTGTAAATGTACCACACAAAAGTCACAGAAGCATCAACATAAGGTCTTTCAAAGTTCCCTTTTATTTTTCTTTTTTAAATTTTGCTCTCTAGTGCAGGAAAAGTCTCAGAGGCTCACAATGGTCAGCAACTTCTCACCTGGGCAAGATCAACTGCCTCTTCTAATCCTGGGCACGGGCTGCAGATTATACACTCGCATGTAACTTCTCATGACAGGAGGCTGAATTATCCAGTGCCTCTATGCCTCCCCTGTGGGGTCAGGGTTCCCCTTTCCCCTTTCAGTTCAGTTCTCCTTGTTATCTGTGTAACACTTAGCAAAGGATAGCAGACTAAACCAAGTGTAGAGATAATGAAATATAAATTAGTAGGTTTTCTAGCCTTTATCCAAAGCCTTGTCAGAGTGCATTATCTGAAAGATGGAGTTCAGAGCAAGTCAGTGAAATTTCCCCTTATCAGAAACTGAGTGTGAAGTGTGGTAATGTTGCTAAGTGAAGAACAAAAATCTTTCTCTTTTGCATCCCACGACTGCTTCAGGCAACATTCTTGGAAACCTCTGACTAGGAAGAAACAGAAGACCCTGAGATATATACAGTGTGACAAGCCAGGAGGCTATGCTTCTCCAGTAACCATCCTATGAACGGCAGTCGCCTGTGGCAGTGACATTACCACACTTTGCTCAACTTCAGAAAGGGAAATTTAACTGACGACTGCTATGAACTGAAGCCACAGCCTAAACCAGATAATACACCCTGACAATACTGTCAGGCAAAAAAGGATGTGTTCCCATTGATTTCATCACATTAGAGACATGTTACCCTGAGCAGTGCGTGTTCAAGGGTATATTGTGCACACTGTGGGAATATCAAAGAGAATGCACACTGGTTTAGGCAGAAACAGGCCTCCAAGAGAGGAGACTCTCAGGAGTGGCCAGCCTGAAATATGCTACATTTGGCAAAGCAGTGAAAACAATAATATTGGTGCAATTTTAACTTGATGCACACTGGGTTTATTTGAGACAAGAATTCAAATGTGTAGTATCTTTGGTATAGGAAATTATTCTGCTGGCTATCAAGGGACAAATGTAAAGAGGAACCCAGCCACAAACTGTTTGATCTGCACTGTTGTCCCTTCTGCAAAATATTCCACTGCAATGGTGCCACAAAGTTTTGTGGAATTGAGCAACGAACTTGACTTGACTGAAGATCCATCCCACAAGATGGAGTGCATGGTTGATCAAGAAAATGAGACTACATACTCTAGAAACCTGGGGCGGGGGGGATTAGTAGGTTTTCTAGCCTTTATCCAAGGCCTTGTCAGAATGCATTATCTGAAAGATGGAGTTCAGAACAAGTCAGTGAAATTTCCTCTTATCAGAAATTGAGTCTGAAGTGTGGTAATGTTGCTAAGTGAAGAACAAAAATCTTTCTCTTTTGTACTAGTACTTTTAAAAAGCAAACAAAACAAAAAGCAAAAAACAAACTACCACCAAAACAACAATAAAACTATACAACAATAGCAATAAAATGACCCCAATATCACACTGCTATATATTAATTAGTGTCTTGCTGAGCTATCATCAGAGAAGCTTCCTCCTGAAACAGATGGGAACAAATACAGAGACTCACAGCCAGACATTATGCAAAATGAGAGACCTTGGAACATTCAGTCCTACATGGAATATCTCCATCAAAACCCTCTCCTTAGGACTCAATGAACCCCTAGAAAGAGGAGGCAGAAAGAATATGTCTGAGTCATTGTTCTAGTTTTGATCAGAAACATTATGACCACAGCAGCTCTAAGCATTTAATTTGGGGCTTGCTTACAGATTCAGAGACTTGGTCCATTATCCATCATGGCATGGTGTATGGTAGGTAGGCAGGTATGATGCTGGAAAAGCAGCTAAGGACCACATCCTTATCCTTAGGTTGAGAGAGAAACATTGTGCTGGGTGTGGGCTTTGGAAAACTTCAAACCCTATACCCAGTGACAAATTTCCTCCTCCAACAAGACCACACATCCTAATACTTGTAATCCTATAAAAATGTTCCACTCCTTTGTAACTGAGTATTCAAGTATATGATCCTATGGAGGACATTCTTATTCAAACAACCACAAAGTGTAAGTAAGAGCCAAAGGGGAAGGAGGACACCAAGAAAAGAAAACGAAACCCTCTATATCTCCAGGAATGACTTACACATGAATTCAGAGACAGAGGCAGGTCTGTGCCAAATGGGATCCTAGAGCTTAAAGAACTGAATGGATACACCAGAACCTATCTCTAATCAATAACTTTGCAAATCAAAATTCACCTTCTTCCAAGTGAATCTCACTGGAGTAACAAAGTGTTTTTGAGGGTAATCAGCATTAGATAGCCAACAGAAAAGAAACTCAATAGCATCTCTGGAGGTTCCTTGTCTCATAATGTCTTGTCAGGGCTTTTTAAAAATTACATACATATACATATACATATACATATACATATACATATACATATACATATACATATACATATGTATGTGTGTGTGGTATGTATGTATGTATGTATAATTTAAATGTGCATGTGTGTTGTGTGTGAGTAGTGGGTCCAGATTGGTCATACATCCACACACACACACACACACACACACACACACACAAATGAAATCTCAGTGTGAAAACAAGTGTGTCTTTTGTCTTTGATTCACGTATCTCCTCTTGGGCTCTGGTCCATCTGCTTCCTTTGGCCAATTGCAATGTGTTAATTTTTGTTTTATCTTATATTTTATTTTATTATTATCCAATAGAAGCCTGTATCTTTTGTAGTGAGAAACAGAAGAAGTAGATCCATATGGGAGAGGCGGGACAGAGGATCACGTAGGATTAACTATAGAGGGAGGAGAAACTGTAATCAGGATATATTGGGGAAGAAAAATATCTATTTTCTTTTGCTTTTTGTTTGTTTGGTTTTTGTTTGCTTGTTTTTGTTTGTTTTCTCACGGCGGAGCTTTTCTGTGTAGCCCTGGATGTCCTGGAAGTCACTCTGTAGACTGGGCTGGCCTTGAACTCAAGAGATCCATCCCCCTCTGCCTCCTGACTGCTGGAATTAAAGGCATATGCCATCACTTCCTCACAAAGAACTTCTCATACCTGACCTGAAATGGAATTTAGCCTACAATCTTGGAGTTATTAACACCACACTGTAATCCACTGAACTACATGGACAGCTTCTATTTTCAACAAAAGGGATAAATAGGTATTGTAACCTTTCTGGGATTAACTAAATTAAGGTCTTCATTTACTTTAGAGATTCCCTTTCACATATGTATTTTTTAATCAAGTGGGAAGTGGTAAAGCTAACAAGGGGAGGAGAAGATAAAGGAAGGGATAATATACTGTTATAAGCAATATGTACCTCCAGGAAATGTTTGTAGAAATTTTTTTAAAGAAGGTACTTTTACAGCATTTACAAATGAGGACACATATTTTCACTATAATAAATTGTCAGTACATTTTGAACATTATCACTCAAATAAATCAATGTCTATGTTTTATATATTTGGCAAAAACATAAAACCTTAACACAACATCACAAAGGAAAAAATAAAAAAATTGTATAATTTATTTCTTGAGAAATCATAGAGATTATTTTAAAGTGTGACTTCAATATCTCATGTATATATACTCTCAGAAGAGCAAAGAAAGAAATGGAATAGAAGAGAAATATGATTATATTCTTACAAGGTCAAAAAATGTTAATTCCAGAACATCATAAGATGCAAGTTCACAAATCCAATGCATTGATATTTTCACTCAAAGACAAATGCTATACAGTCACTATTTCAGTCTTGCTAGACTTTCCTGTCCCATGTCTTTTATCTTAAATTCTTCCATATACTAGTGTGAATGAGCATTTACCTCTCCTATCACTCTTATCCCAATACTTCCCACTTCTGAGTATTTTTTTTATCTGAATAGTCAGAATTTTGAACTTCTATAGCTCACCTTTAGATCTTTAATGACATGACAATGAAATGACTATAATCTGCTATATAGAAGTTCAAATGGTCCACTGAACAAGGATACTGGAAGGAATAGGACATCAGTTTCTCTTTGATATTTTGGCCCATTTTTCCCTACCATTTGTGCTGCTTTAAAAAAATCAATTTTCCACATTTATCTCTTTGTTCAATATTGAAAACCTAACATTGCTCTTTTTCATATTCTTGCCTGCTTTTTCTTTTATGTGCTTTGATTTCTAAATTTTTGAGTGTGTTGTCTCTGTAGTAACACTGTATAGATCTTTCTTAAATACTATGTGTGTGCATTTTTAAATATTTGGAGTGTGGCTTGTATTAGAGCTTTTTTTATGCCTTTTCTCCTAGGCTTTACTTTGCTTCCTCTCACCCCCAAGACTTTTAATAAATTATTTTCTGTAAGTGGTTTGAAATTTTCAGTTCTATACAAATGAGGACATTTGCCATTAAGGTTGAGCCAGCACATTAGAATGCTAAGTCACACACTAAGACCTTCCTCCTCATCTCCAGTCTGCTACTCCCTGTAACCACATCCATGTGAAGATGAAGCTTTGTTCTCACTTCTCAATTTCAACCTTTGGATTGTACCTAAGCAGGGGACAACACCTTTGGATGATATTGTCCAGTGGTTGGCTATTTCAGGAGTGGAGTGACAAACAGGTAAATTCATCCCTGTCCTTCTCTCTGCCTCCTATGACTCTCTTGTCCTCTTGTCATGCAATGATGTCAGAATTTAACACACCAAGCATGATCACCATGCTCTTGGACTTCCCAGTCTACATGACTGTATCAAATGCATGTGCTTACACACTGCCTTATCTGTTGTATTCTTTGTACAGAAAATAGTTCAGGACAATGATGAAGCCAACACTATAGACAAATGGCCAAGTTGGTTATTTCAAATATTGTGACCACCAAATCACAGCCTGACACAGTTGATTCCATGATTTCTCCTCTCCTCAAAAACAAAGATCTCCTCTAGTTTCAGAGAGGTTTTCAATTGTAGCTTATGCAAGAGCCTGGAAGAGTTAGTGCGGCCAGTCCTTTCCTAAGTGCTTGACTGCAAGCACCAGGGCTTTGACTCATCTTGTCAATTAAAATTAAAAAAAAAAATAAAACAAACGACTTGTGAACAGCAGAACAAAAAACATTAGTTGTTCTAAAGACAAACACAAGGCAATAGATATATTAATAACATAAATACCTATTTTTCATGTTTCTTGACAGCATATGCTAGATAAATGACATACGGTGCTAAAATCAGGGCAAGGGAGATGTGGGGGTTTCAGGCCCTAGCCAGGTAACTAACTATGAGAAGTCAACTACTGTAGTGTCCTAAAGGGCACTAAAACAGACCTGTATTCAGCTAATTTCACACTTCAAACATAAAGCAGTAGCCACATAGTGCTCAAACCAAAGATCAGAGATTCAGTTCTTTTCTTTGCTGCTCACTGCCTCCCTGGCTTTCCACATTAAGTGGTATCAAATAAGTCACAAAAAGAAGAATGAGGGAATGTGTTATTTTGCCTTTCACTGGACCATAACAGGGGGAAATCTCAAACAAAAATCAATATAAGCTTGCTTCTATCTGTAAAATCATCCATTTGTTGCTAATCAGCCTGTACGATCAACTTAGAAAGATGTTAGAGATTTAGTAGGTTACATAATTTCCATATAGGAAATAATAACCATGATAGGTATACCTTATTGACAAACAACTTTCCTTACTTGGTCTAATAAGAACAGTGGTCGAAGCAAACTCCTCAATTTGTTCTATCTGTTATATTCATGCGTCTGTGTTGTTGTCTCCCCCCCCTCCCTTTTTTCTTTTCCGAAGATCAACAAGATAAACCTAACTGCCTAGCTACAGCAAAAGGATGAAAGGAGCTCCTTTGTGAACTGAAGTTTCAGTTGAGATGCCTTATACTGGCTGATGTTCTGAAATTAGCATGAAACAGCACCAGAGGAAACAGAGGGATTCTTCCCTGTTGTACAAAGGACCCTGTGAACTTTCCAAATGCCTGAGATCTCATTACTGACAGCATTTCTTTGCCCTCCAAGTTTTCACATAGTGACCTATGGCTTCCACCGGAGCCAAGATGCAGATTTTCTCTCTAGTGAAATAGCATGAACAGAGTGAAGAGCGTCGTCTTTAAGGAAGCAAGCTGTGCACCACCGACATAATTAGGAGAGCCGGCTTGCTAGGAGAGCAGTGGCCATCTAATGAGCTAGCGAGGATAAGGTGGAAAATGAGAGCATGGTTATGTCGCAGAAGCACTGTTTGAGTTTTCCTTTAGGTAGGCTCAAAACAAAAATATTAAGCCTGCTGAAACCCTTCCAGAGTTTGGGGATTAAAAGCTCTAAGGAAGCTTATGCCACTGTGGAAAGGGAAGAGAGAGGAGCAGCTGCCGTCAGTAGCTAGTTCTGATTACTGCTTTTTTGACCCACATTCACTTCAGAAAGCAGCATCAGTGTCAGCAGGAAAGAGTCTCAGAAAATATTTTCTAATGATTTCAGTAGAGAACACAGGATTTTAGGCAGGCCATGCGCTGTATCTTCACCAAAGTTCAAGAAGAGTTTTGAAACACAGGATCTAATTTCAAAGGAGGAGCCATCACAAGAACCGGGACTCTGAAGTCAGGGTTTGGTAAAGCTTCCCTAATCATGCAGGAATCCCATAGCAACTGTGAGAACGTGGGTATCTAACAAAATGTCTTTGACTTTCCAGTTCTTTATCGACATAAAGATAATAGTAGTAATTCCTGTTCCAAATAAATGTTTTGTGAAAGCTAGATACAATAATGCATGCAAAAACACTTTTGTATTGGCTAATAACAATAAATGATGACTATCTTTGTTGTTAACAGTCTAAATGCCTAAAGTAGGCAGTAAGAGAAATGCGCAAGAGAACAAATCTATTGATTTATTGGATATCCATCGAACAGAAATAGGAAGTCTTTTTGCTTGACTTGGTCCTAGAAGGCAAGTACATAAAATCCTAAGTCAAATAGAAAGTACCAAACACTGAATGGGCAAGATGATGAAGAATTAGAGTTAGGTGATCTGGGATTCTCAGTTTATTCCAAAGCAGAATAACCAAGATCCTAATCTAAGAAGGGACATTACTAGCAAAAGAGGCCAAGAAAAAGTACAGGGGAAAAATGTTGAACATGTATAGTATCTGATGATTTTAGTAATATGAAAGCAGAGGGTTCTAAAAATGAAAGAAATGTTAGTTAACAGAAAAAAAAAAAGAAAGAGCCACCAGTACTTGAGAAAGAAGATAAATCGAATCTTGGGAAACAAAGAGTCCTTATGTAGAAACCTTGCTAGTATAGAAAGGGTTTCTTGTTGATTAATAGATTTTTCTTTGACTCTTAGGAGTAGATTTGAAGTCTAGTTCATTGGTACAAGTCTGTAATCTCAGTGTTTGAGAGGCTGGGATTGGAGGATTGCCATGATTTTTCAGCCAACACAGGCTACATAGTGAGACTCTCTCCCAAACAAACAAATAAGAAACCAAAAACATGTGAAATTAAATGCCTAAAGAAAGGAGCATATACTACCTAAAGATACCAAGGAAAAGAAGCAATGAGATAGACAGTTCTCTGAGTCACTCTGGCATAGGGGTTAAGACCTAGACTTTGTATTTCTTTTTATTTTATCCTCTGAGAATACTTGTGCCTCCTGTGCTTGGATGTCCCTGTTTTCATGCATCTAACCATCTGCTTGATTGTACTCAAACCAACCTTCATTATTCTCTTTGTCTGAGTCTTAATCTTGTGCTAGATGCAGGAGATAGCAAACTAAATTCTCCAGTATAATCCCAAGCGTTGTATTTGCTTCTGCTCTACCAGGGAATTTCTCATTTAACCTTAAACATTCGACACTTTTACAAAGATCAATTTAAAAGGCAAGACAGAGGAATTATATAGCTTGTCAATGGACAATGCCTAACCATAAGAGCACCTAGTTCTAGAATTTATTCCTAACCATTACAAGTATATATATAAAGTTTACTGTTAAGCAATACTACCTGAGATATTTTTACTAGCAATGCATGTACAAATGTGCATTAATGTACATTCATTCAGAGCATATGTGTGTAAGTATGGATTATGTACTTATGTCTAGTTAATTGTGAGCTCTTTAGAGACAGAAAATTTAGCATCTACTCACTGAGTTTTATTATTATTCTTCTAATAACTTTGCCTCATGTGAAGATTTAATTTAGGGATATCCCAGACTCAAATTCTTTCACCCCTTAGGTTATTCCTCTCCTTAATGATTTTCTGATCTCCTGGCTTCTATGTGGCCTTCATATTAAACACATGGAGCTACATATTCAAAATTAGCATCCACCTACTACAGTCCAAATACTGAGGAACCTCTACACTGATTCTATGAAACCTCTACCAATCTACACTCTTTCCAGAAGTTCACATGATCTCAAAAGCACCTGATGTCCACTGATTGTTTGATAATAATCATTTTATATGGGGTAAGATAGAATTTAAAAGTATATGATTTGAGCCTTTCTCTTGCATCTTTCAATATAACTTTCTTTTTCTGTATATTTAATATCTTAACTATAATTATAATGTGGAGTGTTTCTTTTCTAGTCCTATGTAGCACTCCCTTCTCCTCTCATTTTAGAAAATTTTCTTCTATTTTATTGCAAACATTTTCTATACTCTTGGCAAGAGATTCTTCTTATATGTCTATAACAAATATTTTTCTTACCACATTGTTCACAACCTTATACGTTTAATCTATACATTTAAAAATTACAATTGACTTTAACTGAATCATCTCATTTCTCTACTTTACATAGTCTGTCATCTGTATGATACATTCTATTGATGAGGCCTCCCACTGTGATTTTTATTTAATTTTGTATTTTTTCCTTTTCGATATACTTCCATTTTGGTTTGTTCTAACTAGTTTTCTTTGATGAATTCTATTTTCATATCATGGATGTTTTCTTTATTTTATCTAGTTGTTTGATTTTTTTTATGGACCATTCAGAAGATTAATGTCTCTTTGCCGTTGGTCACTCTTTAATGCATGTTATCTTTGAGAATTTTAACACATTTACAATCATTCTTTAAAATTCTCTTTAGAATTTCTTCAAAGTCCCTGTCATTATCATAATTGCCCTGAGTGTTAAAAAAAAGTAAATAAATGTGTCCTAGAGGCAAGTAGCTTGGGTCCACATATCTGTTTAGGTCCAGTGTGGAAGTATACCTGGGAAACAGGATGTTAAAGAACATTTTACCTTTTCCTTGTCAGAACCCAGTCTTAGCAGTGTGGTAGGAATGTGTCCCAGAGGTAGGATCTCCTGCAGAATCAGAGGCATCCCTTATTTGTTTATATTTAAGTGTTTTTGGGTCATGGGTGCAAGACCCATAAGGTCCTGGGAGCCCATGCCTATCTGCACAATGTGCTGAAAGTTAGGAGAAGCAGAAGTAGGTAGAGGGTCTTAGGATTCCTTACCTATTCTGGTTGAGTACTGACATGGAATATCTAGCATGTTTTAAGGATAACTCTGGACCAGCCAGCTGGAATAGCCAGTAAAAACCAACTGCCATGCAAACCTCTGTAACATTATTTTAATCTCTGGAACCCATAGTGGAAAGAGAGAACTCACTCTAGAAGAGTTGCTCTCTGACCTGTGTATACATGTCACAGCACATGAGTGCCACAAAGCACAAGCATATACCATAATTAAATTAAATTAAAAATTAATAATTTCTAATTTATTTTTTTTGAAAAAAATAAAATTCTGTGTGAACCCAATGATATTTTTCTTTCATAATTATTGTCCTAATTATTTTTTTATTGTCAGTTTGACACAACCTAGACTCACTCTGGAAGAAATTGGAACCTCCCTTGAGTATTTAGATTGGTCTGTGTATATGACTTTGGGAAACTGGTTTAATGGAAAGGTGATGTAGGAAACCCCCCAGTCCACTGCAGGCAGCATCATCCCTAGGCAGGTGGGCCTGGGCTATAATAAACATTATCCTGTGAACTAGCCAGAATATGAACTAGCATGCAGTGCCCTTCCATAGTTTTTGCCTCCAAGATTATTGTACTTTGCCTTTCTTACCTGACATCCCTCAATTATATAGTGAAACCTAGATGTGTAAAATGAAATAAACCTTTTTTGTTCAAGTCACATTTATTCTCTCTCTCTCTCTCTCTCTCTCTCTCTCTCTGTGTGTGTGTGTGTGTGTATGTGTGTGTGTGTGTGTGTGTGTGTGTTAGTATGTATGTGCCTCAGCACATTTGAGTGAGAACAACATTAGGGATTTTATCCTTTTCCTCCACGATGCAAGTCTGGGGTTAAACTCAAGTCATCATGTTTGCCATAAAACACTCCTTATCCATTAACCCACCTCCTTGTCCCATGTGTTTAACTTCCAGAAATTCCATTGGTTGATTTAACAATAGAACATGATGTGAACAGAAGGAGGATTCTGTGTAAATTCTAAACTACAATCTACTATAAATATGAGAAGAAATTTTGGAATCTGCCATGTTAAGGTTAGCGTAGCTATGAGCTAACCAACTATAACTATAGAGAAGTAATTATAGAAATTAAATTACTAAATGTCTAAGGATGGTCCAGAGCTAATGATGGTAACTTAAAACATCATATCTATAAAAGCAAAGTGGAAGAGAAATTCATACAATCTAGGATAGCTACAAACAGAATAATGAGAGAAAAATCAAAATCTGCATAGAGGTAGACAAACTTAGCCTTGCCTAAATTTCTAGGGGTAACGATAAATGATACAACCACTATAAAAAACTGTTTAGAAGTTCCTTCAAAACCTCAACAAAAACTTACCATATTCTCTGGCAATTCCACACCAAGAAAGCTAAAAGAGGAAAACAAAAACACATGTCAACACATAGACTTTACTAATCATAAAAATATTACCCACAGAAAGCCCCAATTTAGAAAAATCAACAATCTATGATTTAGTAGATAAACCAAATATGAAATCTAAATCAAAGAAATATTTAGAGAAATAACTATGCTATTCACACATGAATGGACACACACACACACACATACATACACACATCATGTTATGTAGATCAAGTCAAAAGCAACAAATAAATATATATTATATGTTTATATGTATTTTTATATATTTATATATACTTATATAAATATATTATGTAATTCTATTTATGTGATATTCTACCCTAACATGCAAATTTCTAGAAATTATGAATGTAACTGATACCTTACTAATTTATTTTTTTATATTTCCCCTTTTTATTGAAAATAGATTTATTTCTCATGCAATGTGCCCTGATTATAATTTACCTTCCCTCCACTTTTTCTCCACCTTCCTTCCTATCTGGATACACTCCCTTTCTGTCTCTTATTAGAAAATAGCAGGCATCTAATTGAGAACAATGTAGTAAAAGAAAATATAATAAGATGAAACAAAAACCATCATATTGAAGTTGGAAAAGGCAAACAAACAGAAGAAAAGGAGCCCAAGAAAAGACAGAAGAATCAGAAAATTCATTTACACCCAGAAGTCCCTTAAAAATACTAAACTAATAATTGCACAAATGAACTGCTTCACTCATTCAAGCCCTGCGATTACTGCCTCACTCTCTGTGAATTCCTATATAAGCTTTGTTCAGTTGATTTAAAGGGCCTCCTTTTTTTTTTCTGTCCTCCATCCCTCTGGTTATTACATCCTTTCTGTCCAGTCATCCATGGTTCCCTGATCTGTGAGGCAAGGAATCTGATGGAAAATCCCATGTGATTCGGTCCTTCTTAGAAGGAGCAACAAAATACTCAAGGGAGCAAATATGGAGACAAAGTGAGGGACAGAAACTGAAGGAGGGGCCGTCTCAAGACCACTCCACCTGAGTATCTATCCCATGTGCAATCACCAAAGGTAGATGCTGATGTGGAAGTCAGGAAGTGCATGCTGATAAGAGCCTGATATGGATATCTCCTCAGAGG
>NW_021604617.1:15115347-15153362 GCF_004785775.1 Grammomys surdaster
CTCTCTGTCTCTCTCTCTGTCTCTGTCTGTCTGTCTGTCTCTGTCTGTCTGTCTCTCTCTCTCTCTCTGTCTCTCTCTGTCTCTCTCTCTGTCTGTCTGTCTCTGTCTGTCTCTCTCTCTCTGTGTCTCTCTCTCTCTCTCTCTCTCTCTCTCTCTCTCTCTCTCTCTGTGTGTGTGTGTGTGTGTGTGTGTGTGTGTGTGTAGATCTTTGTATTTGTTCCCATCTGCTTCAGAGACATTTGTTCTGATGGCTGAATAAGGCACTGATCTATGCGCACAGCAGAATATCATTGGGAGCCATTTTATCACTTTAAAAAAATTATTCACTTTACATCCCAATATCAGCCCCTTCCTTCCAGTAGGTAGCCCCTCATGAAGATCGTCTCCCCATTCCCCCACTTCTCCCCTGAGAATGAGGAGGCCCCTCTCTGTATCACCCCCCACCCACGTCAAACATGTGCTTGCTCTTTTGTTGGTGGTTTAGTCTCTGGGAGCCCCCAAGGGTTCAGATTGGCTTACTCTGTTGATCTTCCTATGGAGTCCCTGTCCTCTTTGATTCCCTTAATCTGTCCACCAATTCTTTAATAAGACTCCCAAGCTCCATCTAATATTTGACTGTTAGTTTCTGCGTCTCTTTCCATTGTCTCCTGGGTGGAGCCTCTTAGAACGCAGTTATGCCAGGTTCCTGCCTGCATGCAGAACAAAATATCACTAATAGTGTCACGAATTTGCTCTTGACCATGGCACGGGTCTCAATTTGGGCCAGTCAATGGTTGGCCAATCCCTCAGTTTCTGCTCTATCTTTGTCCCTGCACACCTTGTTGGCAGGGCACATTTTGGCCCGAATGTTTTGTGGGTGGGTTGCTATTTTTAATCCTTCTACTGGAGGTCCTATCTGGCTACAGGAAGTGGCCACTTCAGGATCCAAATCTCTCACTGCTAGGAGTCTGAGCTAGAGTTTACCCCAGAGACAATCTGTATCGCTATTTTTTAAGAACAGTAGAATTTCCGTTTACCTTCAGTCTCTGAGCTAGTCTGACTCTTGATCACTCAATGTTAGGTTTGAGTTCCATCTTGTGGAGTGAGATTTAACTCAAATCAGACATTGCTTAGTTACTCCCATAAGTTTTGTGGTACCATCGCCTTAGCACATCTTGCAGGACAGCATTGGTAGATAAAAGGGTTTGTGGTTGGCTTGATGTCTATGTTTCTCTTTGGAAAACTCAGATTACCTTCCTTTACCAAAGTCACTGGTACATAGGGGTAAAGACTTTATGTAGGCACCAGCTTGACATTTCCATGTTCAATGACTTATGTGAGTGTTGCTTTCAGTAAAGGGCCCTTGCTGTCAGTTTGTTGAAAGCAACACATGTAGTGGGTTTAGCTTAATGGTACTTACGTTAATCTGTGTCCCCCAAATTGTATGAGATTCCTCATGTAAGACACCTAGGGATCCTGACCCTAATTGGTTTTGATTAGTAAATAAAGTTGCTAGAAGCCAGTGGCTGGGCAGGACAGACAGATGTGAGACTTTTAGGATTCTTGGCCTAGGCAAAGGGAGAGTGAGAAGGAGATCCAATATGCTGGAAGAGGGAGAGGAAAGATGCCACACCTAAGAAGGTGCAGGAAGCAAGCATAGCTGCCATGTAGAAGCCAGGGGATATGGGCCAAAGAGGACTGCCTAAATGGTTCCAGGGCAGCAAAGATGGAATACAGGATTTAATAAGTAATAACTCAGGAATGTTGGAGGGGGATAGATTAGCCACGTGGAAGACAGGAAGTAGCTCGGTCAAAAGGTATATCAAAATATATAGGCTGTGTCTGTGTCATTCAGGAACCAAGAACATTGAGCCTGGTAGCAAGGAAGGTTGCTGCCACTGGAATCTATTTAAGTATTTAATTGGGCACTACTACAAACATATTGACTTGACATCACCCTAAGTTGTTTGTGGATTTGCTTGGGACTCCTTTGGCCAAAAATTCAACTGTATATAGCCCAGTCCTTGTACTGGAAGCATTGGTTGGGACTCAGTCTCCTGCATTACTTGGAGACATCATTAGGATTGCCTTCATATGGCACAGGAAGTGTCCACTATAATAAGTTTCCATACCACTGGTCAAATGCCCCTCCATTCTAGCCATCTTTACCCACATTTCCTCTCTCAACCTCATCTTTCTCTCCCTCCTCATCTGATTCTTCCTATCATGTCTCTCATTACCATGCCCAGTCCACCCATATAATCCATTCTATTTCTTCTTCACAGAGAGTTCTTCTCATCCTTTCCTTTACATTTAACCTCTCTGGGCCTATGGATTGTGGCTTGGTTATCATTTGCTTAATGGTTGATATCCATATGTATGTTAATACAAACCATAATTATCTTTATGGGTCTGGGTTGAGAAATGCTACGTAAGAGTCAGAACTAATCATAAACACACATGAAAAAAAAAACTTTACAAGTAATGGGAACATTTTAATACTCTGAAGATATGAAACTAGCTGAATTACTCTGAAAAAAAAGTATTAAAATCCAAAATTGTGATGAGTGGATACTATATCACATCTATGACAATTAAGTAAAATTATGAAGTGAAATCTTGATCCAGCACTTGAAAGGCTGAGACAAGATGATTGAATGTTCAAGAATAGTTTGTGCTAAATAGAAAGACCCTGTTTAAAAGAAAAAAGGATAAAGGAAAGTAAAACACATCATAGAAATGGCAGTTCTGAAACACTGAGAGGGTTACTTGTGAGTTTTAATTTTACAGAGAGAGAAAGAGAACAACCACATTGGTAGAAAATAGAACAACCACGTATGTAAAAATCTGTCATTTCTTTTACTTGCCTAAAACATTAATTTAATTGGAAAGGGTTTTCAATTGGAAAACAAGATAAAGACAAACTAATGATCAAAGCAACATGTGGCCTGCAAAGTAAGAAAAATAAGGATGATGAATTTAAGAAATCTATGAAAAAATACAACTTTAGGACTGTTCTGTCCAACCACATTAAATAATATATAAAGATCAAGTACCATGGGGATTGAAGAAAACATATTGGTGTTGGCAGTTGGACTCTAATTATTGAGGTTCAACTCAAGAAACTAAAAAAATAATAATAATAAAGATAAAAGCATGAAAATAATTAAAGGGAAAATGTAGAGTTGTAAATTAAGGAGCTAGGGCTTAGGGGAAAAACAGATTTATTATGAAGTTTAAGATTTAAATTTCTCTTTAATAAAGAAAAATAACATAACAACAGACCCAGAGAAATAATACATTCATCAATATTCAAAAATAAAGAATTATATTAGCAATAGCAATGATATCTAATATTATAGAAAAAATATAAAATTTCACAGCAGACTGAAGATAGTATTAAAAAAACTATAATTGTCACGTAAAACATGTAAAATGTTTCATTTGCCTTTAAAATTATCATGGGCTAAGGCTATGCCTTTAGAATATTTAACTAAATCTTACAAAGAAACTGTATGATTTTGAGCCTCAATAAACTAATTTTTCAAACTAAGATGGACTAATATTCAATACAGTTATTACAAGGATTTAACCAAATGACATTTATGTCTGAAGCAAGAGAGCTGACTCTGCCCATAAGAGTACTTGCTGAAAAGTCATGGAACTTACATTCAAGTTCCAGCACCCATGTTCTAAAAAATTAAAACAAGTTAGCCAAGGCTATGAGTGCACCTGAAACCTCAGTCCTTTGTAGTAAGTGGGCAGATATAGGAAATCTCTGGAGATTTTTGGACACCAGCCTATTTTCATATTCAATGAGAAACCCTGCCTCAAAGGATAAGAGGAGAGTAAAGAAGAAGGAAATTCAGTATCTCCAGGCATGTGTATTGCAAACACACATGGACATATACACTGGCTTATGATATGGACTCATCTCTGCATGGTGAACACACATATATTCCCCACCCACCACACACACACACACACACACACACACACACACACACACACACTTTTTCAGGTCAATAGGAATCTAGGCAGTGGCATTATATGATCATTTGTTGAAAGGTACTTGTAACTGCTTATATTAATATAACATAAATGTATATGGTAGGATTGATGCATGATTACCCATCTTAATCAAATGATTGTAATTATTTTTAATTTGAAATATTTTCATAATGTAAGGGTTCCAACCCTTTAAAAAAACAATATTTGAATTTAGACAATTGGTATGAGGCTATGTCATGCTGTCAAAATAAATGGTTAGAAACTTAAATTACTTATTATGGAAGCTTCAATTTTAGTGAATATGGTAGTAGTCAAGGACAAATAAGTTTATTCTGAAAAATCTAATCTCAAATATCTCTATTACTCTGTAGTTTTGTAGCCTTAAGAAGTTATGCAAGTTACTTAAAAAAATGTGCACAAGTCTGATTTAAAGCTCCAATGGCAAATAAATTATAGAAAAATTCAATAAGTATCAATTTTTCATTCATGATTAGAACACTGAACAAATAAACCAAAATCCCTGACTGATTTGAATCTTAAGTTTAAAACAGGATAATGCATAAGTGCCCTCCTAATTTATCTGTATTAATCAAATCAACTTCAGGAAATAATCAGAATTGTGTTTAGAAAGCTTATGGAAAAACAAATAAACAAGAACAAATCAAAATTCACAGAGGGGACTCTCCAATCACAAAGTTGAAGAAATCATGAAGAACAAATTTTGAAATAATGAGAACTATTGAGACACAAAAGTTTCATGTTTAACTTTATCAGCAACTCCAGATAATGTTTTGTATTTAATGAGGCAGGAATTCCTCTGATGCTTGCAGGGACTTCCAAGTTAGTACCCATGTTCACAGGAAAGTGGGGTGCACTGTTTGTTTCCTATAAATTTCTTGATGATGATTGCTATAAACTAAGAGAAATTACAGCTTATCTAGAGTTAATCTTTCAAAAGAGACCCATAGAATTTTGCTACTCTTTAGCATTAATTTAGGAAGAAGACATCTACTAGAAACCCCAGCTGAAGCACTCACTAGCTCTGTGGCTCCACATTTTAGTCAATTCCTTAGAGACTTTATCCCTTTGTTCTCAAAATAAGGAAGATATCTTTCTCAGGACCTAGCTATTAAATATATAGTCCTCAGAGCTCTAGTCACTCCGTATGTAAAGTTAAATATATGTATTTCCACATTGTAAGTAAAACAAAAATTAAAAGTGTGCTTATATTTCCAAGTACCAGTGTTCCTAAATGTATTATTATGAAATGATTGTTCATAAAATATATGTAGACTGCTTACATTCTGCTTGAATGACTCTTTTATCTCAATAAATATGAACAAGCACTACATCCTGAGATGAAAAAAGACATGTGTCTGCAAGTTTACGTGTGTGTGTGTGCGTGTGTGTGTGTGTAATCATAAAAGAGAATATCAGCTCTACTTTTCAAATACCTTCAAATTTGATATTTTCAAGTTCAGAGTCAAGAAGAAATTCAATGCATTACTACATAAATCTCAGGTTGCCATACACTGGATTTCTTTAAAAACTATATGAAACATGTTGCCTCTTAAATAACAAAAGAGTCAAATAACAAAATACCTTGAACTTGAAGGAAGACCAGTATTGGCTGAAGCACTGAGTTCCTGTCAGAGATTTAGAGACCATCAGGAGCACTGGATAAATTAACCTTCTTTTCTCATATGTGAGTTCTTGCATTCAATAAGTCAGATTCTGTCTAGGTCAAATTCCTTAGCATAACTTCACAGAGTCTACAAAGAAAAGGAAAAAAATGGAAGCCTATTTTGTATTTTTACACCCAAAAAGGTCCTCAACATATTTGCTCTTTTTAATTCAAATGTGCAATGCAAAAGAGAGCTGAAGATGACGGTGGCCATCTTCATTCAAGTTTGCTCTCCTTCATGGTCCTGTTCTCTAATTTGGATGCCGGCTAAATTTGATCTTGCCATTATTTAACTGCTCGGAGCATGTTTATTATGATTTTAGTGCATCAATTTGTTTCATTTCCCTTTTCAAGCCAGGCTTGAAAATCAAACTAGAATTAATTAATGGTTTAGAGATGTCAGTATGATCAAATACGGAAAGAGAGGGGAAGTCAATAAAATCTGACAGTATTTATAAATAGGGAGAAGTGGGTAAATAGTAGAGAAATAAGAAAGACAGACACAACCATCCCTGTTCCATATGTTGTATGTCACCTCTAGCAATTTCCCACACTTCAGTCCAAGATGGTGGTAAGCACTGGGTTTCCTCAGAGACCACAGATCTTCACTGATTTTCACCTCTCCTTCACCAGACCACATTTTAGAAAAACAGAAGCATTCAATAGCACCCAAAGACTCACTTGCACTGCCTGTTTCTCCTCCAGGCCTGATGTCTAGGCAGATTTTTTCCCTAGCCTATGGAAATGTTTTAGCATTAACTTGATAATGGTTTCTGTTCACACTCTCCTACTATAAAGGGAATTCACAGAAAGTGGTGGGTGTTATCAGTGACATTTTCATGGGTGTTGAGAAATGAAGATTACAATAAATTTCAGACGAATTTCTCCAACCTATTTAGCTCACCGAGTGTTACACATTAGGCATAGTCTAACTCTGTTAACTAAAAACATTTCCAATTCCTATATCTTAAGCTCTAGACTCAAATCTTTATACTGATGCTGTGACTATATACTGCAACATTATTTTTATACGCAAACTGTACATCGTACCCACTAATACTCATATGCTTGGTGGCTTATCCTAATGTCTGCATGTTATATATCCTTAGAGTACATAATATAAAATTTAAGTAGTAGTAGAAATGTGTGTACCAAGACACATTAGTATTGTATATTTAAACATTTACTTATTGGATCTTCCCTTGTACAACCAGCAGAGGTGAGTGGCACACAGGATCGATCCCTGGAGTCCCATTTTCTGGCTACCAAATCTCAGGAGCCAGCCTCCCTGTGGAAACATTTGAGGAGGGTCCCAAAACTAACCAGCTTGGAACCTGCCCAATCACCCATCCAAGTTATATCTGCCCACCACCTCAGCTGGTCTGTTAGGGACAGCCAGCAGAGGTGAATGACACATGAGATTAATGGGACCACCATGTCTAGCTCTCATCTGACTCCCTGATCTGGAGGAGCCCTGTGGGATCCCAGGAGTGTCCTGATCTCCTGTGGGAACCTTTGGGGGCCTTAAAACTAACCAGATTGGAACCCTGCCCCACTATCCACCCTAGTTGGATCTGCCCACTACACCAGCATCTGACTGGGATATAACCTGCAGAGTAGGGTCCACCTAGACTCATGAATAAAATGAAAAACAAATGTGAACATGAATACTTATCATTATAGGAACATGCACTATTAGTTCTGAGTCAACCCATTAAAACAGGGAGAGTGAGAGGGGTACCATAGCAATGGTAGCAGGGAGTTAGGAGAAGGCATGGGTTCTAATATCAGATGAGTTACACTGTCATGCAGCTGCCCAAACGCACTTCTCACTTATTATTGTGAGATGAATTCTGTGCCCCACAAATCTGGTGTTGAACCTCAACATAAAACAATACACACTGAATCTAATAGAAGAGAAAATGGGAAACAGTCTTGAACACATTGGCACAGGAGAACGATGGTCAAGTTTGTTTCTTTGCATGTATGTTTGTGGACTACATGCTTGAAGTGCCCACAGAGGTCAGAAGAGGGTACTGGATCCCTTTGTTCTAGAGTGACAGATGATTGTTAATCATGTGGGTTCTGGAGACTGAGCTCCTGTTCTACGAAAGAGCAGCCAATGATCTTAACCACTGAGCATTCTTATCAGCCACAGTCTTGCACATTCAGATCCAGTTGTTTTGTCCGGCATGAACGTCTCTTAAAAGATAATTTATATACTTCTCTTTGAAGCCTGAGAGAATGCTTATCATACGCTTAGTGACTATTTAGGGTATTCAGGTTGACCCATTGTTTATTGTGAGAATATAAAGCCTAAATGAACTATTGTGGAAAATCAGGAACTTCTTGAAATTTAAGATCTAGAAATTCCCATCAGTTGGAGCAAGTCTATAAGTCAGTTCACAGTGGCATAAACAATATTATTTATTTATTTTCTCATAGTTCTAAAGGATGAAAGGCTAAGATCAAATATCAACATTGTTGAGTTCCTTTAAGGAAGGGCTCTCTATGTCACCAGCCAGATTCTTCTGGTTTGTTACACAGAGAGAGAAGAGTAGGAGAGAGAACTCATTTCATAAAGTCAGTAATCCCATCTTGAAGGTCCCATCCTTATGACCTCACTAGGAACTAATTATCAACCAAATGTTCCATCTACCAAGTTCACTATCCTGAGAATGAGAGGTTCAACACCAGATTGGGGATGGGGGCCACAGAATTCATCTCACAATAATAAGTAAGAAGTGTGTTTGGCAGCTGCATGACACTTTAACTCATCCAATATTAGGTGGAATCTGCAGAATCTAAGACTTCTCCCAACTTCCTGCTGCCCTGTGACTTTCACTATGCCCATTATAACTGGATAAGCCAGGGTTAGTAGTGTATGTTGCTACAATGGTTAGTATTCTCCTTTACCTTTTTCTCTCTGTATTCATGAGTCTGGGGTCCTTATAATTTTTTGGAATCTCTCAGCTATGCGATTTACATTTAAGAAGCTTACTTTTCAAATATGCATGCAAATCAATACCCAGAACACTACCTAGAAAGGGAAACAAGAGAAAATGTTATTGATGACTATGAAACTGTCTAATTTAAGCCCATTACCCTTGATATTTACTCAAAGTTAGGACTCCTTCATGAAATACTTGTTTACATTGGATCCTATCCACAAGAAAACCCAGCCATCTTTTAAGCTGCCTTCCAAGTCTGAAGTATGTCTGATTTATTTTTATGAGTTTCTCATCCTAATAATCCTAACAGGTTATTTGAAATGAGGATAAACTATCAGGCACAGCTTTCCTATGTCATATTAATGTCCATTATATATCAATGTTGATTTCTTTTGACAAGAATTTTTTATTATGAGTATGAATCCTTCCAGTTTGCGCCTGTGCCTGGAGCAGCCCTAAGGCTTTAGCTCTGCACCCAATCCCCAAAACCTAGAGGAGGCTGGACTCCCAGGAGTTCTAACACACCCGGGAGTGTAGGTGAGTAGGCCACAACCATGCTCCCAAACAAGGAGTAATTTGGGGCCTACAGGACCCAGGAACTCCCTCAAGGCCAATGGCATGGGACACTTCCTGTCTGCGCCTGTGCCTGGAGCAGCCCTAAGGCTTCAACTCTGCACCCAATCCCCCAAAACCCAAAAGAGGCTGGACTCCCAGGTGCTCTAACACATAGGAACACAGAATAATAGGATCACAGGATCTCAGGAGCTTGGGTACACCAGGATTTCAGGAGCCCAGGAGCAGCCTGACTTCCAAGAGCTATCAGAACCATGGTCTCAGGATCACAGGATCACAGAGACAGCTGGACTCTGAGGAATTCCGACACAACTAAGATAACAGGACAGACAGGCTTCAGCCAGAGATAGTGAGTGAAGGTAGCACTAGAAATAACCAGATGGTGAAAGGCAAGCACGAGAATATAAGCAACAGAAACCAAGGTTACTTGGCATCATCAGACCATAGTTCTCCCACCATAACAAGACCTGAATACCCGATGACACTAGAAAAGCAAGATTCAGACTTAAAATCATTTCTCATGATGATGATAGAAGACTTTAAGAAGGACATAAATAACTCCCTCAAAGAAATACAGAACACCTGTAAACAGATAGAAACCCTTAAAGAGGAAACACAAAATATCCTTAAAGAATTACAAGAAAACACAACCAAACAGGTGAATGAATTGAACAAAATGATGCTGGACATAAAAATGGAAGTAGAAACAATAAAGAAATCACAAAGGGTGACTACCCAGGAGATAGAAAACCTAGGAAAGAGATCAGGAGTCATGGGTGCAAGCATCACCAACAGAATACAAGAGATTGAAGAGAGAATCTCAGGTGCAGAAGATACCATAGAAAACATTGACATAACTGTCAAAGAATATGCAAAATGCAAAAAAAAATCCTAACCCAAAATATCTAGGAAATACAGAACACAATGAGAAGACCAAACCGAAGGATTATAGGTATAGAAGAAAGTGATGATTCCCAACTTAAAGGGCCAGTAAATATCTTCAACAAAATTATAGAAGAAAACTTCCCTAGCCTAAAGAAAGAGATGCCTATGAACATATAAGAAGCCTACAGAACTCCAAACAGACTAGATCAGAAAAGAAATTCTGCCCCTCATCACATAATAATCAAAATACAAAATGCACAAAACAAAGAAAGAATATTAAAAGGAGTAAAGGGAAAAGGTCAAGTAACATAAAAAGGCAGACCTATCAGAATTACACCAGACTTCCCACCAGAGACTATAAAAGCCAGAAGATCCTGGACAGATGTCATATAGACCCTAAGAGAACACAAATGCCAGCTGAGCCTCTATACCCAGAAAAACTCTCAACTACGTGGATGGAGAAACCAAAATATTCCATGATAAAACCAAATTCACACAATATCTTTCCACAAATCCAGCACTACAAGATGATAGAGTGAAACCACCAACACAAGGAAGGAAATTATACCCTAGAAAAAGCAAGAAAGTAATCTTCCTCCAGCTAACCCAAAAGAAGATAGCCACACAAATACAACTCCACCTCTATTAACAAAAATAACAGGAAGCAAGAAGCACTTCTCCTTAATATCTCTTAACAACAATGGACTCAATTCCCCAATAAAAAGACATAGATTAATGGACTGGATATGATACCCAACATTTTGCTGCATACAGGAAACATACCTCAGTGACAGAGAAAGACATTACCTCAGAATAAACAGCTGGAAAACAATTTTCCAAGCAAATGGTCCTACGAAACAAGCCAATCTAATATTGAATAAAATCGACTTTCAACCAGAAGTTATCACAAAAGTTAAGAATGGACACTTCATACTCATCAAAGGAAGAATCAACCAAGATGAAATCTCAATTCTGCACATCTATGCACCAAATGCAAGGGCACCCACATTCATAAAAGAAACTTGATTAAAGCTCAAAGCACACATTGTACCTCACACAATAATAGTGGGAGACTTCAACACCCCACTCTCATCAATGGACAGATCATGTAAACAGAAACTAAACAGAGACACAGTGAAACTAAGAGAAGTTATAAACCAAATGGATTTAGCATATATTTATAGAACATTTCATCCAAAAACAAAAGAATATATCTTCTTCTCAGCACCTCATGGTACTGTCTCCAAAATTGACCATAAAATTGGTCACAAAACAGGCCTCAACAGATACAAGAAAATTGAAATAATCCTGTGCATCCTATCAAATCACCATGAACTAAGGCTGGCCTTCAATGATAGACTTAATGGAAAGTCCACATGCATGGGGAAATTGAACAATGCTCTGCTCAATGATATCTTGGTCAAGGAAGAAATAAAGAAAGAAATTAAAGACTTTTTAGAACTTAATGAAAATGAGGGTTCATCATACCAAAACTTGTGGGACACAATGAAAGCAATTCTAAGAGGAAATCTCATAGTTCTAAGTGCCTACAAAAAGATACTGGAGAGAGCACACACTTGGAGCTTGACAGCACACCTGAAAGCTCTAGAACAAAAAGAAGAAAATACACCCAAGAGGAGTAGACTGCAGGAAATAATCAAACTCAGGGCTGAAATCAACCAAGTGGAAACAAAAAGAACTAAACAAAGAATCAACAAAACCAGGACCTGGTTCTTTGAGAAAATCAACAAGATAGATAAACCCTTAGCCAGACTAACCAGAGAGAACAGAGACAGTATCCAAATTACTAAAATCAGTAATGAAAAGGGAGAAATAACAACAGAAACTAAGGAAATTCAAGCAACATTCTTTCTCAGAAATTGTATCTTAGGTCAGAATCTATATCCTCTGCAATGTAGATAGTAACATTAAGAGGTCTTGTCTTGACCATCGATGTGACTCGTCTCACATCAGTGTTTTGGGGTTGTGAACTTGTCTAAGACCCCCCATAATTACACATCCAAATTCAAAATTCACATAGTTGGGATTGATCATAAGACGCCTTCTCTAACTAAACAGAGAAGGGGAAGATGCCAGAAGCCAGGACCCTCGCCCTTACCCTCACCCCCTACCTTTCACCACCTGCACAATGTCCTCTGAAGCTTGGCAACTGCAAGATCCTGCTTAGCAACTGCAGATAGACTTAAAGCAGAGTACCATATCTTCTTAAGAATAGCAGGGAGACCATAACTCAAGCAGTGTACCATATCTTCTGAAGAACAGCAGGTAGATCATAATTCAAGGCAGTGTACCGTATAGACCATGACATGTTTCAAGGCACAGGCCAAGAAGATTCTGTACTTTTCCACCACCTGGCCCCTCTTACCCCCTCCCCTTGTAAAACATGCTATAAAAAAAGCATTTCATGTTCAAAAAAAATTAAATAAAAAAAAAGTTAGCAAAAAAAAAAGAGGTCTTGTCTTTCATGCCTATCCTAATGATATCATGCAGCAGGGCATTCCAGTGGCTAATTAAAAAAAAAATCAGTCAAAACAAAATAGCAGCAGACACTACAAATACTGACTTACCTAAGATGAAAACCTCCAAAACAGAGTTTCAGCTATCCATAAAAGCTTTTATTTGAATATAATATACTTTGATTTTTTAAATTCTATTAAAACTACTTTTACAAATAAAAGTTCTTTTTCAAACATTGACACATTTTTCTCATTGGAATTGGTGAAAAGATCTTTCTAAGAAGTGAATGAGTGAAGACTTTGAATGGGAGGGGTACTCAGAAATTGGCTGCAATGAAGCAAATTACAATAACAGGTTTATTACCAGATGAACAAAAATAATAAGTTGTTCTCTGCCTTATTAGTCAGGATTATATGTACATAAGAGAACATATTGTGAAATTCTACACATAAAGACAAATTGAACTGTTTTCCTTAGTAAGTCAGTTATACGTCTCACATGCTTTTTCCCCCCCACACAGTTAAATATCTACTCCTGCCCCTGTCATTTCACATCTGGTATTCTAAAAACCCATTCCTTACCACCTGTCTTAGCCTTCTCTTCAATCTGTCTAAAATGTTACAGCTAAAAATCATCTTTCAAATATCTTCTTTATGTCATTTTCTTCCTAAAGAACACTTTTCAGTGTTATCTTTTGTTTTAAAGCAACATTTTAGTTATGTCTTGTCAGCTTTAGATAAAATGACTTGACCTAAAAGCAAATATGTTTAATTTTTTTCATAGATAACAATTCACTGGGCAAGGCAAATTAAAACAAATCAAACTAACAATGTATTGTGTAGATTCATATCTTGTAAACCAATTCAAAGATGACTGGTGAAATGAATCAGTATATAATGAGACACAGCACCAATCCTGATGACCTGAGTTTGATTGCCAGGACTCACGGGGTAAAAACAGAACCAATTTATGCAACTTATCCTATGACCTCAACAAGCACTTTGTGGCACATAAGCACTTACCTGCATAAATACAAGTGCAACATAGTCAGTAAAAAAAATAAACAAATAAATACAATAACATTTTCTATGAACTTTTATCTCATCTATTTGTTGCCTTCTATCCTCTATTAAATGTTATTCTTATTTTAAGCTGAAAGAAAAAAGCCACAGTGTGTAACCACTTTGGAAAACAATTTGGCAGTTTCTCAGAAAATTGGGAATAGTTCTAACACAATACCTAGCTACACCAATCCTGGGCATACATCCAAAGGGTACTCAACAATACAACAAGGATACTTGCTCCACTATGTTCATAGCAGCTTTATTTGTAATAGCCAGAAATTGTTATAAAAAACCTTGATGTCCCTCACCTGAAGAATGGATACAGAAAATGTGGTATCGGAAACAATGACATCATGAAATTTCTGGCAAACATATGGGACTAGAAGATACCATCCTGATAAACAACCTAGTGATACACAGGGAACAGAATGTAAGGGACTATCCAAACAATGACTAACCTAGGTTGAGTCTCACGCTATGAGAGTCAACCCCTAACACTTAATAATATTCTGCTATGCTTACGGATAGGAGCCTAGCATAACTGCCGTCTGAGTGGCTTAAGTCAGGAGCTTATGAAAACAGATGCAGAGACACATAGACAAATATTAAGTGTATCTTGGTGAATCTTGTGGAAGGAGGGAAGGATTTAAAGAACCAGAAACATTAGGGACACCACAATAAAACCTATTGAATCAACTAACCTGGGCACATGGGTGCTCACAGAAACTGAACCACCAATCAGAGAGTATGAATAAGATAAACTTAGTCCTCCTACACATACATAAAAGATATCCAGCTTGGTACTCATGTGAGACCTCTAACAGCAGAAGCAGGAGCTGTTTCTGTTACCTGCCTTTGGATCCCTGGCCTCTAACTAGACACTTTTGCCTATCCTCAATAGAGAAGATGCACCCAGTCTTCCTATTCCTTGGTATCAAGGTGGGTTGACACCCATTGTAGGCTCCCGCTTCTCTGAGGAGAAAGGGAGCAGGTATAGGGGGAAGTGAGGAGAGAGGGAGGGAGGCACAGCTGTGACTGGGATGTAAAACTAATTAATTAGTTAATTAATTAGTTAGTTAGTTAGTTAATGAAAGGAAAGGAAAGAAAAGGAAAAGGAAAAGGAAAAGGAAAAGGAAAGGAAAGGAAAGGAAAGGAAAGGAAAGGAAAGGAAAGGAAAGGAAAGGAAAAGGAAAGAGACACAGACAGTTTGACAATATGAAAGAAAATTATTCGATATAGAAATGATCACCAGAATTACTCTCCTCAATAATTAGTTCTGTGCTTTTTCCAGTAAGATATAATAAGATACATGTTCTGAACATATTCTGAATACCATAAAACCAGCAGAGCTGTATTTCTCTAGTACATCTCACACTGAGGCCAGGAAATTAAATAAATCAATATTATTAATTTTCTCAGGAATGTATCATTCTTTATTACAGCTAATGATTAGGACACAGGGAGTCTGCTAGACATTATGAAAGTATTATGTCATAGAAATATTTATTTTTTGAATTTAATATCCTGTCTACAGCCTTTCTTCCACATCCCATTCTTTTGTCTCACCTGCAAACACAAGGCAATCTCTCCCTGGATACAAGCTGGGACTATGGCAAGGGATTCAGGTAGGTGAGTTCCTTTCTTCCAACCCTTCAGTCTAATTTCCCCAGTCCTATGCCCAGCTTTGTACCTGACCACCTGCTATGCCCATCCCTTCTTCTCTGCCCACCTTCTGAAGAGAGTAAGCATATTCTCTTACAATCTTCCTTCCTCATCCCATCCTTTGAGCTCAGCACCAACATCCAAGGTATTCTCTCCCTGGAAATCTGCTGGCCAAACTGGAATAATGAATCAAATAAATGATCTTCACTATCCTTCCCATCCTCTAATCCGAATTCCCTAGCAAAATACCTACAGAGGTATGTCTCCCCTTTCTTCTTCCATTCTCTGAGGAATCCACAAATCCTTGTGAAATAAATTATTTTTTCACTTCTGTGGACTCTTACAGCTCCCATCCTTTAACACATCTCAATATCTGCTTGTCAGGTCTCAATACCTAGGAACCAGATCTACCTGGGACTTCCCATAGCCACAACTGACAAGGACTCAGAAGTAGTTCCTACAAGACAGTGCACATCTACCATACGTTCCTAAATACAAAGAAGGCAAATGAAACCAAGGAAGAGAACATCCATCCAACAATGACGTGACCAGATGTCAATACCCAGAATTCAATTGTCCAAAACACAAATGCCTAGATACTAACATAAAACACACAATAAAAGCGAGAACAATATGTGTCCACTTGAGCCTGCAACCATAAAAGGATATAATCTGAGAACTGCAACATAGCTGGAGCAAAATACAAGGACTTCAAACTATTATGAATATATTCAAAGACCAAGAACATGTGAAGAGTATATGAATTAAAAGACTCACTTCAAAAGGATATAAATAAAGTCAGTAATGAAATTTATGAAAACATAAACAGTGGGATGATATGGGAAAAACTGCTTAAGACATGAATGTGGAAATGGAATTAATACAGAACTAATTTTCTTTATGAACTTAGATCCAAAGTGTCTCAATAAAATACTTCCAAATCAAACTTAAGAATGCATAAAAATATTATCTACCATAGTCAAGTATGTTTCATCCCAGGAGTTCAGGGATGGTTTAACATATGTTAGTTGGTAAATGTAATCTACCAAATCAAGGAAAAGAAATACAAAAATCACACGATCATGTGAACTCTTAGCTCCTCTAGCTCCATATCTGCCTGCATGATGCCATGCTTCACAACATGACTAGAATGGACTAAACCTCTAAAATTGTAAGCCAGCCCCAATTAAGTGTTTTCCTTTTTGAAGAGTCACCATGGTAATGCTGCCATTTCACAGCAATAACCCACACACTAATACAAAAATCGATATTAGGGGCAATAACCCACACACTAATACAAAAATTAATATTAGGGACTGGGATGTTGCTGTGGTTGACCTGACTATGCTTTTGTTTGGAGAAATATGGATTTTGGAACATTGGGTTAGGAAAGCAGTGAAATGTGGTAAGTGCTGCCTAATGAGTCATACTAGTAGAAGCATGGAAGACAATGGTGATGAAAAATTCATACTATCAAAGCCATGCAATTTATTCTTACACAATTTAACAACAAATAAAGCTTTGTTTCAAATGTATGATGCAAGAATTTGGTAGAACCTTCCTTGATAAATGAGCACAAATTCGGAAAGAATAATCAAACTTTGATTATGAAAACTCCATGTTGCCCACTTCTCATTACCTAGATACACACTAAATAATAATATTTGAATAATAAGATTAGACAGAGTATTTTCCAAGTGTTGTTTAAAAGAGTCTAATTCTTGATGGGTTCAATATCCATTTGGAACATATGGGTTCATTATTTTAATCCAAATTTGTCTTTTTCGAGTTTAAATAAATTCGCTTTGAAACATGAATTTTAGAAAGGCAAAAAAGACTAATTAAAGAGCATCCTAAGATTTCTTGCCCTTGGAGAAACATATGGATGTTATTTAAAATCAATTCAGGGAGAAAAAAAAAGACAGGTTGAAATTTCTTACTTAAGTCAGGCATGTCTTTGCAGTACCACACACAGTGTTATTATCTGGGGTGCCTCAGATGTAACTCACTCTAACAATACACTCACTGGCTGGAGGCTGTCAGCAAATAAATGGAATTTTTTAAAAGCCATTGGAAAGTTCCCAGGTCCAAGTTACTGGGAATACTTGAGAATAGGAAAAAACAAACAGTAACAATGTAGAATTTGGCCAAAAATCCAACGGGTACCTTCTGCAGTGAGAAGTCCTATCACTTACAGCATTCAAGTCTCGACCATACACCCACCTCTGCTTACTATACATCACTAGGATCTACATGCCTGCTTCCTCCCAAAGTTATTATATTGAATTCCAAATGATGGTACTATTAAATGAAGAACTTCTGAAGAAATTAGGTCCTCAGGTCAGAGTCTTCATAAGTAATATTAGGGTCTAGGTGGTTTATTTTCCTCTCTAATACATGGGACACAGTGCAAAGACACATGTCTATGAGGATGGCAAGTCATTTCCAAGGGTGCTGCCTCATATTAATGTTGGCATCCACAGCCTTTTTAACACAGTAAATGCATTTCTCCTTTTCTATAATACTCAGGGTGAATATCACTCATCTAGAATAGCCTAAGGAGACTCAAACAATCGTAGTGAGTACTTATGACAACACCCAGGAGAAGGTTTCACTGTTCATGATATCGCTTGCTTTTGATTGGAGATTCTTGATGAGTAGAATAAGAGGATAATCTTACTGTGATCTATGTTTATATATGAGAAGTGATATAAATGCTGCAGTAATCTCTTAAAGAAAAATATTAAAAGCCATATCAATGTTTGAAACTGTCATAAAATGCCCCCAAGTTCTTTGCCTCTTTTGCTCCAGTTTTGTTCAGATTTGTGTTCTCTCAGATTTCCATAAAGTGGACCCTCCCTCAACATTTAATGTTACCTCTTAATATATTAGAAGCTGAGTATTTCAGCATGTTATTTGATTCAGTTTATGCAAATTGATCATGAAATCTTCAAGGCAGTGCTGGTTGGAGCATCATAGTTTTCCTCTCCCACCAAAGTATTTTGGAAGTAGATGCTGTGAAATGGTATACTGACTCCACGCTCATCATGAGACAGGAGCCTGCCGTTCCATTACAGTATCAAAGGTACCTCATAAACTAAGGTGTGTGCGAAAACTCCAACCATTCACATTTGCAAACTATTAACCTGGACAAAATAAAATGTAGAGAATAATGTTTGCTCCTTCCCTTTTGTATATGTATTGTAAACCATACACAAAACCTTTACGTTGAAAGGGCAAGCATGGACTAGAGGGATGGCTTAGCACATAAAAGTGTTTGCTGTGCAATCATGAGGGCTGACTTCTCATTCCAGCACCCAAGTAACAAGCAGGACATCCAGCACAAATTGCTCTACCCATGGGAGATCCAGCAACTATTTCTGCCCCTCATGGGTTTATAAATGCACACACATGTACATACGACTTGATACACACATATGCACATGTATACTCACAGTATACAGAAAGTACAGACATAAATAAATAAAATAAGGTACATCATTAAGAAGTCTTCACCTGCATTTCATTTGTTAGTCATAATTAAGTAACCCAGTTCCCCCTAGCTGCTGGTTACAAATGTATAATCCAATTTAAATAATAATATTTCCAGGCTGAAAATTGAGGTTTTGACACTAGAAAGGAAGGGATGAGTGGCTAATGAAAAAGCGGGGCTCAATATACCACTTCATCTTGATATTATTCTGTCAATATTCCACGTGTGTTGTCTTTTCCTCACAAATAAAATTGGCTAAGAAATGGAATACTACATCTTTAGGACACAAACTCTTTAGAAGTAGGGACTCGCCTTTGCATGTTCATTCTTTGTCGGCTTTCTGAAAACCACACCTGTATTGTTCTGGGAAAATTTTCCTCTGTCAATCTGAGCCACATATTTTACTGTAATCTACCTTCAATTCCAGGGCTCAGTATATCTCTTGCTGGTGTCAGAATATGTAAGTAATTCAAGTCTTACTGGAGCAGACTTTATCCAACAGAACACATAAGACTCTCAATAGAGATTTCAGGATAGAGGGGAAAACATCTCTATAACATAGCCTTGTAACCTATTGGCAATGGGGCAGATGTTCTAAGCACTAAGGTTATATTTAGTAAGATACTGCTTCAGGTGCACACAACAGGATCTGTCCTAATAGGTTAAATAGAAAAGAATTTACAATGTACATACAAAGTAGTTGGAGGAGCTGGAGGCATCAGATGTCTTAGGCTTTAGAAATGTTTCCCAGGATACCTCAGGGTATCTGACCCATAAGATGCTGCTTTCTCTCTTAAGAAAAAATCATGTGTATTGGCTAGTTTCTGTGAACTTGACATGGGCTAGGGTCTTTTGGGAAGAGGGAGCATGAATTGAAGAATTTTCTCTACTAGACTGGCCTGTGGGCTTATCTGAGAGACATTTTGTTAATTAATGATTGATATGGGAAGTCCTAGCCAGCTGTGGGTAGCACCACTCCTGGGCAGGTGGTCCTGGGTTGTATAAAGAAGCAAGCTGAGCAAGCCATGTGAAGTAAGCAGTAAGCAGTGATTCCCATAGTTTGTGTTTGAGTTCCTGCCAGCCGCTTCCTGCTTGAGTTCTGAATTTCTCAATTATGGACTATGACATACTCTATGCCTCTCCACTTAACCTTTATGAAAAGTAGAAAGCATATTGGTTGGGTAATCACACATTACAAGCATATGATTGCCAATATGCTATATTTTCTCCTACAGCAAGCTGAGATGTCCTTGAAAGAATTGTATCTGAGAAAAGAGAAGGGTGGGGGGTTGTCTCAGAGGACAGAGGACTTCGGTGAAGATGGAGGCAGTAGAGGCCATGATCTGCATCATGGAGGTTTCCTATGGCCTAGTAGAAAGTAGTGAGAAGCCCAACACTAAAGACATGACATCCAAAGACTACTACTTTGACTCCTATGCTCACTTTGGTATCCACAGGAGATGCTAAACAATGAGGAGCTTACCCTCACAAACCACAACTCCATGTTTCACAATCACTATCTCTTCAATGACAAGGTGGTGCTGGATGGTGGCTCAGGCACTGGTATTCTCTGCATGTTTGCTGCCATGGGAGGGGCTGGCAAGTTTATTGGCATTGAGTATTCCAGTATCTCCGATAATGCTGTGAAGATTGTCAAAACCAACAAGTTAAACCATGTGGAGACCATCATCAAGTACAAGGTGGAAGAGGGGGAGCCGCCTGTGGAGAAGGTGGACATCACCACCAGCCAGTGGATGGGTTACTGCCTCTTCTATGAGTCCATGCTCAACACCATACTACATGTTTGGGACAAGTGGCTGACACTCAATAGCCTCATCTTCCCAGACTGGGCCACTCTGAAAGTGACAGCCATTGAGGACCGAGTGTATAAAGACTACAAGATCCACTGGTGGGAGAATGTACATGGTTTTGATATATCCTGCAATAAAGATGGGGCCATCAAGGAGCACCTGGTGGATGTGGTGGACCCAAAGCAGCTGGTCACCAATACCCTGCCTCATAAAAAAGATGGACATCTACAAAGTCAAGGAGGAGGACCTGACCCTTATATCCCCCTTTTGCTTGCAAGTGAAAAGGAAGGACTACATTCATGCACTGGTGGCCCACTTCAACATTGAGTTTACCAGATGCCACAAGAAGACTGGCTTCTCTACCAGTCCTGAGTCCCTGTACACACACTGGAAGCAGACTATGTTCTACATGAAGGACTACCTAACAGTGAAGACTGGTGAGACATGAGGCCTCATTGGAATGAAGCTTAACACCAAAACTAATCATGATTTGGACTTTATCCTTTACCTGGACTTCAAGGGTCAGCTATGCACACTCTCTTGTTCCACCAACTACTGGATGCACTGAGGAGGTGTCCGGATGGCCCTCTTGCAGAAGAGAACTCGGGGACCAGGCTTGGGGAATGGGAGAGTATATCATGACTGTGTTTTTCATAACTTATGTTTTTATATGGTTGCAATGCCAATAAATTCTCAGCTGACTGTGTTTTTTTTTAAAAAAAAAAAAAAGAGAAAGAAATTCTCTCTGAGTTAGAAGTATTTTCAACTTATATCTGGACACTACATGGCTTAAAAGAGCAGGGGACTTATTTCCCTGGAGACAATGACTATTGCATACACAGTTGTATGATCAAATGTATGGAAGAAGTGTTTCCCAGGAATACAAGAAAGAATTTTTTCCTCTCTTTTGTGGGACAGGTATTGTTAGCCACTTTATACATATTCTATTTTTCCCAACAGTAAATGAGGTGATTTTCTTTCATTTTGGGGTCCCTGAAAACCCTGACTTTAGATTCAAAAGTGACATCTGAAAAAAAAACAGTGAGTTGTTCCTAAATCCTTGTAGAAACTCACTCAAACAAATTTTTCTAGGCTTACCTATAATTGTGTTTGTCAAATATTCATGCTTATATATCATTTAAATTATTTTTATAGAGTAAATTCTACCACATATGTCCCTAGAAAGGAAAAGGTGAAGTGTAACTGTGGGGAGAAATCTTTTCAAATATTTTCACACCATGAGCCTATTATAAGTGCAAGAAGATTAAAGATACAACATAAAGGTGTGTATTTAAATGACTACAAATAACTATTTAACTAGATCTGCCTAGGGGATACCACTAGTCCCCAAATGATCAAAGGCTATTGCTACAGGCAAGGTCCAAAACCACCTGCTTCTGGAAAGAACTTCAGTTGACAGCACTGATTTTATACACATATATTGGTACCTCTTGAAACAGTGATTTAAAAAAATATATCAACATTCACAGAAGGCAAATAGATTGAGAGTTAAGTCTGATTCTGCCAAAGCATTGTTTTGCCTTATATAGAGGTGTGATAGTTCCTTAGACCCTTTACTTTGACATTATTATCTGTAGGAAGAACAAAATTCAAGTTGTTGGAAATCAAAGGATTATCCTTGCACTCACAAAGGAAAACCCCAAGAGAGTATTGTCCCCAATTAACTCATTCAGCTACTAGATTAGAATGTATTTTGCATTCTTCATCAAGAACAACTTGTGAGCATGAGACCTACAACACATTCAGAAAAGATAAGAGTTTGTTACATTATCATTAGCTTTGTTTTAGGGATCCTCAGACCAGCTCAAGAAATTGCAAGACCAAATTCTTAGCACAAAGTAGACTTATTTGCCCCAGAGGGACAGAGGCTAGGGATACAGCACAAAGACAGGAAATAGAGGAAGAGAGAGGAGGAGGAGAGAACAAGGGAGAGAAGAGAAAAGAGGCAAGAGATAGGGCAGAGGGGTTTTTAGGCAGGGCCAGGGAACTGTCTCTGAATAGAGAGGAGACAAACATAGCACATAGGAAAATGGCAGTTTACAAAGACAAAAAGGGAAACCTTGTGTTAGGATGAGGTTTAATTTTGATTGGGCAAGTGCTTTTGATTTCTGCACTTCAATACTTTGATAGCAGGACCTTGGTCGTGTAAGGGTCAGAAAATCACGGATGGAAGACCTGGATTCAGATAGGATGCAAAAACAAACAGCATTTATTTTGCAGAAACAATCAGCATGCTAGGGTCAATCATTCTCCAAAATGGTGACCCCAGAAAAAGGCACACAGACTTCTTTATAGGGAACCAGGTGAATTCTCTAGAAGAATTAGGTAATATCTAATGTGATTGGTAGTGGCCAAAGCAGTGACATTAACATAACTTTGATTTACTACTATGTTAGTTCTGCTATATTTAGAGAGTGGTTAGGTAATCTAAAATTTCATTGGCGGGTTCTGGGTGGGGGGCAAGCATTCCTCAAAGACCACACCATGCAAAGGACTGCATGCAAGACATTTGGTAGGTGGTGGGGTGTCAAAGACCACCTTTGGGCAGGAGAGAGAGAGAGAGAAAGAGAGAGAGAGAGAAAGAGAGAGAGAGAGAGAGAGAGAGAGAGAGAGAGAGTGAGAGAGAGAGAGAGAGAGAGGAGTCTATTTACCCCACTACATATTACAATAAACTTGGTAATCTGGGAGGAGCTAATGTGGGAGGAGTAAGGAGAGGAAGAAGAGGAGAAGGAGGAAGAAGAGCTAGGAAGGAGCAGAGATATAGAAGCCATGGAAAGTCACGCATATATTGAGAGCAGTCCTGAGTAACAACTTATATCTAGGTTAGTTAACTGGATAACACCTCAAATTTTGTGGACATCTTGTTATTTGAGGATTACCAAATATATAAAGCCTTTGGATAATTTTTAAACATTAGAGTCTCATTTCTACTGGGTACCACATGGATGGTACAATTGTCTGACCTCAACCAAGCATTGTGGAGGCAGCGTGGTAGATTGGCAGAGCCATCTCCCATGCTGGCATCTTGTGAGTACAAGGGCCAGTGCTTTGGCCAGCATGAGCCACGGTCAGAGTTGAGCAGCAGTGGGAACACACCACTGCTCTTGGCCTCAGGCCTTGTCTAGTTGAGAACATGGTGGCCCCCTAACAACAATGACAGATTGGGTGCTGCCAGTTTTAATATTAACCATTAACAGAGATGGGGGGGATGGGGAGAAGGAGACGGAGGAGGAGAGTGAGAGGGAGAGTGAGGCCAGTTTTAATATTAACCATTAACAGAGATGGGGGGAGGATGGGGAGAAGGAGAGGGACGACGACAGAGAGAGAGAGAGAAAGAGAGAGAGAGAGAGAGAGAGAGAGAGAGAGAGAGGAAAAAGAGAGAATGCTGATACAGAAAGGGGGTATGGAGCACATATATACATGACTGTGGAAACATATTGTCTTAGGGTTTTACTGCTGTGACCAGACACCATGACGAAGGCAATTTTTATAAGAACAATATTTAATTGAGGCTTGCTTACAAGTACAGAAGTTTAATCCATTATCACCAAGGCAGGAGCTTGGCAGCACCCAGTCAGGCACGCACAGGAGAAGCTGAGAGTTCTACATCTTCATCTGAAGGCAAATAGGAGAAGACTGGTTCCCACATAGTTAGGAGGAGAGTCTCATTGCCCACACCCATAGTGGCACACTTCCTCCAGCAAGGCCATACCGCTTAATAGGGTCACTCCCTCGGCCAAGCATTTTTAAACCATCATAAGTATCAAATTAGTGAAGATATGTCACATTGGTTTTTCATAATGACATTTTACATTGGCCTCTCGTGATGATGACAACTGAAGCCTCAGTGAGGGAGCACCTTGTTCTAGAATGTGAGCAGTTATAACATTCTTACCTTTTGTTTGTTATAAAAAAGAAAAGAAAGAAAGAAATGAGAAGGGGTAATGGGTGAGGTAGGAGTGGGATTACCATGCTGTTTAGGCTGCTTCCTGCTGTCTGGGGTCATCTTTAGGGACCCAAGAGGGGTGGAATTCTGGCCAAAGCTGGGAAGAGCAGGTTGTTTTACTCATGGTCCATTCTCAGCATGACCATACTTGGATAGTGAAGTACAGATAGCACTAGACCAGTTTTTCGTCTCTAACTAACTGGAAATCTGCTGCCACAAATACATATTAGAGACAGAACATAAAGTTAAGGAGTTTAGGGGAATTTTTATTCTTAGATGTACATTTGAAATTTGGGGGCCCATGGTCCTAGTAGTTGGGAAAGGAGAGTCACAAGAACTGGGAAATTGGAGGAAGATTCCACCCTCACTATGTGGGGAGATTTAGGCTATTGCTTGATAGGAATACTTCTCTGTGATCCACTTGACTTGTCAGAGGAGGATTCAAGTTGATTTGGTGAAGTTTACAGGAAAAAATTTTTTAAGTTATAATAGAAGTTTTAAATATGTTAGTCTTACCACTATTTGCAATCTGTACTAAAAACCATACTGTAAAAAAGGCAGTAGACTCATGCCTTTGAATCATAGTAAAAGCTTGGGAATCCAAAAATGAATTTGGGTTCAAAGCATGAACATTCTTTCCTCTATCCAGAAGACTAGGTGAATATAGATTAGACAGATTATTTTAGCACAATAAGAAGCATTTTAAGTCCATACTTAGAAGACAACCAAAAAAAAAAAACCTGAAATTTCGAGCTTATGCTTATAATAGCAGTCAGTGCTTACCAGAGCTAGATTAATAGTTTGTCGGAACTCCATTGATGAATGTTAAAACTCTGAACTTTTGAAGTCTTAATAAAACAGCAGAGAGAAAGAAAAAATCAAAAACATTTTTGATTTTTACGTATACCTTAAATCATTTTCCTATATGTCTACAGGTTGCATTTACATACCTTAAACACTTTCTTAGACTTTTACAATTTACTTAAACCTCCACATCCTAAGACCTTTGTAATTTGTAGTTATATGCCTTAGAACCCTTTCTTAGACCCTCAGAACATACATAAACTTTTTTAAACTTTTTTAAACTTTTTTATTCAGTCGTAAGACACAGGAGGTAGATTGCTGACAGTAGACATTGTAAAAGCAAGTTTCTTTAAATAAAGCAATAGTGAAAAGTTACTTTGAAATTCGTTTTGTGAAATTATCTCTTTTCTGAGTCTAGTTACACATTAAGCCATTTCTCTTTCTCTAGGATCTCTCCAGTGACTTTTAAGGGCTGATGTTTGCTCATGAAGAGAACCAAGAAGCCAGATAAAGCCTTGGTGGAGGAGCTGGTGCTCTTGCTGTTATGAAACTGGCACATTTACCATTTGCCAAGTCATCAGTATAGTCAGAGATTTGAGGAGGATAAATTTCATCATAGTAAGCTGGAATTATAGATCAAGTACCTCCTGAATCTATTAAAGATGACAAAGACTTACTGACTACCTAGACAATCGCCCTAGGTTCCTCTGTGGGGGAAGAGGTCCCAGAGCAGCATCAGTCTTTAGTCACCAAGCCCAGATCTTCTAGACATTCCTATGGAGGAGGATCTTGTGAGACTGGGCTATCTTGTCTAGGAAAAGCAGAGTAAATCAACTCCCCAGTATCTTGCTTGTCCACAGTTAAGACAGAGTTCTGGTCACATGCAACATCAAGGGTAGTTCATACTTTGTGTACAGCTTTGTCACATTTAAAGTAAGGTCCTGGGGGACAGTTAGGTGCCCCATCATCTTCGTTGGGGAAGATCTTAGAGCTGCCACAAGGAGCTGGCACTTCTCTCTATCACAGAAAATTTTTTCTATCTTCCTCTGTTCTTCCCTTCCACTAAACACCTGAAATTCCACATTCAACAGATCTCTGTAAAGTTTTGAAGAACATTATCTATAAAGTATATGTAAGCTAAACAGGCTTGTTTGTTTTTAGTTACTCATTTTAGGCTTAACTTTGAAAACATGCAGGAGGATAAATAAAGCTTATTCCTGTATTTAATCACATTAGGAGTTAGCATGACTATAGGATAGGTCTGAACACCTTTTAAAGATTAAAGAATTTGATCATATATAAAGTCACTGGCTATTAACTTGTGTCTTAATTATCTTTAACAGTATAAAATAACTTAGTAGTTTTTATAAGATTACCACTTCACATTTCATCCTTGTTAGGTTTAACCTTTAAAAAGTAACAATTCTTAAATGAAACTTTTTCAGTTTCAAATTAAAATTTTAATCATAAATACAGTCCATAGGGAGACTCTGAGCTTCCTGGTTGCTTGCAATATTCTTACAGGTCTGGATTAATACTGGAATCTAGCGTGTCCCTAGTCAGCCACATTTAGATTGGTTAAGAAATATTGAGGCCAGATTTTATTGCAAAAGTGAATAAATTTAGGAACCTTCATGTCTGATGCCAGGTGTCGAGGCTGTAGGATTTCTAAAAGGCATTCCATGGGGTGGGGGTGGGAGGACAGCAAGATATGGACAATGCTGTTCCCCCAGGTGACAAAGAAGAAGGTCCTCAGACTACAGGGTATTCCTTGGACACAGAGAAGACCAAACAAGGAAGATACAAGCCATTGAGTGGGTCATCACTGTACTCAACAAGGGTCAAAGCTAACAGTCTGAGGAGACTTGATACCTGGTACCAAGGCTTTCAAGGGTAGCTAAAATATGAAAAACCAAGGACAGAAACAAAGTCTCACCCAAGGGTTGAAAATAGTGTGGGTACCTCTGCCTTCAAGAGCACTAGAGACTCAGGCAAACATTTACACCTACCAAGAGGGATCACTTACCAGTTGCTCCTAGTGGATGGAAGGCCAAGCAGTTGGTGAGCCAGACGGTATATCGGTTATGGGTGGAACAAGTGGGTATAGTCTAAGTGTGGCTCAGAATCCAAGGGAGAACACAGGTACCAGGAAGGCCTCTGAGTCACAGCATCAATGAAACAGTTTTGTGGCAATTGGGTATCCTGGTGATTGAAGGGCCAAGGATCACATCATGCAAAGGAATACATATAAGAGATTTATTGGGGGTAGGAAGTTGCATATGAAAGTCCACCTAAAGTGAGGGTGAGAGAAAGAAAATAGATGGAGTAAGGGAAGACTGTGGAGCAGGCATGATGGCCTGGGGTTTATAAAGGGGAGTATGGAGCATGTACATATGTGATGATGAAGACATATTGTATTAGTTGACACGTCACACTGTCCTCTAATGATGGAGACAATTGCAGGCCATGTAGGGAGGCCCCTAGCTTTAGAATGTCTGCAGTTCTAAGAACTATACTGTTTCTTTATGTTTTGCAGTCACCTCATATCCTAGTTTTCTTTCTGTTGCTGTGATAAACATGACCAAAAGTGATTCATGGGAGGAAAGGGTTTACTTACACTTCCAGGAAACAATCTATCACTAAGGGAAATCAGAACAGAAACACAAGGCAGGAACCTATAAGCAGGAACTGAATAAGAAATCACATAGAAAAGTTTATTACTGGCTTACTTCCATGGCTCAGCTACCTTGTTTATAGAGACCTGGTCTACCTTCCTAGGAATAACACTGCCCATATTTTCTGATATCGAATATTCTGTCATTAATCACCTGTCAACTGAAAATTGTAGAACGAGAGATTTGGTCCATTAATAAATATTTATTCTTTGGGTATAAATTGTTTCTCCTTAAATTGTAATCCACTTCTCATTTTCAAGTTAGGTAGACCAAGTAGTTACTTATATTTAATAAATATAAAGAGAAATAATAAAAGTGTCACACTGTGTTACCAAAAAAAGGTAACTTCTTAATAAAGATTGCATGATCTATGTATGGTATATGTGAATAATGTAGCATATATTCTAGTTACCTCTATATTCACACATGTTACTATGTTGTAATGTATTTCTTTCTGGGAGTATGTTGATTACTTTTTGTCAACTTGACACAAATAATAATCACCTAGAAAGAGAGAACCTCACTTGGAGAACTTTCTTCCTCAGATTAGCCTGTGAGTACTGCTGTGGTGGCAAACACCAGCCTCAGCTTGGTTGTGGGTCCTGAGGAAGGGGGGTTTGGGTGCAGCGGATAAATAATTCTAAGTCAGTGATGGATGCAAACTAAAAGCTCTGTGCTCTGCTTGAGATAGCTCTCTTCTTGAGATAGTTCTCTCTCCTATGCCAAAACTCAGTCATTTATTTTGCATAAGCTACTTCCTTAAGAATTGCATAACAATTCCATCATTTACCCCAGGTTCCCATTTCATCCTTCATAAATCAGCATTTTAAAACCTTAGCCCCTTGATTGTAAAGACAAAGCTACATGGTTAAAGCTTCACGGTTCTGCTGCTTGCTGGAGCTGCAATATGGCCTCATTGTTCTACATTATCACCAGCTTTCTGTTTTCCAACTTTTGCACTGCCTAAGCTTGACTGCCCTGGAACTTGCTCTGTAGACAAACCTTGAGATCAGATCTTCAAGGCTCTGGCTCCAGAATGCTGGGATTAAAGGTGTGCATCACACCACCACACCAAGCTTGTATCCACACGTTTCTTTACATAGAACCTGTTCTTTCCCAGGCTGGCCTTGAACTCATAATCTGCTTTCCTTATCTCTTAGGCCTAAACTTTTCATGTCCACTATTCCTCAACATCAATATCAAAAGCCTGTGTTTCCCAATATCAAGATGTGGATCACATGTGTGCCTCCCCATTTCTGGATGGTAGTTCATTCCAAATTAGAAGTCCAAACTATTCCTTGTTCAACTGCAAACACAAACAATAAGCTTAGCTGGGTGGGATCTTGACCTGAGATCACCACTCCCAAAATCACTTTATCTTCTTCCTTCATATCTTTCTGACAAAGCTGGCTCATTAGTGCAGCTGCCTCTGTTCTTTCAGGTCTGTGAAGCCCCTCATACATTTCATATTGCATCCTTATTATTTGTATAATTGAAAAGTCCTGTAAAGAATAGTTCTTACATTGATTTATATACAATTGAACTCACACTTTCAGAGTTCTTTCCCACAGTCTTAAGGGCTGTCCTGTCCTGTAGGTTACAGGGCTACAGTTTTTATTTATTTATTTATTTATTTATTTATTTATTTATTTATTTATTTATAGGAACACCAAATACATTCTCCATTCCTGAAACCATGCTGTTTGTGATTATCATGGAATCATTAACGTTGGCAGGGAGACCATCCACTGAAGAAGGAACATAAAGTGAAATATATACATTATTATATAAATAAGCCTTATCCTTATTCCTATAGCAATGGTCAGCATTAGAGGAAACCCATGCCCTGCTGGCTCTCCTCTACGGGTGGTGCCAAAGACCAGCCTTAGCTTGGTAAGGGGTCCTTTGGAAGGGGTTTTTGGGAGCAGCAGAAGAAATGACTCAAAGTCAATGATAGGATGCATACAAGCTGACAGCTCTGGAATCTGCTTGAGATAGGTTGATAGACAGCTTTCCTCATGTCTCATGGGTTTTTTGAAGTCTAAAAACCTGCTAGAAGAATTCTAAAAGAACTGTAATAGATCTCTGGATAGTTTTTGTGTTTTCCTATCAAAGTCAGAAAACCTACTATACAAAATTCTAAAGGAGCTGTAGTAGCTCTCTGGATAGCTTTGGGGTTTTCTGACCAAAGTCAGAAAACATGCTATAAAAATTCTAAAAGAGCTGTGTTAGGCCTCTAGAAAGCGTTTGAATTTTTTGACCAAGTCAAAAAACCTGCTAAATAAAATTCTAAAGGAATTGTGTTAACTCTCTAGATTGTTCAACACTTACAGACCAAAGCCCAGTCTTCGATTTGCATATCAATTCATTCATTTACCCGTTCCCTTTTAAATATTCTATGAATTAATATTTTATGACTTGAGCCCCTCACATCTGAGGAAAAGATAGCAAGTACAATTTTTTTTTTTCTAACGCAGCAAGTTTTCCGTGGTTCACTGGGCATAGTGCTTATGGTTGTCAAATTTAGACATAAAATTTTACATGAGACAGTTAGCTTTCTGTTTTCCATTCCTTTACTGCCTAAGCTTGGCTGTTCTATAACTTGTTGTGTAGACAGACCTTGAGCTCAGAGATATTCCTACCTTTGTTTACACAAACAATAAACTTAGCTATGTGGGACCCACCCTGGGATCATCACTTTCTCACTTCCTGGAGTTCCTTTATTACTTGTACCTCGAGCCTTGTTTTTTTTTTTTTTTTTTTTTTAAACTATTCTTTTCCCTTTACCGGCTTACTAGTGCAGCTGCCTCTGTTCTTTCAGGAACATGAAGTTCCTCATACAATTCATATTGTATCCTCACATTTCTTATAGTCAAGAAATCCTGCTTATATATTCTTGAACTCATGTTTTCAGAATTCTTTCCCACAGCATTAAGGGCTGCCCTGAAGGTCACAGCATTATCATTTTGCAGTGGAACATTAAACACATTCTTGATTCCTAGATTCATGCTGATTCTAATTGTCATGAAGTCATTAACCTTGGCATGAAGGGCATTCCTCAATAAACTTGGCAGGGAGGACATACCCAGGAACATCAAAAATATGTGCATTATTATGAAAACAAGCCTTACACATACAGTCACCATCAGCATCAGGGAGATCCACATCCTGCTGGCACTCCACCAGGGGTGGGAACTGTCTCACAGTGTCCCTTCCACAGCCATGCTGAACCTTGTACTGTGGGGCATTTCCTAAGGCAAAATATTGTTGGACAGGTATTTTCCTTCATGTAAAGCTCATAATAAAACCACTTACTACAGACTCTTTGTAATTACCTACAATCATAGCAGAAGCAAAGGTCTTCAGGTTATAATCACTGGTATTCTGACTTCTGGTGTAAGACAGATTTGTTTATTACCTTGAAAGTCAAATATTAAACTAGTGATTCTTTTTTGTTTGTTCACTTTGTTACAACAGTATAATTTTCCCCATTTATTTATTTATTTATTTATTTATTTATTTATTTATTCATTCATTCACTTTACAACCAGATCGGAGCCCACCCCTTTCCTCCAGTCCACCCCTCACAGGGCCCATCCCCCCACACTTCCCTTCCCTTCAACTCAGAAGAGGGAGTTCCCTCCCTGGTAACCAACCCACCATAAACTTCAAGTAACTGCAGGACTAGGTACACCTTCTCTCACTGAGGCCAGGCAAGAGAGCACAGTTACATGAACAGGATTAAAGTGTGAATTCTTAAAATGGAAGATATCTGAATGCTTTAAACATTGCTTCAAACAGACAAATTAAGCAAACATGAAAACTATTTTGTTTTGTTATGTTTTACAATACTTGGAAGATAAAGTAATATATATGCTGCTGTTCTCGTTCTCGTTCTAATTAAAACAGCCCAGTATCAACTAACACATGTAACACATGAGCTATCATCTCAGAAATTAGTAAGAATAGTTATTCTCCCTTCATTTACTTGGTGTGTGTGTCTGTGTGTCTGTATGTGTGTGTGTGTTTGTGTTGAAAAGCATGTAGAGACCAGAGGACAACTTGTAGTAGTCTGTTATCTTTATCATGTGGTATCTAAAGTTTGAGTTCAGATGGTTAGATTTGGTAATAAAGGCCCTTACTTCTTGCCTGCCTAGAATAATCTTTTAATAGGAGAAAGCATAAAATCATCCCCTTCAAAACATTAGGTACACATATGACTGACAAATTCTCAACTGTAGAAAGAAAAATTATGTTCCTTGATCATGGAGAATGGTGCAGGTTTATACTTCTACTCTCATCAATTTTTATGAGTCAATTTTTCTTATTTATTTCAGGATTTCCTTTCAACAATTCTTCCTATGAACTCTGTACAAATTTGTATCAATATCCTGGACTGTTATCCATAATGTAATCCCTTTTGCTCTTAGATAGTGATGAACATATTTAAACAAATAGGATAACCAAAGGAAATTTAGGTATCTGTGTATCTATATGTCTGATAAAAACATCTCTCTCTCTCTCTCTCTCTCTCTCTCTCCCTCTCTCTCTCTCTCTCTCTCTCTCTCTCTCCCTCTCTCTCTCTCTCTCTCTCTCACACACACACACACACACACAGAGAAAGAGAGAGAGAGAGGGAAGGAGAAAGGAAGAAATAAGAGAGAGATAAATACATGCACTTGACTACTACAACTTTTTTTTTTCATAAAGAATATATAAGCCACTGTTTTTATGTTTTTGACACTGGCCTCTTTTTCTTTGTTTTAATTGTGTGTGTGTGTGTGTGTGTGCGTGTGTGTGTACGCTCCTAAATATATAAATACAACTTCCTCAGTCCATGTATTGTTACACACACACACACACACACACACACAATCCTAATCTCAGGGCTGATCCTCTTAATACGAGATAATCAATTGAATAGGGCTATTATTTAGGGAAGACCAAAGATTCATCCCATAGGCTCTCACCATTCCCCAGTTGTCTATAGTTCTTTGCCTGGGGTTAAAGCCCTACATGCTTCCCACCTCTCCAAGTTAACATATACATCATGTAGTTTTCAGGCTGTGATAGTTCAGGGTATCCACAGACAACCACGTTGATAAGACTTCAAGTGTATAACCTTTCTTATTTTTTGAGAAGAGACAATCTCACAGGCAGATGTCTGTTCCTCTGTTACAATCTTTCCACTCATCTTCTGCAATGATACCTGAGCCTTATATACAAGAACTATGTTATAGTTATATCAGCTGTAGACTTCAGACATTGGACCTAGAATGCTTAAACTGGATCTGGCAAGAAAGTCTCCTCATGAAGAAATAGCTTTCCTGATACCAGAAAACACTATATAAGTTTCCAACAGAGAAAGGCAAACAACAGTCCTATCCAACTATAATGTTTGTGGACCAAAGCAATAAAGAGTGTGGCACCATGATCCTAAGAGCATAATAGTGACACTCAAACTTTGTGTGTAACCAATAGCTCTCTAATTGGACTGAAGACCTTCCAATCAAGAGAGAAACCATGCCTACAGCCACCACCTTACTAAACCAGCATAATTACTTACTGCATTTTAAATATGTGTTCTTATACCCATAGGTAAGTGTAGTTCTAACCAGTGTTTCTTTCTTTTTTTTTTTTTTTTGTTTTTGTTTTTTTGTTTTTTTGTTTTTCGAGATAGGGTTTCTCTGTGTAGTCCTGGCTGTCCTGGAACTCACTCAGTAGACTAGGCTGGCCTCGAACTCAGAAATCCACCTGCCTCTGCCTCCCAAGTGCTGGGATTAAAGACGTGCCACCAATGCCCGGCTCCTCCAGTGGTTCTTACTTTAACATTAAGGTAAGAATTTTTTTATACTATTTTTGCAAATCTTTTACCATTAATGATTTAGGGGTCATGAATCTATTTTCACTGTACCTAACATTCCTTAAATAGTCAAAAGTTGGCAAGGAAAAGAGAATAAAATTATGGATCAAGTGAGATCTTAACTTCTTCTATCATGCTTAAAAGAAATGTTGTGTTGTATGTGGAAAATTACTAAATAGAATAATTATACAAATGTCATGCTACAAACATATTATGGAATAGTCACTCCAGTTGTAAACAAAAACAAATATGTGTTTAAAGTTTATTAGCCTGGGAATATGTGTTTAATAAAGAAAAAATGTCCTGGGGTTTCATTAAGAATGGGATCTTATGCATTATAAAAAGCAATGCACTTCTATCTTAGGTTTGTAAGGCTCTGTGTACAATCTTATCCATCCTTGGCTTGTCAGCCTGTTAATTTAATAGCTCTGTCTGGGGTGTTCATTTTCAAGGTTCAAGCCATATACTTTGGCTGCCAGCATGTTGATGTTATTAAATACAAGCTTTAACAGGATGGGCAAAAAATATTCCAAGGACAAAAAGGGCAAGCCTGATCAAGTTAGTCTGGTTCTTGAAGCTTGACCAAAATACAAATACTGACCTCAGACCATGGGTAATTTTATCAGTAGTATCTATCACATCAATGCTCAGCAGAGGAGTATTCTTTAAATTCACAAGCTCACTATGCAAAGCATTGCTTTTGATAATACATATTCCATGATGAGTAAGGAAGGCATTCTTGGCAGAACGACCTAAGACAAGCTCAGTCTTTTTTATGAAATAAAAAAGGAGGAGAAGCAAGGAGCTTTTAGGCTGCTTGGCAAGAATCTGACATGGGCCAAGGACAAAAAAAAATGGGCTGCTTGGCAGGAATATGACATTGGCCAAGGACAAGGAGGAAGTAGGCTTTAGGCAGGAATCTCACATTAGACTAGAACAAAGAAGTATTTTCAGGCAGGAATCTAAATCTTAGGCTAGAACAAGGAAGTAGGATTGAGACATGAAAATGACTTTGGACTAGGATAGAGAAGTTGGCTCAGAAATTTTGGTCATCCTGATAAGCCCTTAGAAACAGTGATAATGGAAGTGTTCATGTAATTGAGTTTAATGCCTTGCTTTTTCTTTGACTATTTGTGTTTATTGTCTTTCTTGTTCCTTGACTATTCGCATCTATTGTAGTACTAGTTCCTCAACCTAGAACTGACCTTAATACTTGCATATAATTAAAATGGTATAAAAGCAAAAAGGAGGAGGGGAGATGGGATGAGGGGTTCTAGGGAGGGGAATTGGGGAAAGGAAATGATATCTGAAATGTAAGTAAATAAAATATCCAATAAAAAACCCTTGATATAATCTAAACAAACAAATAAACAAAAAGAATGGGATCCTATATTTGAATGCTTAGTCACCAGGGAGTGGAACTATTTGAAAGGACTAGAAGAATTAAGAGGTGTGGACTTTTTGTAGTAAGTATATGGCTAAGGTTGGACTTCAAGATTTCAAAAGCCATACCAGGTCAAATCTCTCTCTCCCCCTCCCCTTTCTCCTCCCTCTCTCCTCCCCCTCTCTCTCTGTGGGGGGCTGTGTGTGTGTGTGTTCGTGTGTGTGGGTGGGTGTGGGTGTGGGTGTGGGTGTGTGTGTTTGCCTCCTGCCTGTGAATCAGAACATAGTCCTCAGTAACTTCTCAAACAGAGTGCCTACTTCTGTGCCACCATGATCCCCTACATGGTGATAATGGACTAACATTCTAAAACTGTACTTGATCCCCCAATTAAGAGCTTTCTTTTATTAAAGTTACCCTGGTCATGGTATCTCTCCACAGCAATACAACAGTGACTAAAAAAGAAAATGGCAATTATTCTTTTTGAAAAATCTTAAGGTGATAAACAGGGCTTAGTTCAGATATTTTTCTCTGAACAAAATCTATTATACAGACTTGATAATTGACTAAAGGACTGAAATTCAATGTTCACAAACTTAAAGGCAGATATCTAAGGTATTTAAATGAAATATCTTGTAAATTGTCTGGCAAATAATGTTAAATCATGTTATTATTTAAAATATGAAACCTTTGCATCAGACACTTACATTTATAGAAAATAGTGTGTTTGAAGTATCTTGTTGGGAATGGATGCATTGGATAAAAGGAGTTCACAGAAATATCTCCTAGAGTTTTAACCTTCAGGGAATACAGAAAAAGGATTAATTTGCTGTCTGTTTAAATTTATATTAACAAGAAAATATTAGTTCTAACACTTGCAATTTTTTTTCTTAAAATATAGTTGTGCAAGCCTCTATTTCAATGAAAATAGTATGGGAGTGATGTGATAATTTGCTAAGGACTGGAGGTTTGTGTGACTCAGTGTCACCACTGTAGTAAGGTAAGGAATTCACACCCACAATGTTCAAACTATGATATAGGCCTGTAGCTGAAACAAACAACTGTACATTTCAGAGACACTACAGAGTTGCCTGAATCTATTAGCTAAGGATTTTTAGAATCTCCTTGCATTAAAATCTAATCTTGTGTTCCTAATATTCATTTCATAGAATACTTCCAATGTACAAAAGTCTTCAATATAGCCACCATCTGGATTTAAGATGTTCATAATTTAGAATAATTTTTCAAGAAATGAACCATCACAGGTAACAGTAAGCAACTTGTTCCTGGTCTAGTGTAATTAGATCAAAGATTAATTATGTCTTGATTTACTACATAATGTATAAATGATCATAAATCACAAATAATATTTATATGATTTTAAGTTACAACAATTATATGAGAATTATTTTCTGTACCTGACAATTTGTAATTTTAAATATTGTGCTTCTGTTTTAGCTAAGTCAGTAGAGTGTTTACTTTGTATCCATGAGGACCTGAGTCCTTAGTATCCAAGAAATAACCCAAGCATTCTGCTGTGCACCTGTGATCCATGTATAGGGATGTAGAGGCAGGCAGAGTGATAGAGCTGGTTGTCCAGGCAGCCAAGTGTTCCCTCCCCAGGTCAGTGAGAAGTCTTGTCTCATAAACAATGAGAACCAAAAACTGAGTTCCCGAGGAATGATACAAGACATTTTACTCAGTCCTTCACACATACTTACATGTACACACTCACACATGCATACACAATACAGTCAAATATACCCACAGGCATGCTTATTCCATGTGCTTCAAATTATAGATTTGTTCAGTTTGTACCTATCATTTTAGCTTCAGCTCTCTCTTTTCTGTGACTTTTTATTGCTGATTTATCCCCTTTTCTGCCTTATATTATTTTCTTTCCTTCTTTCCTTCCAAAAATTTGGCAAATAATTTTGGTACATCTAAGAGGTGACCCTGAAATTATAAGTACTTTTAACATGTTTACTAACCTAAATTCCATATTCCATATTTTCTTTTCTTTTTAAAACTTTTGTGTGTGTATACACACACACACACACACACACACATATTATATATATTTATATTTATATTTATATTTATATATAATATATATATATAATTCCATATGAGGATCATAAACCATGGAGAATCCAGACACAGTCTATTGTTAAAGTTTTTGCTTTGTATATATTCACTGTTCTCTTAAAGGACAGTGTTGTGGAATGAAGATATAATGCTAACAGTGACCTTCTCTTTATATATCTTAACATCTTGAACACTAATTCTGTAGGAGAGAGGTTTGCATTTACTACAAGATTTTGGCTTTGTATGTGTAGGTGCTGTGCATGCAAGTATGCCTATAAATATGTGTGCATGCATGTGCACTTGTATGTGCACATGACTGTGGAGACTAGAGGTTGGCATCTAATGTTTTCCTCCATCATCCTTCACCTTCTTTATAGAGTCTTATTCTCTGGTGAGTCTGAGATCAGTTTTGGATGCTCCCTTCTTCGCTTTGGAAATTCCTGTTGTTTGCTCCCAGGGTCTTGGATTGCAAGAGGCCAGCACAGCCATTTGTTTCTTGTATGTCTTGGGAATCTGAAATATAGTCCTCATGCTTGAGCTGAAAGTGTTTTAAATGCTAAACCATCCCCCACCCGAGATATGATTTTTGGGTGTTCCTTTCTCTCTCTCTCTCTCTCTCTCTCTCTCTCTCTCTCTCTCTCTCTCT
>NW_021604617.1:15153372-15157982 GCF_004785775.1 Grammomys surdaster
CTCTCTCTCTCTCTCTCTCTCTCTCTCTCTCTCTCTCTCTCTCTCTCCCTCCTTCTCGATGATGATGATGATGATGATGATGATGATGATGATGATGATTTGTGTTTGATTTCTATTGCCCATAAAAAATGCTATGTTGTCTCTAGTATTTCTCAGATTTTTCAGAGATGCATTCTGTAGTTGTTAAATATATTGCTTTAAAACTGATGTGTTTCAGTACTCTAACTCGTGGGTTTCTGCAGTTATAAAAACCTTCAATCTCTATTTCTAAGAATTGTCTCTTGCTTTGTTTTGAGGCTTACCTGTGGAAAACACCTTAGACATGTGCTGGGGCTTATCACTGTGAATATCCCGGCTTTTTGATAAATTCACACTAGAGACAAAGAGTTGTCTCAACCCTCAATTATCTATTAGCCTCTTGCGTCTTGGCATCATTTTTTTACTTTTTCATTCCTACTTTATTTCCCTATAATCTCAGTGCATTTTTGAAATCTTTCAATTTGGTCGTAGACTCTTCAGAGTGATGGGTGAATATGTTCCATAGCTAGTCAATGTGTTGCATTTCTTGATGTTTGAATATTTGCTTAGAGTGGCCTACTTTTTTTCCACACAGCTTATTTGTGGGTTCTATGTTTTCAGCATTTTTATGCTTTTCAATGCATAATTCATATGGATCTTTCACATTTCTGTCTTTAAAAAAAAGCCTGGTGTTCTGCACATCAGTCTGCTCTCTTTCTCTTGTGAAACATTTCTGAAGTATGTTTGATCAGTTTTTAGTCTTTCTAGTTATCAGTCAAATTTACTAGCCTTGGAAAAACCCAAGTCTGTCATCTTATAAAATGCTACAGGTATTTAGATCACAATGCGGAAATCCTCAAAGTGCAAAGAATGTAAGTGAGACAGTTTATCCCCATTAAAGTTACCCCAAAGATAGTTTATGTGACCCACTGTACACTGTTGTAAACATAAGGTGATTTATTGCAAATGCATGTCACAAAGTTTTTGTCTCGTTCATTTTTATGACTGTTGCTCTTGTTATGGGAGAGAAGTCTTGACTGCCCTGATTAGTGAAAGTAGCCGAGACAGAAAGAGTATGTTTGCTTTGGTCAGGTGTCCAGGGGCATCATGGAAGAGGCTAGGTCTACATTGATTTCCTATCCTGGACTGATATCTGTCTTTGTTGTTCAGGTGTCTGGGTCTTTCATCTTTTTTTCTTTCCTTTTCTTCTGTTTCTCACTTAGGGGAGAGTTTCTTTTCGACTAATTAGAGTTCTATGTATAGACGAGCTTCAAAGGTTTTCTAGTCCCTGTTCTACCAAGTGCTTTCAAATTCATATGGAGAGTCAGATTTCATCTCGTGGCTTTATGCAGGCCTGGAGCCTCATCATCTACTGCCGCGAGGATGCCAGTTTCTCAGCCTTCTGATGTTACAGCCACTGAATGCTCACCACCAGCCCTCGGCCCAGCCTCTAAAGCAGTAGCTTGTATTCTCTTTATTTTCACATTTTACAGTATTCAGGATTGAATTCAGTGCCTCAAGCCCACTAGGCAAATGCTCTAGCCCTAAGCCACCTCCCCAACTCTGTTTGTGGTATTAATGCTCTTGCTTTGAAGTTTGGGATCACATTCCCTTCTTCTTTTCTTATTAATTTTCAGGAAAATAAATGTTCTTTTGTAGTTTATCAAAAATGTGCATGTCGACATTACTACTACATTACAGTAGTGTGGCAATACACATTTAGTGAAACATAATTTGAGCAACACAGGTTTTGTCATCTTTTCCCCATGAGTAAAATATGGTAATTTATTTAACATATGTGTGTGTGTGTGTGCATTTGCACACTTGTGTCTGTACATCTACATACCAGTGTCCACACGCAACCTGCCTGTAGAAGTGCTCTACTTCCATCTTTTGTATCTCTTTTGTATCCTGGGATCAAACTTAGATCATTTGACTTCGTGGCAAGTACCTTTATCTGGTGCCTTAGTTTGGTTTTGTAGCTGTAATAAACAGTGATCAAAAGCAATCGGTAGAGGAAAGGTATTATTTGATCATACTGAATAAATCAAGGAACCTAAGACACGACTCAACTCAAGAGCTTAGAGCAGAAGCTATGAAGGATGACTGGTTTCTGACTTGCTTCCAGGTTCAAATTCAGCTACCTTTCTTACATAGCCCAGGACCAAATGTCTAAAAAAGGAACCAGCCATAATGGGTAGGGACCTTCTAAATCAATCAAGAAATTGTCGTTACAAACATGGGCAATCTGATTAGGCAGTTTCTCCATCAAGGTTCCCTCTTCCCAGGTAAGTATCAGTTTTTGTGAAGGTGACAGTCAAATATAAGTATGACACTTGCTAAGCTACTCTACTGCTTTATAGAATGTTTTGACTATTTCTGGGTTCCTGGCTAAGTAAACTACATACATTTTATAATTCTATTCTGGTAGATAATGAAGTTATAACTGGATCTAGTGCATTAAGATATGAATTTTATGATCCAAAAGAGCCTCCAAAGAATTGACTTAATCAAAAGGTAGAATTTCTGTTCATAGAAAGACATGAATAAGATAATCAAAAGGCAAAACATAACAGAGAGAAAATGTGTACATTGTGTACATTTTACAAAATATTCATATCAAAAATACACTAAAAATCTCTTACAAAATATTTCCTTATAAAAATCATTAAAAATTAGGCAAAGGGTGAAAGTAGATATCTGGCCAAAGTCCTCCTGAGGAATTATCTTTTCCTGAACCCAAACTGATCACCTCCATACACCGTAGATGGTTACTACTGTCTCTCACATCAAAGAAACCTACCTAAAACTCCCTTGATGTTGGGGGCCAACTCCTAGCAGAAAGCGTCTATCATCTTTGCAGCCATCTCAGGCCATATACCCTGACAAGAGACTTGTTTTCAGCAGCCCACAACAGCTGAGCACACTCTGATAAACATCTTGTTTTTCTCACATATCTTGTTTTGCTGTTTGGTGCCCCCAACTGCAAGGTGCAGGTGGTATCCATGCTGCAAGGCACGTGGCATAGTGCCTTCAGCTGTGTTCCCCTGCTTATCATGGCAGCAAGGCATGTTGAAAAGCGTATAAATACCCACAATTTCCTTTCAATAGAGAGATACTTGATCAGACCCTCTGTTTTGTCTTCATTCTTCAAGTCTCTTGGCCCTCCATCTGCACTCTCTCTCTTGTTAGACCCTGACCCGTGGACCAGAGCAGCAGCTCGACTGGGACAGAATGGCCCCCAAACGTGGGGCAGAATGGGCCGTTACACCTTGATCTCAGAATTGCTATCATAAGGAAGATAAGCAGACTTCACACACACTTGCATATGTGTGCAACCACACATATGAACACAAATATAATGCATGTATAGCAAATGTTGTACCTTTCATTTTAGTTCAGTTTCACTAAAACTAAAGCCAAGACTCTGTGCCTCTATGGACTATAAAGATTATGAACGAAAAGGCATTTGCTGCTGATACATAAGTCAGACCTCAACACAGCTTGTTCATCTGCAGATCTTAAGATTTCTGTACCACCATCAGGGAGAACAGTATGAATTTTGTTAATAAGGTCAGTAAAGTTGACATAGATATTAAGGCACATAGGGAGTTGAGAATCACAGAATGTTGTCACATTTACATAAAAGTTTCTCTCATGCCAATAAAATAAATTGGAGCATCTCCACAAAATAGTGCGCAAGCCACATTGCTGATGATAATTCCTATACAATTCATTAAATATGGAGAAGCTGGACCTACTTGGAGCCTCCACCCCTATATTATAGCACCTTTAGTAGGGGAAGGTACTCTACATGCTACCAAAGGAGAAACATAAACACCAACCCAGTCACAAACTCTTTGACCTATAATTCTGTCCTATCTGGTCGATAAGCTAGTGCATCCTTGGCACAAAGCTTGTCGGAGTAACCAAGCAATATCTTACTGGCCTTAAGACCCACATCACAAGACATAACTCACACCTAACATTGCATGGGTGACCAAGAACCTGAGACTAGATAACCCAAGGACCTAGAATAAAAGCAAATTTTCTTGTTCTAAAAAGAAATAAATTATAACAAAATAAGTACTCCTAATGGCTCCCTGCTGAACTTGTAGATCAGTGAGTTGCTCAGCAATCATTAGAGAAACTTCCTCCAGCTACAGATGGGAACAAATATAGTGACCCATACCCAGGCATCATGCAGAGAGGGGAAGTATGAGTCCTTGGAAAATACAATCCTAAGCTGGGTATCTCCATCAAATCCCCCTCCTCAGAACTCATGGTACCCCACAGAAGAGGATGCAGAAAGAGAGTAAGAGCCAGAGGGAATAGAAAACACCAAGAAATAAGACCCTCTAAATTAAAAGAATGGATGTATGTATGAACTCACAGATACTGAGGCAGCACACACAGAGCCTGCATTTGTCTATACCAGATGAGGTTCCTGGAAGCTGAAAGAAGTGAACTCATGCCCTCACCATTAACCCAGAACCTATCTCTCATTGGTAAACACATAGAAATAAAAAATGAGTTTTCTCCAAGTCTCACTAGGGAAACAAATTCCTCTTAAGGGTAGACTGCATGTCCAG
>NW_021604617.1:15158382-15193858 GCF_004785775.1 Grammomys surdaster
GGGGAAAACAAAACCAGGATATAACATGTGAGAAAAGAAAATCCAATTTTATTTTAATAACAAATATGCTTTTAATTAGTTATATTTAAGATTTTTAATATTTTTACATTTGTTGCTATTGAGATGAGAAAATGTAAGGGTGCTAGTTTTGTGGTTATTTACAGAAAAGAATGAACAATTACATCATTACTTACTTAAGTTGATCATTTGGTGTGACTAAATACATCTAACCATTAATCCTGGTTTTAACAGAGTAGGTATTCTTCCAAGTAAAATAACCCAGATTATCAGTGTTTCACTGGTCTTGGGCTTTCAAGATATTAATTTGTATTTTTATAAGTGGGCGTTATTCCAAAACTTACTGAATTTTGAGTCTGAACTCACTCTTTGTAATCTTTCTTTTCTACATTCCACATTCCTGAAAAAAATTAATGGTTTTATTATTTATTATTCAATCTTTTTTACAGTCCAGTCTTTATTTCCCTCCCAGTCTGCGCTCTAACTGACCATTCTTCGTCCTACACCTCCTCCCCCATCTCGAAGAGGATGTCTCTACCCCCACCTTCACCCCAGCAGACCTCCTAGTCCCTGAGGCCTCAAGTTTCTTGAGGGTTAAGTGCATATTCTCTCACTGAGGCCAGACCAGGAAGTCCTCTGCTGTATATGTGTCAGGGGCCTCATATTAGCTGTTATATGCTGCCTGTTTGGTGGCTCAGTGTCTGAGAGATCTTGGGAGGCCAGGTTAGTTGAGAATGCTCGTCTTCCTATGTGGAGAAAAAACACTCCTCCATTGGTGGTGGGATTGCAAACTGGTACAACCATTCAGGAAATCAGTCTGAAGGTTCCTCAGAAAGTTGGAAATAGATCTACCTGAAGACCCAGCTATACCACTCTTGGGCAGATTCCCAAAATATGTCCCATCAGGCCATAGGGGCATGTGTTCATAGCAGCCTTATTTGTGATAGCCAGAAGCAGGAAACAACTCACACATCCCATGACAGAAGAACGGATAGAGAAAATGTGGTTCACTTACACAATGGAATACCACTCAGCAATTAAGAATATGGGCATCAAGAGTTTTGCAGGCAAATAATTGGAACTAGAAAATATCATCCCCAGTAACATCCCAAAAGGACATGCATGGTATATACTCACTAATAAGTGGATAGTAGCCAAAAAAGTATAGAATACCACAGAATTCAAGAAGATTAACAAGCCAAAGGGCCCAAGTGAGGATGTCTCAATCCCACTTAGGAGGGAGAGGAAAGCAATTACAGGGGAGCAGTACACAGAGTGAGGGAGAAGTATTGGTTGGAAGGAACATGACTAAAGCCCTGAGGGCAAGCAGAAAGAATGGAAACAGGCAACCTTGGGAGGAAGGGGGCTTAGTATTCTCTAGAATGTACCAGAGACCTGGGAGATGAGAGACTCTCAGGACTCAGAGGTAGGGACCTTAGATGAAATAGAGAGTGGAGAGAGTGGAGAAATGGACAGTGGAGAGAGGGAACTTGTAGATTCCACATCTAGTAGAAAGACAGAGCATCAATGGAGAGATGGGGTTGTCAACCCACATTCAAAAACTCTGACCCAGACTTTTTCCTGTCTAAAAGAACTGCAGGGACAAAATTGGAGAAGAGACTGAGAGAAAGGCGGTCCAATGATAGGCCCAAATTAGGATCCAGCTTAAAGGGAGGCTCCAAGGCCTGACACTATTACTGATGCTATGGTGTGCTTACAGACAGGAGTCTAGCATGGCTGCCCTCTCAGAAGCCTACCAAGCAGCTGAAAGAGTCAGATGCAGATACGTACACCCAGCCAATGGACAGAACCCAGAGACTCCTGTGGTTGAATTAGGGGGAAGCTGAGAGAAGCTGAGGAAAATAGTTAATTTTTACCCATTTTTAAAACAGATGCAAGAGGCAGAGAAAATGGCCTGGCTAGGGATTTGTATGTCCTTTCTCCAGCAGTGATTTCCCTGGCTGCTCACATAAATAAATATTACCAGTCACTAATTAAACTACCTCTCCTGTCATCCTGAAATTAGCAAGAGCTTAAAAAACCTGAAGGCTCCACTTTTCTATGTCGCGCCCTTGTCTTACCTTAAAAATGCACACAGCTTTCATCTCACAATACACTAGAAATGTAGATTTAAATAAACTTGCTCAATTAGAATGTATTAAAGTCACAAAACGCAATCATTAAAATATTGATGACAGTCAAATGAATGCTACATTCAACAGTTTCAGGAAACCTTTCCATATTTAATACATATAAAAAACAGACTGCTAGGACATTTTGCAGTTATCACTTTAAATGTAAATGGTAATTTGTAGATAACTCAAATAATCTAATGACTGAAATAGCAGAATAACTCAGATAGACAATGGGATAACCTTTAATTTATACTGTGTACACCAGCCTACAATGTTTCTCCAAGTAAACCTCTACTCATTCCTTAAATGTCTCAAATATCTCTGATCTCACTACATCCCTGGATGACAGAATTCATCTGTCAGCACAGATGACTGTTAGTGGATTATCTATGAGGGGGTCACAACATTTTTACTGGTGTCTTCTAATCTCTGTCTCACTTTTACTTTGACACCATTATTCATCTGTTATGATTTACATATTATGCCTTGCATTAATTATCCCTGCTGATAAAATAATACTTTATCCTAAAAAGTAAAAGTAAAGCAGAAGCAGGCTTTTCACACAGGGTAATACCACATGCAAATAGAGGTGTGGTTTTGTTTGTTTTGTGTGTTTGTGTGTGTGTGTGTGTGTGTGTGTTTGAGAGATACGTTCTCATGCCTTATGAAAAGTTATTTCTTCCCTGCCAGTAAAATGAACTAGTTTAAGTCCAATTAGATTATATTAGAGGCAAAGCCAAGCTGCTCTTGGGCAAGTTCAATGGCACCAAGGATTTAGATCAGGGAAGCTGCCTGCTGTGGGGAGGGGCGAGGAGGAAGAGAAAGAGAGAGAAGGAGGAAGAGGAAGAGGAGGAAGAGAAAGAAAAGGAGGAGGAAGAAGAGGAGGAGGAAGAGGATGAGGAAGAAGAAGTAAAGGAGGAGGAAGAAAAGGAGGAGGAAGAAGAGGAGGAGGAGGAAGAGGAGGAGAAAGAGGAAGAGGAGATGAAAAAGAAAGTGAAAAAGAAGAAGAAGAGGGGGAGAGGAGGGGAAGGAGGAGGAAGAGGAAGAGGAAGAGGAAGAGGAAGAGGAATAAAGACAGAGACAAAAAAATGTCTGGATTATATAGGGAGGAAACTCTGGGGGAAAGTGCCAGGTAGGGATTAAGGGTTGCCAGGAGAACCTGGAGGCCAGGTCTGCACCTCAGACCCTTGAACCAGGGTGCAAAAACAAACACCTTAGTGTTTGTGTGCAAGTCAGAGGGACAGTTTGTGGGAGATGATCAGTTCTTTCCATCATGTAGGTCCCTGGGATCAAACTCAAATTGTAAGGTTTGCCAGCGCGTGACCCGTCACACTGGCCCCTCAAGTGGGGTTTTAATTACTTCACTTTTGGAGACTAGGGGTGAAAGAGGTTACACTGAAAGGCTTGTGAGATGTCACACCCAAGGCAGAGAATGAGAAAGAATGAATCGAAACACAGAGCTATGGCTGATGGGCTTCACTTGAGTGAGATTTAGACACTATTTATCCAGAACATAAGAGACTCTGTAGTTTATTGCGATTGTTTTTACATTACATTATATTACATAAAATAAAAAGGGAAATAAATAAAGGGTAATTACAAGGCATCTTATTTTTCTCTTTCCTAACAGAGGTCAGCAAACTGTATCCATTTCGAAGTCACAAAGCCAAATTGACAATCAACTGAAATACAGACGTCCCTGTGTTGTCTCCCTCAGGTCACATTACATCACTTATTTTCTTCTCATAGGACAACCTCAGTAGTCATGTTTAATTTCAAATGTCTCCTGTCCCATCTTTACTTTATTCCAGTCTTGTACTTTCAATCATTCAATAACAGAACTAAAAGGTGTCTTGTTGAGGTGGGTAACATGTGCTGACACTTTTACCTCCTGACTTCCTATTAGAGATTCTGAATACTTATACTCTAGTCTGCTTATCTTCCTAGTGAAAAACAGTGCTTAGATCAAGAACATCAGGTTTAAGTGGGCTTCTCTTGGTATCAAAGGCAGTGATTTTTATCTGAGGTCTTCAAAAGTAATCAGTTTGGATTTCAAAAAAGGCTGAGTTCCCTGAAGCCCGGCAGGGCAGTACTGTGACACTTGAAGAATCAGAAACTTAGGAGGAAAGAGAAAGAAAAGGGAGATAGAAACAGCAAAATCAAAGATGAAAGAGCCAGAAGGAGAGAAGAGGGACACAGAAAGAGAAGAAGCTCAAATAACACAAATTCTCTCCCCAAACTAGTCTCAATATCTTGTTTGGAAATACATTTTCCATATACTTTATACAAAGACCCTGACTTGCAGCCACTGGGACATCCTGTAAATGTGGAATGAAATGGAGAAATATCCTTCCAGATTTCTGACATGATTGAGTTGCTAGGAAGAAGGGTTCTATGACGTTGCTCCAGGGCTGTCTGTCTACAGTGTGAAATTGTCTCTAAGATAGTAAAATATTTTTCACTCTGTAGTATAAGAATTCTCTTCAGACCTCAGAGGATACACTGAACATTTAGAGACTTACCTCCCATTTGATTTCTGCACGCACATACAAACAAATCAATCAATTAATTAAATAAAATTATTCAAGGCAACCATCCTCTTTTTGATACCACTTTAGAATCTTGCCTCCTTCATTACTAAACTTATCTGTGTATTAAGTACTTCATTGGACAAACAAATGTAAGAGTGTCTGCAATTCAAGAATATCATAATGCTTAAAAGTAAGTTTACATGAGAGTGTGTATGTTCAAGCACAATCTTACCTCCAGAATCAAGGAAATTACTAAAACAACATTCAGTGAGAATTCAAAAGACTTAACAATGCAATGATACTTTGATGCCTTCAAAAAATTCTAAATGATTGTCTAAACTAGCTTCAGCTCTTTTGATATTAGCCATATCTAAGCATGGAAACCATGTAGCACATCTCTGGGAAAGGCATGAGAAACACACTTCCAAAGCAGACTGATCAGTGAGCCTTTTCTTTTCTTAATGTTTCTGTTGTGGGAAAGTAAGTTTTCTGAAATATTACTAAGATGGATACTTTATCTTTTCTCCCTGGAATAATAATCAGTTTCAGGTTACTGGTTTTGTTTGTCTTTGTTCTTTGATCAAAATATTGTCAGTCGCCTGAACCATACTTTCCTTTTGAGGTATGTGTGCTGAATTAATTCTCAACCCAACCTTTATTAATTCATTATTAATAGGCTATTTGATCCACAAGGGTTTTTTGTAGCCTCACACAGTGTCTGGTGTCAGAAATCACACAATGGAAGTCTTCTGAATGAGAACAGGGAGAATTTTTAATTTTACATTACTGATAGATATATAAGCCCACTGAGGCAAGTAAGGAACACTTGAACAAAGTTGTAAGGAGTGGATGAAATCCTGAGTGAATGGATATTATTTACAAGGACCAGGAGGCCTCAGACCAGTTGGAATTGGCAAATCCTTCTCCAGGTCAGGCTCAGGAAATGAGCAAAACCTTCTTCCAGTCTGTGCATGACAGTATACCAAAGTCATCAACCTTGACTACCTTCTCCCAGATGTTGACAGCCATAGACTGCCTGTAGAGACCTGTTATATAGACTAATTAAGTTCTCTTTCCAATGCTGTACATAATGAAAGTGCTAATTTTTCAGTTTTTGCCTAGAGGGTGTTACTCCATCAATGCAAGGAGCAAAAAGGTTCTTGTGTCCACTGGTCTCCTGGGAAACCAAGAATGTTAAGCACCCAGGATTTTCCTTTCAAATGGAAAGACTACAGCTTGTTATTCCAGAAGGATAGGAATTGAAAGTGATCAATAGCCTGGAGATCTGCATTATCTGTTGGACCAGGCCATATCAAGCTCTTATAACCAAATGACCTCTACATTAGTTATATGACTTAGAGACCTTGCCAGATCTTTCTGTAGGTCTTTACACTAATATGGGTACCCTATCTCCAGAACACATTTTCTTGGGGAAAAAAAAAGACATGTATAATGAGTTGAGTTTTGGTGCAATTAAAGGTTTTTGTTGTTATTATTGATGTTGTTGTTTTTTATTTCACTGGGAATCTTTTTCCCAAATGCTATTCTGTTTGCATATGTTGGCAAATCCACTTTTATAAGAGTAAAACTAAATAAATGTTTACATACCCATGAAAAGATATATTGGCAATAAACTGCCTGGCATCAGACTCACCGAAGTTTGATCGAGGTTGACAAAGTCAACCTGAACCAAGTTTTTATGTTTACCTCTTTGGGATTCATTTCCCTGTCTGTCATGACACCTACAGGGACTCACCTCAACAGTAAGCACAGGCCATCCAACTCCAGTTTTCGGTATGAGTGTGTGGCTGTCCTTTTTTCATTCTCTCAAAAGCCAATCTGTGCTTGATGCAGAATCCACAATAACTACTTTTATTTCCACCCACATTTCTTATCTGTCTTTGTCACAATGTCTTGCTGCTTTTTTCTTTGAAAGATATAATGTACATTTCATACATAAAAAGATTTATATTTCCATCAGGAAAAAGTCACATACTTTACCATTTTATTCATCTGAAATCATATTTATTTATTAATTTACATATGTGTGAGGTGATCTGTATTTCTTGTGTGCAATTGTGTGTGTGTTGTGTATGTGTACATTTTTGGGGGTGTGCATGTACATGTATGTACATATGGAGGCCAGAAGACAATGTTGGGTGTCTTCCTCAACAGATACTCACGTGATTTTTGAGAAAGAAACTTATCCTCAGGCTGGAGCTCAGAAATTGAGTTAGACAAACTGGGTGACAAGTTCCAAGAATCCTTCTGTCTTCACCTACCTAGTGCTAAGACACCAAAGACATACTACCATGGTTAGCTTTTTATCTTTTGAGTTCAGAGTATCCAAACACAGGACCTCATGCTTATATGGCAAACACTTTTCTGACATAGTCATGTTCTCAGCTCCTGAAATTATTTTAAAATGACAAAGTAGCAAAATTTAAAACAGTCAAATATACATTTTTCTCATTATTTTCTTCAATAAAAATGAACGCTTGTAATCAAGCCATATTTAATTATAAATAGTATTCCTGGTTTATTTTTCAAATGGAGTAAGGACACAGCAGAACAGGTGCTCCCGGATTAACAAAAATTTTCTTTGTAGAGTCCTGAAACCATATTGCATTACACATCTTCCTCTTCTCAGAGATTCCCTGACTTTATAGCCAAATATCAACTACAACTTCTATAAATATTGCTTTCTATTACCTTGATACTTAACTAGCTTCTTTGAATGGTAAGTATGGAATTCTCCAGTCTTCTTTTCTCTCCTCCTTCCCCTTGTAGTAAATCAATGAAAAGTGGGAACTGTTATCTCCTAATAGTGACAGTAGAGTATTATACTGTGCTCTTAACTTATTAGGTTATCATTAGTCTTAGAAATATGATATTACACAACTGATAGATTTTTCTACTCAGCTATAAAACTTTATCTTTAATTAAATCAGTCATAAAAATAATCTTAAATACAAATAAATGGAAATTTTTTTATTAAATCTAGTATCATATCTAGTAAGTCAGGGTTACTATACAGTTGTGCCTACTGTCCCAGTGTTTCTACCTACTGTTGTCATCTCCTTTCTTTCATGGGGCTTGGATCTAATACATGCCTTTGAGACAGGATTATGAGAAACAAAAGCAAGGATCTGTTGTCAATAACTCAAACTCCAAACACCACCTATTTGGTGTGACTGACAGGACACCTACCTTAACAAGTGCTGCCTCCCAGAGACTACAGGAAAGTGACAAGCAGACAGACTTCAGACATGAAATGCTTGTCATTCTTCCCTTGACAGACTTGTTTGACTCTAGCTCAAGTCACCTTATCTTTGTATCAGATAGGTTTCCAGTGTGTAAGTGACAAAAACCTAAGGAAGAGAGAAAAGGGAAAAAAATCCATTAACACAATTTAGGAAAGCAGAGTAGTGTTCAGTGGGTGTTCTGAATTTGTCTAGAAATAATAGCTAATGATAGATTCAACTTTGGATCTGTATGCAGATTGTGAAATGTTCTATGACAATATATTGTAAATTTGTCTGGTTTTCTTTTTCTTTCTTTTTTTTTTTCATTCTAAGATGCAGGCTTTTTTTCTCCTTTTAGCATCTGCAACTTTGGTTTTCTCTAGTTAATGACTCATTCCAGATTAAACTAGTCTATTAATTATTTAACCAATATAGGCTTGTTCGTTTTTTGTCACTTTTATACAACCTAGAGTCTCATTTGAGTTATTCTGATGAGAAAATGCCCCCATAAGATTGGCATTCATAGCTATGTCTATAGAGTATCTTCTTGATTAACACTGACGTAATAATATTACCCAGCTCACTGCAGGTAGTACCACCCCCAGGCATATGGTCTTGAATGGCATAAAAAAGTAGGATGAGCAAGTCCTTCATGACCTTTGCTTTAGTTACTAACTCAAGATGTATGTGTTGCGTTCTTGCCCTGACTTCCATGCATGATGGATTGTAAGCTGTAGGATATAATAAACCCTTTTATCCCCCTGAGAAGGAGTTGAGAATTATACATCCAGATCTTCAAGCAGCAGGAAAACTGAGAGACTAAGACTAGCTTCTGCTTTTAAAATCCTAAATCTCACCTCCAGTGGCAATAAGATCACATCCACTCCAACAAGAATTCATCTTCTAATCTCTCTCAAGTAGCGCCACTCCCTAATCAATAGGTTTCATCTCTGAGCCTATAAAGTCAATTCTTATTCTAACCACCATATACCATTTCCTAGCCCTGATAGGCTTATAATCATACCATAATGCAAAATACATTTAGTCATACTTCAAAAGTCTCCATAGTCTATAACAGTCTCAACACTGTTTAAAAATCTAAAGTTCAAAGTCTCTTGTGAGACTCAAGGCAATCTCTTAACTGTAACTGTTGTAAATTAAAAAATAAAAAAGATCAATTACTTCCACCATACGGTGGCACAGAATACAAATTCCTAGTCCAAAGGGAAAGAAAGGGAACATAGTGAAGAAATGCTGGACAAAACCAAGACCAAAACCCAAACGTATCAACTCGAACTTTTCATCTCCATGTCTAAGGTAAAAGCACTATTCAGATCTCCAACTCCTCTCAGCTTTGTTGACTGCAACACATTCCTCTCTTTTGAGATGTTTCTATACCCTGTTAGTGGCTTTCACTTTGGCATCTCCAGTACCTTGAGTTCTCCAGAAAAATGCAGGCCTTGTCTTTACAGCTTCATGCAATGGCCTCTCTAGTCCTTCATGCAGGTACACCACTAACATAAGCCTTGCTTCAGTAGCTTTCTTTAGCTATGGAGGGAAATTCCCACAAACCCCCTTTTATTTTATATCCTTGACTCTAAAGTGAGAACCACATGTTCGAAGCTGCCAAGTTCAACTGCTTTCAGTGGCTGGAGGTTGGCCTTATTGTTCAAATACATTTTCACCAGCTTTCTCTTGTTGACCCTTTCTTTTACTCCTTGAGCTTTTCTTTCGTTTATTTTTTTGTAAGTTGGAAGCTTATCTGGATGGGGTCATTCCTTGAGGTATCATTCCCTTTATTTCATTCTGACGATTTTTAATCAATGGATTAATAGACTTAGCTCCATTTGATTCCTGGTGTTCCTTTCCTCCTCAAGCTTTGTATTTTTTTTTCCTATTAAACTGCTTCTTTCCATTATCGGTCTCCATAAGATTAGCTTCTAATAATCATAAGACAAAGTCAATTCAAGATTGTCTTAAAATTTCCTCCTCTAATGTTATGAATCCAAAACTCCTCAATTTAGACTCAGATATATTTTTTGGGCAAGGGCATAATGTAGACACATTCTTATCTAAAATATCACAAGAAGAGTCTCTATGAGATTAGGAAACCTCTTGAGTTATCCTTCATAATCTATGTTGCTCGCAGGATCAAGGTCTTCCAGGCTCCTAGGAATCTGGACCATTAGGCCTCGCTTAGTATGTTCAAATGCTTTCCTAATCCAAAGTCTAATTCTGCCAACAAGAAGCATGGTTAGGCTTTGTTACAGCAATACTCTGACCCTAGTATCATCAACTGTCTTACCTAGTGTTCTGTTGCTATGAAGAGACACCGTGGGCACAACTCCTCTTAAGAAAGCATCCAGGGACTTCCGATCTGGGCCCAAGCATACAGCAGATCTCAGACGGCAGCTCTGTACCCAACCTCAGAAAACCCAGAGGAAGAGGGCCTCCCAGGAGCTTTAACTCAGGCAGCATCTCAGGTAAAAACGAATCACCCATGATGTCTACTGTTAGAAGTTCTAATCCACATGCTGGCCTCCGAACATATACTACTCAGACCTTTGAAGGGCCACTGACAAGAACATCAAACAGTTAGAGATTGACATCACTAATCTGAAGAAATCCCTCGTTTCACTGCCTGAAGAGACCTCCAAAAATCGCAAAGATCCTTATTGGACTTGATTTACTCTATTACAATAGAAAAGGTTGTGTACAGCTCTTGACTGTGTACAGCCCTTAAACAAGAATGTTGCCTTTACATAGACAAGACAGGGATGGTTAAAGAGAGCATGAAATAGGTCAGAGAAGGCCCTGAGAAAAATCAGAGAGAGAGAAAGAGAAAAATGAATGCTGGTACAAGAATTGGTTTTCAGCCTCTCCGTGGTAGTCAACCCTACTTTTTCCCATCTGGGGACCATTATTTAGGTTCTTTTTGCGTATTTCTACTGTTCCTTGGGCCTCAAATAGGCTGACTAACTCTGTGAAACAACGGATAAATAATTTGGTAGCAAAACCTATTCAGATACATTATCATAAGTTAACTATGGAGGACCACGAGACTCAAGATGAGGTTGTTACTTTATACAGGGTGTTCCCAAAACCCATCTCCACCCAACCTAAAAGTGGGGACTTCTGCCCCTAGACCAAGCAGAGAGGGACCACTCAGAACCCCCTCTGACTGGCGATCTGAATTCTTGCTTAGGCTGCGAGGCTAAGCACTGCAAGGGAATATCAATAAAAGATAAAAATATCTCTCTGAGTTCCCTGAGGGACAAGCCTGACTGCATAGGGGTTGATGTCAAAAGTATCCCCTCTCCAGGAAAAAGACATCGGGACTGGTATGGCCCTCATGCCTCACTGGACAACGACAGGGGGACTGGAGCCATTACAAGGTCCCCTTAAATTACTGGAGGTCAGGCCTCTATCCCCGCCTTCGCAAGATTAGAATCGCCACAGCCCTTCTATACTTAGAGAAGGGAGGAGATGTCAGGGGCAGCCCTGCTTATACACTGAAGGCCTAAAATCAGCCATAGGCCTAAAATCAGCAATAGGCCTGTCATACATGTATACTAACATCAAGTCTTGGGTCTCTGTGGACAAACATTGAAACAGATGGCTGTAAGCTATTGTAAACAGGCAGCTTTTGTGGAAATTTACCAGCCTGAGTAGTCATAGACCTTGTAAATAGGTAGCCTTGGCAAACAATACCAACTTAGATAAGGACAAGTGAGTCATAGGCAGAGTAATACTGACCTGTCTCCTGAACCTTCACCCAGCCGATACCCGGTTCTGAAAGATATCTGTATTCCCCCTGAACACTCACACTCCAGTTTCATCCCCATCCCCACGTCCTGCCTTTCTGTGTTTATAACCTCTGTGTGAATGAATTACAATCTGAGAAAAATACCAATAAATTATTTTTTAAAAAAAAGAAAAAAAAAAAAGAAAGGAAAGCATTCAAATGGGGCCTGTTCACAGTTCCAGAGGTTTCGTCTATTTTCATCTCCATGGGAACATGACAGCACACAGGCAAACATAGTGCTGGAGAATTTGCTGAAAGTTCTACATTCAGATCTCCAGGGAGCAAGGAGTGAGACACTGGGGATGGCTTGGACTTTTGAAACTCCAAATTCCACCACCAGTGGCATACTTCCTCCAGCAAAACCACACCTACTCCAATGAGGTCACATATCTACTCCCAGTCTAGTAATGTTAATCCTTATGACCAACCATTCAAATGTATAAACCTACAGGGGTCATTCTTATTCAAACCACCACAGTCATAGGGTTCATCACAGCAACAAAATGCAAGCTAGGACAACTTGATTACATTTGCACTATCCCATTTTCCAACAATAAGGAAACAAATATGTAACAAAGACTTCATATCTAGATAACAAACCCCACATCACTTCAGTAGCTACTCCTCAAAGTTGTGTGTATGTGTATCTGTAAGGTCATCTTAGCTGTTTCTTCATCATCATGGACACATGTAAAGAAGAAGGAAAGACTAATATTCATGCTGGGGCAGAATGAGATAGTTTCTCGGTCATTTCTATCATGGTTAAAAAAAAAAAAAAAAACTTCCAGAAATTCACCAACAGCCTTGCACTTGTGTCCCAGTTGTGTCTATGACTATATTTTGTTCACTAGGAAATAAAATTTAAAAACAATAATTTCAACATATGTCGATAAAGGGTGATTGCTAACATTATCCTGCATAATACTTCTTTGGCTGTAGTAGTGATTGTGTCAAGTATAGGCATATGAGTCAAACCAAGTGTCTTAATCAGGGTTTGTATTCCTGCACAAAACATCATGACCAAGAAGCAAGTTGGAGAGGAAAGCATTTTTATTCAGCTTACACTTCCATATTGCTGTTCATCACCAAAGGAAGTCAGGACAGGAACTCACACAGGGCAGGAACCTGGAGGCTGGAGCTGATGCAGAGGCCATAGAGAGGTGCTGTTTACTAGATTGCTTCCTCTGACTTGCCAGCTTGCTTTCTTACAGAACCCAAGGATGGCACCACCCACAGTAGGCCCTCCCACCCTTGATCGCTAACTGAGAAAATGCCTTGCAGCTGGATCTCACGGAGGCATTTCCTCAAGGGAGGCTCCTTTCTCTGTGATAACTCCAGCTTGTGTCAAGTTGACACACAAAACTTGCCAGTACACCAAGCTAATGATACCACATTCAGGGATGTTTCTAGAAACTATATTGTATGTTATTTTAAATAGTCTCTACTCAGTCATTTTCTTATTTAATTTTCCATGGTTTTAGTAAAATGTAATGGCTAGTCGCCATTCAGATTGTGAGTCTGTCTGGCCTAATATAAGTAAAAATGCTGTCTAGCTTAATGTCAGTATAAAATATCATCAATGTTTCTCAACTTTATGATAATTATAACAATGAGTAGGATAATGAGGTATGAGAACAAAATACAATCCATAAAATGCCTGTGGACTGGCTGCTTCACAAATATATAACTCGCACTGGTACAGGCAAATCAAATGTAAACATGTTTCATCATGAGATTCTTACAAAAATGGAAACATGGAATTCTAATCTTGAACTTCTCAGAAGAGAACTTAAAAACAGCAAGTGTATCATGTTAATGTTTGGTTTCTCCATCATATTAGGAGCTGGAGACCTGGCTTGGTGGTTAAGATCACTGACTGCTCTTACAAAGTACATGAGTTCAATTCCGAGTACCCACAGGTTGGCTCATTGTTGTCTATAACTGTAGTAGCAAGGGAATCTCACACATTATTCAGGACTCTACAGGTACACACAGTACACAGGCATAAAGGCACCCATACACATTAAATATACTTTTAAATAACACACAGTTTAGCAGCTAAAATATTGAAACCTAATGCTTTAAAGTTCACAACAATAAAATCAAGAAATTGCTTGACTTTATTCTATTCTTTCCTCTGGAGAGATCATGCTTCCTTATTCTTATTAGTTTCCATGGTATCTATATTCCTTCACTTGTAGCCTCTTTTTAGCAACATTCAACTGGTTTCTATCATCATGTTTTCTGTTTCTCATTCTGATCTCCACTCTTAGAGGAACTACTCTGATTACATGAGACCTGTCTGGACTCTGCCTGGACTATCTAGAATAACATTTCATCACAAAGTCCTAATTTCATCACATATATGATACCATCACACACATAAAATACCATGTTCTCAGACTTTAGAAATTACAACATAAACAATTTTAATTGGCTCAACAATCTGCCCACGACATTCTCTGCCTTTTACAAGTCAGTTGACATTATTTCTGTATTCTTCTCATTCAAAATGTCCTTTGATTTAGTGAGACCTCTGTTGAGTTTGAACATGTACCACAAACAAAGCAACAGAGAAATAATAAAAAGAAATATTAAAACACCTTTGAGTACAAGCTGTACTATCACCTATAAAACCCATCATTCATATCATGTTGGAAATGTGCCTTTTTTTACGGTTTGGTCTATGTACCTGCAACCCTAGATTTTTGTCTATAATATAACTTGTTTATTCTTACATCACTCTTGTTTCCATAAATAAAGAATTACTACATTTAAAATTACATTTTATAGTGCTTTCATTTCTCTGATTAAAATTAATAATGGTAAACACACAGAGAGATACACACATACACAGACACACATACACACACAAATGAATTTCTTTATCAACACCAACCCATTCTCTCTAAGATACCATGCCTTGGGCATATGAGAGTGCTAAAATAAATGGTGAACAAGACTGCCAGACATTTTTCTGTCTTAGCACTTAAGGAGTACTGTCAGAAACTGAAAATTAATGCCAAGAATAATTTTTATTGACAACTGTGAGACATTTTTCAATTTTGCAACTAAATCTCAGTGATTATATACTACACACATGTATTCATAACACACATATGCAGAAGACACATGCATGGGTTAAATTTCTATTATTTAATATAAGATTCTTAGTTGCCATCATATCGACACAAAATCATCTCATATTTAAATTTGATGAGACAAAAAGTGAGAGTGAGAGTTCAATCTGGCGGTTATAGATACATATTTTTCAATAGCTTTATTATTTCTTCCTTAAAGTTATAGAAATACAAATTTGAATTTAACTAACAGAGTAGTCATGAAGCAAAAGAGTGGTGTCTTTTTCACTCTATTTCAAATCAAGTTTGCAGTAATTTTCTGAAACCCATTGGGAATGCTTGAGAAGGAAGCTGCGAGACAGCTGATCAAAAAAAAAAAATACTCTAAGCTTTGGTTACATTGTATTGTAGCAGATTCTTCAGGGCATGTAGCAGAAGATCCATTGGCTCATTTTTCCCTGCCAGGCTAGATGAAGGAGAAAGAGTAAGTATCAGAGGAAACCTTTTCTTGAAATCTTTAGAATAAGCTAAAGTATGTTTCTCTTAGTTTATATAAGGTTTTTCTTGAATATTCACTTTTTCTAATTCTCTTCGTACTTTAGTTTCATATCCCTTCCATTCTTTAGTTTCACCTACCAAAATTACCAATATCTAAGTTCTTTTCTATAATAACAAGAATGGGTATAGGGTACAGAAGCAGAAAATGTTGAGACTTGCTGAAAACACCCAAGTGAAATTTTGTACTTATCTCTGTTTATTTGTTATACATATATAGGTGACATGTATATAATAGGTTTTGTTTTCGAGACATTATTAGTCAGGGAGTTGCCATAGCAACTCACTCTCAGATAACCTCCTATGAGAAATTAATTCCCAATAGGTGTGGAGTCCTTGGCAGTTTACCCAACACTTTCAAGCGATAAATTCATTTATTATTTAATAAAAGTCCATAATTAGGTTGGGCTGTTAATATTATCCTTATTGTGGATGCTAAAACTTCAGTTTAAGAATGTGAAACACCCATTCAGGGTTACGTAAACATGTCTATGGGGTACTTAGCTTCCCACTGATACAATAAAATACCCAAGTAAGCAATTTAATAAGAAGTAAGTCTCATTTAGACTCTTAGGATTCAGAAGTCTCGGTGCACAGTCACTTGACTCCATCGCTTCTGTGGCTGAGATGGGATACAACATCCATGGTGCAGAAAACAAAATGGAGTCAAGTACTAACAGCTTATAACTCATGGTGCATAGGAGAAAAAAAGCAAGGGAATGGAAGAGCACTGGGGATGGAGGCATAGGAAAGTGATAGTTTCTAATATCATAGCCCCAAAGATTCATGCCATCAAGTGGGTACCACCTGCAAGGTTTCAATAACCTCAGAATAGACCATCAGATGATGATGTCAAAGCCCTCATAATCAAAGCACTCCCACAAAGCTCATATCTTAATGTTGCTTTTGGGAACCATATGTGTCAAAGGACCTGTGTTACTCTGAGTTCTGTTTTACCAACAGAATGAGTATATATCATGAAATAAAATTGAGAGATTAGTTTACACAGCAAGAGCTGAGTAGATCAACACAGTTGTTTGCACACTAAAGAGGCTGAAAACTCAGGATTGTTTTTAAAGGGACATCTATAACAAATATAGCAAGACGAGATTAAATGGCAGTGAGGAGACCATGAAAATCCTATGAAGTATCTGTTGAAGTGTAGCTTCACGTTTGGAAGTCAGTCAGATAACCTTCAAGAAATTTTTAAGACCCATTTTTATTCAGCTTATTAGACCCATTTGGTGGTGATTTAGGGAACCTAAGCAGTAAAAGAGAAGAACATAAGATGCAGGCTCCTTATTCTCTGCCTGCAGTGGCTTTCCTTCCTTTGGAGGTATACGTTTTTTTATGTGATGCAGGATTTATTTCCTTTGGGTCACTAGGTCACCAGAGATCTCATGTCATTCTTTTAGGTATCATTTGGCAACACTGAAATAGGCAACTTCAAATTGACATTAAGTTCTATTTAAATAAACAACATCCAAAAAATTGCTATGAAGAGAATTTTGAAGAGTAGTCAAAGAAGTCAGAAGTTGCAGAAGACCATCCCTAACTATAAACAGTGAGGAGCTGGCTGCTATGCTTGTATTACAGGCATCCATCGGAAATGCTATCAAGTGTAGGTGCCATTAAAAGATCAACAGGAGTATTTTTCAAGCAGTGTCAAAGAAACATGAATTTCAGTGTTATTATAAATGACACAAAGGACATCATAGATCTACTTATATCAGACTAGTGATCTAGTGTTAAGACCATACAGTGGGAACAATTTATGTCTTTAAAATTATTGCAATCACTATATATACTTTGCTTTTGTATTAATTGCAGTTCAAGGTGAGTCCTGTCTTGTCTTTATTTACTGGTGTTAGGACAGACTAAATTGTCAGCCCTTTATACTACACATTAAATATACATTGCAAAATATTTAGTATAAATACAAAAGTTATCTTAATTTCTTTTCTCCTGCCAAATGAACTGAACACATTCCCATTTATTTTTCTTTGAAAAGCAAATGATACACATTCACTTTTCAAACTTCTGTATCTGTGAGTTTAACATTACATGTTTAGACAATTGTCAGAACCTCTGAAGTTGCCAGCATTTGTTCATGGTAACAAACATCCTTAATTTATAAAAAGCCAGAAACATACTACTTACTATTAATGTCATGATATTTTTCCTTACTAAATAATGGAAAAAATGAAATTGTCCATGTTGTTGGTTTATCCTGTCAATGTTAACTTCATGAAAGGCTGATTCTATTCAGGTCACATTTCCGCATGAGGGAGAAAACAGGCCCATGCTGGTTACAGAGTACAATACTGTCTTGGCACCAGTCAACAAAGACAGGACTGGGCTCACTCTGGATTTATTTCATTGATTTTAATAGTTGAATAGTATTGTACATGTGAACATTTGATTAATTAATTGCGGTTTCTGGTATTTAAAATCATTCTATTATTTTCTGTTTTATAAAGTATTGTTGGGAACATCATTATTCATAAATTCTGAAACAAAGATATTATTTTAAAATATCTTTCAACTAAATTCTCAAGTCAAAAATATATGCAGGAAGAGTTGAAGAGAGCTCAGTGATTAAGAGCACTGGCTGCTTTTCTTGAGAATTTGAATTTGATTCCAAGAATCAACATAGTAGCTTACAACCGTGTGTAATACCAGTCCTAGGGAATCCAATTTTCTCTTCGACTCTGTGCCACAAGGAACATAGTCATACACATAAAAATTAATTTTTAAAAATAGTATGAAGGCAAAGGATTTAGCTCAGTTGATAGCGTGTTTCCCTACAGAATGAGGGAAACCTGAGGTTTGATCCTAGCTCATAATAAACCAGAAAAGAGAATAAGAAGTCCAAGGTCTCTCTTCCGGTCCCAGACACTGCAGGAACCACGAGTTACGGTGCAGACATGGCCAAGTCCAAGAACCACACCACACACCAGTCCCACGAATGGCATAGAAATGGCATCTAGATATCCCGGCCACAAAGATACAAATCTCTTAAGGGGGTTGACCCCAAGTTCTTGAGGAACATTCGCTTTGCCAAGAAGCACAACGAGAAAGGCCTGAAGAAGATGCAGACCAACAATGCAAAGAGTTAGTGCACTCCTAGAGGCTATCAAGGGCCCGGTGAAGCCTCGGGCCATCAAACCCAAGATGTCAAAGGGCCCCAGTGGCAAACTCAGCCGCCTGGCTTCCATCGCTTACCCCAAGCTTGGGAAGCGGATTCAAAGCTACATTGCCAAGGGTCGTAGGCTCTGCCAACCAACGCCCAAGGTTCAAACCGAAGCAGAGGCCACAGCTCCAGCTAAGGTCCAGGCTTCATATCCAGCCCAGGCTCCCAAAGGTGCCCAGGCCCCTGTGAAGGCCCCATAGAAAAGGCTCCTGCCAACGTGAAGACAGATGGACTGCTGTTACATACCGACCTACACTATTTGCAGATAACCAGTGTCCTATGCTGTTTTTACAAATAAACTTGAGGCAAAAAAAAAAAGTTCAATGTAATGAAGGAGTCCAAGAACAACCTGTAATATATGAGGTTACTTATAGACCCTGCAAAAAGAACTTGATACAAATAGGATTGGTATGGCCTAAAAATCACAGAACCAACACTTGAAAAATTAAGGCAGGATGCAAATGACTTTGAAGCCATCCTGGGTTATGTAATAAGTTCTGGATCAACTTAGGTTTCAGAAAATGGTCCTGTATTAACCAAACAAAACAAAAAGGAATACATAGAAAGAAAAAGAATAATAATAATAATTAATATGTGCAATTTTATTTGAAACAAACTTTCTAAGTTTCATAATAAAATTTTTACTGTGAAATAGATTGTGGTAGCAAAAGACTTTAACCTAGCAATGAGGAGGCTAATGAGGAGGATTGCAAGCTCAAATCCAGTATGTACTTCATATGGAGATACTATCTTTTAAAACACATTTGCTAGTTCATAGGCCTATCTATTGTAAGTATATATAATGGCCCACATGGTATATTGAATATCACTCTTTCAGTGTATACGTAGCAAAAAGCAAACCTGCTGTGGTAGTTTGAATATGCTTGGCCCATGGGAAGTGGCAGTATTAAGAGGCGTAGCCTTGTCTGAATATCCATGTCCTTGTTGGAGAAAGTCTGTAACTGTATAGATGAGCTTTGCACTCCTATGCTCAAGTTCTGCCCAGTATGGATGAGACAGTTTCCTTCTGCCTGACATTGGATCAAGACAGAGAACTCTCAGTTCCTTCTCCAGCACCATGTCTTCCTGGATGATGTCATACTTCCAGCTATAGTGAAAATGGACTGAACCACTGAAACTGTAAGCAAGCCCCAATTAAATGTTGTTCTATATGAGAATTAGCTTGGTCATTGTGTTTTTTCACAGCAATAAAATAAAAATCCTAAGTCACCTGCTATTTTCATTTCTGTGGAGAAAAGTGATCTAATCTGTGTCTCAGAAAAATCATGTTCCTCAAATTTTACAACTTATACAAACAATAAACTGTTCTAATCTCTATCTGTAAAATTCTAAGCTGATAAAGTAAAAGAGATGAGATCCCCGAGAAAGGCTACTAGGGTATTGTCCTAAAAGGGAAGAAATCGATAAGATGAAGACACAATGGAAAGAATGAATGCAGTGCAGTCTCCATAAAACCTATTGAAAATATCAAGAACCACAATGGTTTTTTTCTACTGTTTGAAAGTTTTGATATTTTTTTCCTAATATTTACTTGTAAAGTATGTCTCTGTGATTCTGAAAGACTGGAGAAAGCTCTAACCACTAACATCTGGGTTTCACATAAAAAAAATAAAAAAATAAAAAATAAAAATCAAGGAAAATGTCAAGCCTGGCACATTATTCTTTTCCAAAGCCAGAGAGAAAAACATCACTGTGGCAGCAAGAAACAATATTTTGCAATTTCCCCACATTTGATGCCTTTGTTTTTAGTATTAAAATTATGCCTATAAAATATAATTTAATGTATTTGCTAAAAAATTAATACAGTGATAGATTTCCAGCTAATTTACTTATTCTTACTTCCCCGAAAAGGCAGTAGGGAAATGCTTATTAGTGTTAAACCATAGATGCACAAAAATGCAGGCAATATTTTCTTGTGACACCCTGGAGACCCATGTGTGACACAGTACACAGACTCTGCATCTGACTCTCCACAGGAACTAAATTTGAAGCACCAGAATGCTGTGAATTGGCTGTAAAAACAATGTTGAAGAAACTCAACATAGAACAGAAGGCACACTTTCCTTAGGAAGAATGCTGATAAAATTTTAATGAACTAACATGTTGTCATGGGGATTTGTTGCTATTCATTAATTCATTGTGCTGTTCCTCTATAGTTTTCCTGAAGTTGAGTGACACATTGTCAAGGAGCTGCTCTGGTGAGCTACACTGCTCATTGATCCCTTAAATTTGGGGGGTAAATTCTTCTGGAGATTCACCCTATTGCTTATGGGGTAACACATTTCCCAGCACCGTGTGCACTTAATTGTATTTCAAATAAAACGCTATCTCTAGGGCAGGCCTTTGACTCCAAAAAAAAAAAAAATCCAGTAGAAATAATCGCAGGATGATTGACAGTTCTGGTCACAGATGGGGACTACCACAGAGCCAGGGTTACCATACAAAATAGTCAACTGGTCGCCTATGAACTCAAGTAAAATTCTCAGTGGAAAAGAATAATTTAATTATAAAACCGTAGAATGACAGAGCTTGGAAGGACCACAAAATAAGTTTTACTCTTTGATTTTGCAAATAAGACAATAGATGGGGCCCAGAAGGATAAAGATCCATAAAGGTGACAGAGCAAGGATTCTAGCTTAAGTCAGTTTTCTTATGAGCATCTACTTCCATTTGTAGTTTTTATTCCTCCTCATTGAAACTAACCTTAATAGTAGTATGCTCTGAAGCTGTTTCTTTTCTATGTAACAGCATAATCAGAGATCGCAAACTCTCATGTTGCTTAAATGTTCACAAATCTATGATGTAAGCAGTCTATGTTTATATTAACAAGATTTTCTAAATCTTTGAATAAAATAATGCCCTAAGAAAATTCAGCATTTTCTCCCAATGCTTTATACAGCTTCATGTACTGCTACATACCCACACTGTCATAAGCAGATGAGGACCTTCGACAAAAAGCACAGTGAAAGCAAAGATTCTGATATCCAGAACAACTTTATCACACTCAATCTCATTAGCAAGCTCCTTTGAGATTGATTTAATGCCTTGGTAGAGTGATCATGAATAAATGTTGGTTGGTCTGTTATAAATTATAAGACTGCACATACCTGTAATTCAATGGTATCTTATGTAAATATCTTGACTTTCACCTTTGCGCAATATGGAAGGTGTGAATTCATCATGGGCAAACACACTTGGTATCCACAGTGAAGAACAAAATGCATAGATAAAAAGATATACTTAACCATCAAACAGTCAGTGTATCAAATAGCATGCTATGGTGTAAATTACTGCTGCTGTGGCACATACCCACTGGCCCAGGCTTCACCTTGAAGCAGACAGAAACCTGAATCCCAGGCCCCACTCTAAACTTAACAAATCAGAATCTGCCTTTTAATAAGATCCCCAGATAATACATATATACATTAAAGTTTGAGACGCTCTGGGCTACAACATAATATGCCAATACAATTCTTTAACATTTGTAGCCAATAATATATGCTACACAATCTAAACAGAGATATTTTCAAGCAATTACCATTTCTGTGGTTTCCTACAGATGAAAATAATTGCCACTATATGGTACCTTTAATACAAGGTTTTAATCTGATACCTAAAAACTTGTTTGTAAACTATAGATAATGAAAATAAATGGTTTTCCAACTTGCTTGCAGGAAATGTAAAGCTATAAAATCCCAGTACAATTTTACTTGTATTGAAGAATTGGAGCATGAATAAGAGCTAGCATACAGTATTATATAGAGGAGCCATGCATATTATCTAACTGTATACTCTCTACAACACTGACATCTGGACAGTTATGGTTAATCGTGATAGTGGTAATCACCTGATGGTTAATCATGCCTGTAAGCTTGATGACACTTAAAATCATCATGGAGACAAAATTCTAGATTAGGATAATTGTGGTTGAAAGACCCAACCCAGCATGTGTGTTTCTATTTTATTGCTTGTGATGCTGGCCTTAATGAAAAGGAGAGTGTGAGTTGAACAAAAGATTCATCTTCTCTGTTTCCTGACTAGATGTATGATGTGATTAGCTGCCTCAAGCTCCCGCCACCGTGTTTACCCCTCTGTGGTGGACTGTATCCTTGCACTGTTAGCCAAGATAAATCCTTCCTATAATACAAGTAACTGATATAGAATGTTGGTGACATCAATAGAATTATTACTGTTATAAACAAATGCCTATAGTTCTTAGACCTTTGGAGCTGGATTGTGGAAAGAATGTGAAGACGTTGGGTTAGAAAAGGTGCTGAACACAATAAGCAGAGCTAAATAAGCAATTCTGGTAGGAGCTTGGAAGACAATGCCAAGATGAACATGGGCAGCTTGGCTCATGGGGCTCCAGAGAGAATCAAGGAGTCTATCAGATTAAACTACTAGAGTCCATTGATATGGTTCTCATGTTTCTGCTTGTGTCCCAAATAATTGTGTTTAAAGGTAACATACTAACATTTTTTATACACTATAAAAAAAATATAAAACTGATAGCATCCAGACCATTTTCTTGTTACTGATCACTTCTTTCAACCAGGTCTACAATGAAAGAGGTCAAAAAGAATCCCAAAATGATAAAGAAAATGTGGAATCTGGAAAAGTGTGAGCAAGAGTAAAATTTTGGATAAAGACAATGTTGATGATAAGGAATCTACAGTTGTTAAGGAGATCAAGATAATTAAAATGGAACCTGATACTTTTCATCTAAACAATAGGAAAAGTGTTATGAGAACAAGCCCAACCCACAGAAGGCTCCATTGCTTGAAAATTAAGATGCATATGAAACAAGAGGACCTAAACCTAGAATTCCACTGAAGAGGATCCCTGGTCTTGAAAAGCCACTTATAGGGTGACGTTTCTCCAGGGTCAGTTCACAGAAGCTGATGCAAATGGCAAGAGGCCAGACTCTATCCGAATCTGGCGGCAGAATTTGGCAGTGTAGCCCACATAGTATTGGTTTTGTAGACATGAAAGAAAGAAGGTTGTGCGGGACCATGGAGTCTTATACCATCACTTCAGAAAACATTAAAGACACACAAGGTGAGGCAGAGTAGAAGTCCTTGAACAAAGGCCCAGAGAGGACACAGATGGAGCTATCGTGCTGAAGTCTAAACCATAATGAAGACCCCGGTATTTTTGAAATGCCAGACTGTGGAACATCTGCTGATGGAAGCTGATCTTAGGCATAGAGTGTCCTGCAAGCAGCCCAGCTAGGGGACCTGAGATACATGCTTGCTACTCATATAACAGTCTTTCTCAAAAGTAATAGCATTAAATTAAAAAATCAAGATAGTTTCTCTTCTGAATCTGGACTCTAAGACTTGAGTTATCTCTATGATTTGATCTTTTCAGTTTAGTAACTTTTTTCTAAAAATGTGTCCTAAAATGAAATAATTATAAAATCAACCAGGAATAAGAATTGCAGTCACTTTCTCTCTTACCAAATATAACTAATTTGACATCTAATACCAGGGTGCTAGTGAAGCAAATGATGGCATATCTGCATGTTAAAATGTTAATGCTTGTTGAAGTTATATTTGCAATTTTTTTCGTTAATATGAAGATGGTCTGTTAAACAAAAAACACAGAAAATCAAAACTTGGAAGCAAGATATAGTAACACAACAAACACACACACGCACAAAACACACACTACACACACAGAAGGTATATAGGGAGACAGCAGACAGCAGACTCTGCTGCATATGAGATGTAAACACACTAAAATCAAAGAGCAATTATCCATGATTGTGCTGTATTTCTCTTTTTATTGATATTGTGAAGTACTTACTAAAGTATTTACTTTTTATTAATACTGTATTTATGAAGCACCTTGAAAATAACATTATACTTAGTCAAAAATAGAAAAATTTATGCTCTGTATTTTTTAAATCACTCAGGTAAATTTCAACATTCTATTTATTTTCATGAAGGAAACTTCAAATTTCAAACATTTTGTGCGCACATCAGGAAGTATGACCCACTAAAATTTTTCCTGCAAAAGGAAAATGCCTTTGATGGAACTGAGGAAGACAGTGCGATGGTTAAGATCATTGGCTCCAGGATCATGGGAACCAGAGTTTGAATCCTCAGCATCCACAAAAATGCTAGGCATGGATGTACATGATTCTAATGCTTGCCTTGAAGGCAAGAGAAGGCAGATCCCAAGAGTTAGTTGGCCACCCAGCCTATGCTAAACAGGGAGATTTCTTGTCAGTAACAGACTATGTCTCAAGATAAAAATGGAAAGAACAACAGAAAAAGAACCTTGTCCTACTTGGCCTCTACAGGTGTGGGGATGGGCACAATCATTCAATAATTTACAAGCATTAATTATACACATACATCACAAATCCACACACACACATATGAGCACATGCGTATACATACATATACACATGCATACATATATGTATATACAAACACACACAGTAACCTAGAGATACAAACATATACCTAACCACACACACAAACACATACAGAACACACACCCTCTTTATAAATATAGCCAGTAAGTAGAAATTTGTTATTCCAAATCCAATTTGTTAATTACCTGTTGTCATTTAGTTTAAGTGTATAGCAGATATTTGAAGTAAATTGTATTTCATTCAGAATAAAGAGAGAAGACAAACAAAGACAAAATGGAAGTAGGTAAATCACATGATGAGTGGCTTCCATGGAGCCCTACACAACAATAGATTAAAAACTGGGTTCTACTTTATTGTTTTTTTTTCATTTTGGTAGCAACATTATTTGCACATTAAAATCCTCCTAATTTCTTCCACTATAAGTCTAGTAATGAGGGACTGGAAAGATGACTTAGTAGCTAAGAAACATTGGATACTCTTAGAGAGGACCTGGTTTCTATTCCCAGCACCCACACAATAGCTGTCAACTGTCTGGTCCAGTGGCCTCCATGAGTATTGGATTGATACACATCTGGTGTACAGGCATATTATTCAGCCAAAGTACCCATACATAAAAAGTAGTGAAACCATTTTTTAAAATCTAGTGATAATTATGAATTGTTCAGCATAAATTTTCATTGAAACATGATTTTGAAAGTCTTTTTGTCATCCAAAGATACGATTAGACCTGATATATATGCTAATTTCCCTACAAAATTACTGTTTAAAACTTGTGCACGTCCTCTGGTAACTTTTCTTCCCTAAGGATTTTACAGTGACTATGAGGCAAGTGAAAAAAAGAGCATTAAAAATAAAATTAAATTCAGGCAAACTACCTATTTCCCCATAGCATCATGCAGAAATGTGTGCTAGCAAGATGGAAAACAGCCCTCAAATTCTTGCTCTAAATTTAAACAGAAAAGAATGTCCAAAGCAATAGGTGGGCACCTCATCACGTGATCCACAGTAATTAATTTGTTACGAGCCTCCATAAATAAAACAAACACTGAGTGATATATGGGTTTCTGTTGTTGGAAGCACCCCATCCTCTCCTTCCTGTCTTTCTGGATCCTGACATTATTTCTTGGTTACCAGTTGACAGTTCAGTGCCTTGAGTGTTGCTCTTGCTGTAGGGTTAGCAGGATAATTGACAAACCACAGGGATCGCATCCCTGAATGAGGATGGCCAGACTGTCAAAACAACCATGACAAACTCTCACATCAACTTCCACTGCAAGTCAGGGCTGTGAGGGAAAAATTCACCTTGGCAGGGCAGATGGAAGTCTTTAGTTTAAAATATTTCCCACTGCAAAGGAAACTTCAGCAAGAAACAGAAATGATATAATCTTTAAAAATGTATACTAGAGAAAAACACTGCACTAGGATCACAATTAACTAGAACATTAATTATAAATAAATGTCTCTCTTTTAGTTTGGTTATTTAACGTGCCTTTTGGACTTCATAAAATGTCTCTCACTTCTCATACAAGATTGACATATATTTGGAACCAATCTTTCTGTATTGATAGAGTGTCGAAAGATACTATCTATCAAAAGTATCTATCAAAAGGTAGTATATCTGTAATAAATATGTACACAGAAGCAAGTGAACCAATCCAGTTTTATAAATTGTATATGGTTTAAGATGATCTTGTAAATGCTAAATTGTTGCATATATGCAGTTCATATTAATAAGCAGCTTGTCACAAGTTGTGATTACCAATTAGGAGGCTATACACATTTCCATCTTAAGAAAAACAGTTTAGGATTGTTTCAAAAAAAATCTGACTAAACTTGTGACTTTAAACATGGTCTCTAGACTTTCAGACTCTTATCATAGATCTTTGAAATGACAGCTCAAGTGACATCTATTTATCATGCAGGAATATTCTCTGTATGAAAACATAGATTACAAACCGTTAAAGGGAAATTAAAATGCAAATACAAAAAAGGGTTATTTACTTAGTTCTGTGCCAGCTAACACATGGGATATGGACACCTAGGATTAGAAAGATCCAATTATTTTTAAAATAGAAAACGTAAGAGCTTATTCATGCACCACTTGGGTCTTGGAATGTGATCAAAATAGTTTTGGAATAGTTAATCAGTATTTTTCCATCAGAGTCAAAATTTTCAAAACATTAAAAAGAGAGAGCAAGATGCACAAGTGAAGATTATTTGCTGACAGACACTTCAGCTTAACAAATACTGAGACAGTCAAAAAACAAGGTCTGGAATGAAATGCCATTAAACTTACCAATTTTTTATCTTAGAAAAATGACGTTTTTGAAAGTTTCATTAACATTTATGAAGAAGGGGAAAAAACACAAAATTTTGTGAGTCCCAACAAATTTAGTCTTATTTTTTCTGCATGATGTGTCAAAACATCACTCTGGAGCAAACTGTAAATATCCTCATATTTTATGCACATTTTGCTTGGTTTTTCTTTTTTTAAAAAAAATCAGGTCTAGAGTTGATAATAAATAAATAAAGAAAGAAAGAAAGAAAGAAAGAAAGAAAGTAAGTAAGTAAGTAAGTAAGTAAGCACAGTATAACAAAGAATACAGAGAATTTTCAGCCCAATGAAATATCACAAGACCTTCACTTGAGTATACAGCCTCTCATTTTCTACCAACTGTTGTTTGCAATTCTGCTCTAATTGCATGCAGCCAGCATGAGGGGCTAGAGTAAAGAAGGAAGAAAACTGGAGTGGCTGTGATGCTCCATCAGTGCAGCTTTAGGGAAGCTTTTATCTCTGTTGGGTCTACACTTTCTGGATGTGGGCTTTAGAGAGAAGAACATCCACACACCTTGTGCTCTCTAAAGCAGCTCAATAAACTCATTACCTCTCTAATGTAAAGTATAGTGAAATCATTCTTGAGTTTATCATGGGACCTTTGATAGAGGAGTAGATATTATTTGTGTCTTCCCCTGTGAAGAATTTTACCAATAAACATATAATACTTAAACATAACACAGTCTCCAATCTTTATGGTTTTGCACAACTATTGACTTATGCATTTTGGAGTGTATTTAAGATAGCCCAAGATAAGCTGTGACATTTGAATTTTATTTTCTACTTCCAACAGCTTCAATTTAATGAAGATGTTATTGGAAGAGAACTCCATTAAAAGTTGGGAGAACCTACTCTCTAAACTGCTCTTTTCCAAAAATCAAAGAAAACACATCAGATGTAAATTAGTTTCATCTTAATGATGTTGCCACAAACTATTTAGGGCAGGTATCGATGTCATTGCCTTCAAGTAACAAGTTATGAAGCTAATTATAATTCTATGTCACAGATCGTAAATTGAAATCTAATTTGGGTACTTATCCAGTTCCTTTTCCAATAATTATAATTAGGAAGTATCCATCATGTGTGAAAGGCGAAATAAAGGTATTTTATACTGAAGGGGTTTCTGTACATATTGAAGTGGCTTTTATTCCAGATACGTGCCATGTCTGTAGCAAGAATTATCAAAATAGTTATCAAAAGTCTACTTGAGAGAGAGCATAAGCAGAACATTTAGTGATCATGACAGTAAATTTGAAGTGTATCCTCATTACTTACTGCCATAATCTTCATGGTGTAGGACAGAAAACAATAGGATGCAATTTTGTTCAGCACTTCCTTGTCTTCCTATTTTACCAGTGAATAAAATATCCTGCACCAGGTCATCTAAAGTCAGACAATTAGAGAGAAATCCACAGGAGTCCTCTCTATTAAATCACCTTTGAAATTTACTTTCTACCATTATCACACCACACCAGATTGACAAAGCTGCATTACTAAGTCAGAGTTTAAACTATTTCAAATACTAGACTAATGTCTATCATAAACCTTGCTGAAAGTATATTCCAACTCACCAAAGGACTATATCTTACCTGTTGAGTAATTATTATCTTGCAACTTTTTTCAATACCAACTCATACTTACTGTTGTTCACATCTAAGCGTTCTGCAAACAACTGACACTCAACAGAGTCCTGTCCCTTCTTTCCTTTTCTGGATCACACAGCTGGGAATTTGGATAATGTGTACAAAGTCTTCTCAGTAAATGGGGCTTTTGAACATAAAACACATGTTACCAAAGACAATATCTAATTGAAATCAAGTTATAGTCAGCTAAAACCACCATAATGATACAATTATTTTTATTCTATGGGCAGTATATGGCCAGTTCTATTAGAAGAGCTCTTTTGACATTTATAGACTCCCAATAAATTTCTTGCTTACTCTTTTCAAAAAAATTAACTTTGCAAAAATTAAAAGGTTTAAAAATTTATGTTTAATGAGTTAAATGAATACATCTTGAATAGGGCAATAATAAAGAAAGCAGCCTGAATGCTGAATGGCTTAGATAATTAGAAACTAAGATTTTTACTATTGATACTAAAAAAACCAAGAATCTTTTTCTCTCTACTGAAATGTTTGTGATCCTGATCTCAACTAAAAATTGTAGATGGGGAAAAGCCTGATTTGAGCAATGATAAAACTGCATACATATAAAATGTTCAGAAGAATGGAAGAGGTTGGAAATAATTTAAGATGTAAATCTAGAAAACAACCGTTAAATCATAAGAACAATCCCTTAAAGACAAAGCAGTACAGCCCTCAAGACTGAATGTTTTCTATAGAATTATAACTGAACAGTGTAGCTTAAGTATCTGGATTAGACACTATGTGCATTCTTGCAGTGGATGTAAGAACTAGAGAAATACAACGGTGGCCTGCTAGAAAATACAAGCTTTGAAGAATGCTAAGAATGCTCCTGCCACCTCTCCATGCCTATTCTTTGCTTTCTCCTATAAAGTAACTACCAAAAAAGTATGCAAATAAAAATTGAAAAAAAAACTGAATGTTTGAAGAATAAAGATAGCATTTGTATATGACAGTCACACTTAGAAGTACTAGCTTTATGTAGTCCTAGACTAGTATTGATATAAAATTATATTATATGTATACAGAAATCTGTACTTGTGTATAAAATACATACATATGTTTGCACATGCAAAACCATATGACATTAAGAAGAAATACTCAAGTTTCTCAAATACTCAAATATAATCATTATCCTTGAGTTCAAAAAATGCATAATAATTACACAAAATTGCTTTTGTTAGTTTTTTTGGGCAGGATATCAATATATAGTCCAGAATGGTTTGGAACTCACAATGAAGCCCAGACCATCTTCAACGTCATCATACTTCTGCCTTAGCTTCTTGGGAGCTGGGACTTCAGGTATCACACACCCAGCTTCAAGATGATAATGGGAATGTGGAGGCAGAGAAAAAGTGCTTTGAAACTTTCAAATAAGCTTTGTCTTTTATAGGTTGAGAGCCAGTATGGAATCATAAATCTAACTCTAGAATACCTAGGAGGCTAAACTTTGTTTAAGAAGACAAATAGAATATGCTTAATCTATGACTTAATAAAATAATATAAATACAGTTTTATCTGTCTTGTAGCTCATGTATTCTGATCAAAGGTACAGAACTGTAGTCTTAGTAAAAAGAAACAAAAACCCATTGAGATGAAAATGAAGAAATAAAATAGCGGAAAATCTCTGTCCACTCCAATTCATACATAAGAAGAAGGTAAAACATTAAAAAGAGATATATTATTGATACCTCTTTCTCCCCCAATAAAAGCTTGTTGTACAAAGCCATGGTATTTACAATTCAGAATGATTAGGAAAAACTTTCATTAAAGAAAATTTTAAAATCCCATATTTTTAGAGAACTTCTATGCATATTTTTAAATGGTTCATTAGCTTTGCTAATATTTAATATTCTAGAGACTATTTCCCTACAATTACTTTATTTTAATTAGCAAGGTATGCACAAGCTGCATACCATTGGTTTGTAAATATCAGTTCCTTTCCCAAAGGCCAAGAAACCTCTCTATCTTCTAGTTGAACCTAAACTAACCTCTGAACAAAAATAATGAACTTCTGGCTATTAATATCAATTATGATTTATATATAAGAATCTTTAGAGCACACATTAAATAACTACTCTTAAATAAATAGATAATAAGAATTCCAGAAGTAACAATTACTATGTGAGACATTTAGACTGTGGGCTAAATGCAAACTCTGCAGGCCACAGAAATGGAACATAGGTGTCTTTAACCCTCAGCACATACCTGTCTTGATCTTTCAGCAACATAATTACAAATGTCATTAGATCAAAGGACATGTGGTAAATGTTCTACATATCTACACATTAATACAGTAGTACTGGATCTTTGGTCTTGAGATTATAGTCCCAAGGTAATGGTTGGGCTTTCTAGATCTACTAGTCATAAATCTTCTTTTTCGAAATAACTCTTAATAAGTGTGAGGTTGTAAATAAAGCTTCTTTTCATAAATGATACCACACACATAATTAACTTCTCCGAGATATATGCATCATTCAAACATTGATTCATGTAACATGGATATATTTGGAAAGCTATTTTGAGAAAATAAAAACTTTTTTGCAATATTACTATATTTGTTAAAATATTATTATCATATATGAGGTTTAGTAGAGTGGCTTTTAGGTTGTGGGCCAGCTAGTCCAAAAGACTGTCTACTGAAAGAAAGTAAGAATCTTGTAGTTGTTCAGTCCATCAGCCTGGATGTCTCATCTGGCTTTCAATAGACACCAGAATCCTGAAAAGAAAACTCTATGGCAGTGAGGGAATGGTTTTGACAGAGAGAGCGGGAGCAAGCAGGTAAGGATTAGTATGTTAATTCTTCCATTTAAAAGTGAATACTGTCACCTCAAGAGATCCAGATTAAAGATAGGTCTTCGTACTTCAAATTGTTTAAGGAAGAAAAGACCATGCAGACACAAACAGCTGAGTAGGTTTTGGCTAACTACAGATGTAGTCAAGTTGACAACCAAGAATAGCCATCACAGCTCCTCACCACAAACTCAACAGTGTTGGGAAAGCCCTTTACTGTAGAGTTTAGTAGAGACTAATTGAGCTATCTAGACATCCATAATCCCTAATAACGATCATGGAACACCACTTTGTTACAGTGGTGAGGGAAAAAAAAGCCAAGCCAAGGAAGGAATAAAGACTTTCATGTCAGCCTAGCAGGTGATAAACTCACCTTCTGTCATTTGTTAGAATCACATGGTGAATGATGGATGACAAGCCTAGCACTACTTTAACAGTGTAAAGTTAACGGGGTAGTTGAAGGTGATTGGTTTTAAATGTGAACCTGTCACTAGAATCACCTGAGCAGGGCACTTCAACTGACAAGTTTTCTTGATTTCCTTAATTGATGTGGGAAAATACATCCCAAACATGAGTAGCACCTTCTGGCACTAGCCTAGATTGTAGAAAAGTCACCGAAGAAGAAAGATTTTTTTTTTGTTCTCTCTCTCTCTCCCACTGGCTTTCCTTCTCCTGCGGAATTAATTTGGTGATGAGTCCTTCACTGGTATTAGAGTCAGCATTTATAGGCTGAGGATGAGAGGTTCTTCAAGAACTCACCAAGTTTAGGAAACTATCAGGACCTGGCCTCTTTACTTCTCTGTCTCTCCAGTGTGAGACAGCCATACCAAACGATCTCTAAGTACTGCAGCACCCAGATTCAAAGACTCAAGGCCTGGATCTCAGCCTCTCAGCATTGAGAGAGCTATTTACAGACTGACCATTCTCACCACTGGTGTTTAGTTTCCCTACATCTGTATTTGTCTTCATTACTAACAGAATATTTTGTTAAATAGATAATTCTTAGAAATCACTTTTTTATTTTGGCAATTAAAAAGTATTGTTCCATTTGCTTCTGGCCCCTCAGATTAAAAGGAACCAATGGCTTTAATGGCATTATCAGTACAAATTTAATTTAATATGAATAAAATAATTTTATTATTTCATAAATATTAAGAAAATTGAACTTTAATTTAAGTACTTCCCCAAATATATATCCACATAAAACACTTTCATAGAATTCTAACAAAATTTTTAAAATTAATAGTAATTCCACATAATCTTCCTTAGGAAACAAAAGAAATGAGAACAATCTATGATTCATGTTTGAAGCTTGTATTGCTTTGATACCAACATGGACAAACACAGACCAAATATCCTGTTACACTATTATCTATCACCTTCTGTGAGATATCTTCTTGCCTATGTTCACATTGCTGCTCTAACTATGATAGTCCAGAAGTGGCTTACACGTATGTTACATGATGAATTGATAGCAGAAATGGGGTACACTTACACAATGGAATATTATCCAGGTGAAAAGAAAAGTGAAATTTAGAAATTCACAAGTAAATTCATGGTTATAAAAACAATCATTCCAAGTGAAATAACCTAGACCCAGAAAGACAAATGTCACATGTCTTCTCTCACTAGTGAATGTAATGAAGGCAATTAAGGCTTTGACTCTTAAGATAAGTGTAATTTGTAATACCTAATTAGTAATGGGCCATGATGACAAGAGTAGTTTTCCAGTGAAGGTAAATAGAACAATGCAGTATAAATGGTTAAAGAGGAAGAGGAAGGATTAAATTGGTGAGAGTTTGCAAAGAAGATCAGGAGAGGGAATATAGAAAGGGATGAATGATACTAAAGAATCTTTGAAAAATATCATACAGACATCTACTATTATAGAAAATCATACACACACACACACACACACACACACACACACAGGAAAACACAGTTAAACAGATAGAAGCCCTTAAAGAGGAAAGAAATAAATCCCTCAATAAAATACAGGAAAATATAATTAAACAGGTGAAGGAACTGAACAAAGTTGTTCAAGACCTAAAATGGAAGTAGAAACAATAAAGAAATCATAAATAGGGACAACCCTGGAAATGGGAAACCTAGAATAGAGGTCAGGAGCTACAGGTTCAAGCATCACCAACAGAATGCAAGAGATAGAAGAGAGAATCTTAGGAATAGAAGATACCATATAAGATATTGACAAAACAAAGTAAAGAAAATACAAACAAAATAAATAAATAAATAAACAAACAAAAATCAAAACCACCTCCTAACTCAACACATCCAGGAAATCCAGAAATGAAAAGACCAAACCAAAGAATACTAGGAATAGAAGACAGCAAAGATTTGCACATCAAAGGGTCAGAAAACATCTGGCTCAGGCTCTACGATCAACAATTGACAAATGGGACCTCACAAAGCTTTTAAAGCTTCTGTAAGGCAAAAGACACAATCAATCAGACAAATTGGCATCTTACAGATTGGGAAAAAAATCTTCACTACAGCCCATATCCCATAGAAGGCTAATGTCCAAAATATAGAAGGAACTTAAAAACTTATCCTCCAATAAACCAAATAACCCAATTAAATATTGGGTATAGAGCAAAACAGAGAATTCTCAACTGAGGAATACCAAATGGCCAAGAACAACCTAAAGAAATGTTCAACATACTTAATCATTAGGGAAATGTAAATCAAAACAACACTGAGATTCCACCTTACACCAATCAGATTGGCTAAGATAAAATATTCAGGTGACAACAGATGCTGATGAGGATGTGAAGACAGAGGAACACTCCTCCATTGTTGGTGGGATTGCAAGCAGGTACAACCTTTCTGGAAATCAATCTGATAGTTCCTCATAAAGTTGGAAATAATTCTACCTGAAGACCCAGCTATACCACTACTGGGAATATACCCAAAAGCTGCTCCAACATATAACAAGAAACCATGTTCCACTATGTTTATAGCAGCCTTATTTATAATAAATAGCCAGAAGCTGGAAACAACCCAGATGTCCCTCAACAGAAGAATGGATACAGAAAATGTGATTCATTTACATAATAGACTACTACTCACCTATTAAAAATGACGTCAGAAATTTTGCAGGCAAATAGATGGAACTAGAAAGCATCCTGAGTGAGGTTATCTAGACCCAAAATTACATAGATGGTATGTACTCACTTATAAGTGGATATTAGCCCAAAGGCTCAGAATATGCACAATACAACTCACAGACCATATGAAGCTTAACAAGAAGCAAGGGCAAAGTGAGGATGCTTCAATCCCACTTAGAGTGGGGAACAAAATAATCATGGGAGATAAAGTGAGGGAGGGTCCTGGATGGGAGAGTGGAACAGGAGGGAAAGGAGGCTCAGTTTCAGGTATGAGAAGGGGCAGGAGAGAAGTCCAAATGGCCAGAAGAATAAGTAGAAATATGTGGCAGTGGGGGTATTGGGGGCGGAACCACTAGAAAGTCCCAGGTGGCAGGGATGCGAGAAGCTCTCATGACCCAATGAGAATGACATTAGCAGAAATACTCAACTGTGGGGAGATAGATCCTGAAGAGATCACCTCCAGTAGATAAGCATGGCTCCCAGTTGAGGGAAAGGGGCCACTTACTCATCCAAAAGTGTTAACCCAGAGTCGTTCCTGTCTAAAGGAAACACAGGGAAAAAAGAAAGAGAGAGAGAGAGAGAGAGAGAGAGAGAGAGAGAGAGAGAGAGAGA
>NW_021604617.1:15193868-15263196 GCF_004785775.1 Grammomys surdaster
GAGAGAGAGAGAGAGAGAGAGAGAGAGAGAGAGAGAGAGAGAGAGAGCAGGAAAGGCTATCCAGAGACCGTCCCACCTTGAGATCTAACCCATCCACAGATGCCAAACACAGACAGTATTGCTGATGCTAAGAAGTGCTTGCTGACACAAGCCTAGTATGGGTGTCCTTTGAGAGACTTTGCCAGCACCTAAGACAGATGCAGACACTCACAGTCAACAATTGGACTGAGTCCAGAGTCCCCAATGGAATAGTTAGAGAAGGACTGAAGAAGACAAAGGGGACTACAACATCATAGGAAGAGGAACAATATTAACTAACTGGATCCCAGGAACTAAACCAACAATCAAAGAGTTTGAATGGATGGGCCCATGGCTCCAGCTACATTTGTAGCAGAGGATGGGCTTATCTGGCATCAATGGGAGGGGAGGCCTGTGGTCCTGTGAAAGCTTGATGCTCCAGTGTAGGAGGATGCTAGAGGGGTGAGGCAGGAAAGGGTAGTTGGGTGAGAGAGTACTCTCGTAGTGGCAAAGGGGATGGGGAATGGAATGGGGGGTTTGTGGAGGAGAGACTGGGAAGGGGGACAATATTTGCCATGTAAATAAAATAATCAAGTAAAAAAAAAGAAGAAGAAAAGGAATCACATAGTTACATAAAGCTACAATGACATCAGTTCTGGCTGGAATGTTCTGACTGTTGACACCAAAGCAGACTGTGAGGAAGGGGAAACTGTGGTCTGAATGTATTGTAAGAGAGAAGAATCTATTTTTAATAAAATAAATTAATTAATTAAATTTTAAAAAAAACCCACAACTCTAGTCCCTAAACACACTGCATCTTTTGATGTATACTAAAGGAAGACTCTGGGACACCAAGGAAGACTGATCCATCTTCCTGGATACGCTGCCCAGCTATTCTCAGTCAAATGTTTCCAACAATAATCTTTGTTGAAAATTTTCCTACATAACGCAACACAACTTGACCAAACGTGTTTAGTATGAGTAATTTGTGAATACGTATATGTTTAGATACATATCATACATAGGACATAATACAATCTTCTTTCCATAGAACTATACAAACAATGATTTGAACCATCTCCCACCTGAGTTGCTGATTGACTACCAGAAACTCCAAAATCTAGATTGCAGTTAAGTTGCCACTCAGATGTCCCTCATGCTTCTCAGATATGATATGATGAGTACTGGATTATTATATCCTTTCCCCCTGAAGATTTCCAGCTTTCATTCTATAATGAGTATGACTTACTCAGATACTCAAACCAGGTATCTAGTGAGCATACTTGAAAGTGTCCCCTAATTCGCACGCTCACAACTCTGAAGAGATATCAATTTAATATTTCAAATAAATCTTAAACCCACCTTGTGTTCTTTGTTCTATCCACCATCATCCTGATTTAAATCATTCATTTCAATATGGCCCCCTACTAGCCTCATGTCAGGTCTACCTAATCTGTATAAAATACTCTGATGCATATTCTGTAATCAACAAAGAAGTTGCATCCCTTTCTTTGGATTCTTAAAAGAATTCCAGTCCATCCCAAATGGTATCTAAGCTCGCCTTTAAGACCTTTTTGAGCAGACCCTGCCTAACCCTTCACCCTCTTGTCTTCGCCTGTCTCTCATGCATTTGGCTTACTCTAGCTCATCTTCCTTGGGTAAAAATGTGATAGGCCCAGGTACTTCCTTGCCTTAGCACTTCCATACAGAAGTTTTCCTTCCAGGATTTGGTTGACGAATCAATCTTAATTAACCACAGGTTGGAACTGAAATTATTCTCTAGAGAGTCTTTCCTTAGTCTTTACTTTGAGATAACTTACCTATTGGACTTTATGAACACAACATTTTTTTTCCTACAAAAAGTCTACATCCAGGCTGGAATGAGGCTTAATACTAGAGAACTTCGCTCCTATGCCTGAGGCTTTCGAGTCAACAAATCCCCAGAACAGATTTAAGAATTCTCCTCTATGTATAATTATTTGTCTGTGTGAAGATTTGTCACTTTTACTTGCTTTATATTCTGAGAATACAAACACCGTGTTGCACATTTTTATTTCTAAAACCTGACACTAAGATAATTCTTAATAAGTGCTTAATGAATAAACAATAAACTTGTGTTTGTTTTCCAAGGAGGGTAACAGCATCAATTTTAAAAGATGAATAAATTAAATAAACAGACAGACCAAAAATGTTTCCTTCTCTCAACACCTGAACATCAACACACATAGCTAACTCCTCATCAATGAACACAATACATAAATAATTTATGAGACATTTTTAAGATATAAAATTATGCATATGTTAGGAAACTCAGGATGGGAATTAAAAATAAGTTAACTTGGTAGGCAACTTAGCATTGTTAGCAAATGTTCCATATTATACTGTTGAGTGTACTTTCTGAGTTTTATAATATTTAAAATATACTTAAAGATAAACAAACGAAATAAATTTGTTTTATTTTCAAATTCAGGGACCTCACAGAATTTTTTAAAAAATGAAATATATACTCAAATGCTAAAATGATTTTCTAACAGAAAATAAAGTCCTAATAAAATTGTCCTAACCCAAATAGTGTCAATTCTCTGTTGAATAGGATACTTAAAATATAAGAGTGTAGATAGATCTACACCAACAGTTTATTTCACTATGTTTATTATTAATATGCAAACTACTAAAAGAGATAAAGCAATTTATAGAACTGAACCAATTAGAAGTCTGTGGGTTATGTAATTCAAAACAAAAGACAGTTTTATTGAAGGGCTATCTTTGTTACCAGAAAGGAAATCAACATTTTAGTGTGCAAAGTCATAATAATTCTACCTTAATCCCACCATTTAGCCTATTTAAATCTCCTTTAATTACCCGTAATTCCAGAATTTTAGAGATCAAAGCTTTTCTGCTGGTTGATTAGTTTCTTGGTCCTAATTTTATACTCTTGGCCAACAATAATCTTTTTAACACATCTAAATTTTTTTTTAAAAAAAAAGCTAGAGTACAACTGCCCTTACAGGAGCCCTATTCCCAATGAGCTATGGGTGCTGGGTAAATTGTAGATCTCTTGTGAAAGTACCACCGTTCCCACAAAAGCTCTTCAAACCTCAGAACATGTCAGAAATCCCCTTCTGCTTCCTCATTCCTTAAGATATAGGATCTTTGATATGGTGAATAGATTTCAAAATAGCCTCCATTTTTATAAACTGAAAAAATCCTTTCTTTAAATTACAATTATTTTCTTTTATCCCTCACTGTTACAGAAACCAAGACTCAAGATGAGTACATCACTCCAGATCACCCTAGCTTGGTTTCCATTTAGTTTCTAAACACATTATTTACATTTCTATATCATCAGGTACATCCTGAAATATTACTTTATTTTTTTCTCACCTACAACAGTCTTTTTTCTATTTGTTTTTTTCACATGGAACTTTCATCCTTCTTCAACGGATGCACCTTATTCTTGGCTATCTTCAATTGCTTCCTAGAATTAAAAATATATTTAGCAGCAAGATACACATACTCTACAGAGGCAGTAGCTTCTCTCCACAAAAGGGCAAAACCCGTGTTACTAACCTTGAACAGCATCCAGGGCAAAGGAGCTGGGATTCACCAAGACTTTTTGATGTGACTGATGATTCTAAGACCTCCTAGAAGATTTAAGAAAGACTCAGCAACTGGCACCTCCACAAATTCTGACATGTGAAGGGATTCACTGGGCTCCCAAACAATTCTGAGATTCCATGATACCAGTTCTTACAACGTGAATATTCTCAAGTTTCTTTCTCTTTTCTTTATACTGAAAGTTTTAGGAAGTTTATATGAATTAATAAAAATCCTGGGCTCTATGAAGCCAATCTAGCTTTGAACATGCTTTTATTGATCTTTCAGGTAAATCTACTGTGAATGTTATGAGCCAAGCCCAGATCACCAACTTCAAACAGAATTACAGGTACCTGTGGAGAGAGATGCTGGCAGACAGGCTTTTACTAAAGCCAGCAGTGCAAAGGTGAAGGGAAAAAAGGGCCTTCTTAATTAACATTTTAGATATGTTGTAGGTTGAGTGATTTCAGGCAGCTTATTAAACTCTCCCTGCTGCCTCCTGGAGGGTATTATTTTTCTTTCATTTCTATTTTGCAGGTGTAATCAATTTGTTTCTAATATCTGGAAACATTAGAATTAGGAAAGATTTTAAATATGATGCTTTCTCATTTGTTCTTATCAGTCAGTAAACTTATTCAGTGTTACTATAGCCAACGAAATATCAGAATTATCTTTTTCCATCCCCATTCCTTGCAAAGAACGTTCTTCCTCTATAAAAAGGAATAACATTAATTCTTTGGTTTGCACACACACAAAAAGGTCAATATAACACTCCCATCCCGAGACCTTGGCATGACTGAAACCATATTGACATCATCCTCATCTTAAAAACCAACATGAAAGTTCCAACACCTGCTAAAATGGGAGCAAAGACCTAGTCCATTGATCCAGAAAAGTCCCCAAGTAATTCTACTTCTTGCTAACTGATAGGAGCCAACCATCAAGTTCACATGCACCCATTGGCCAGCAAGTAAAGTCTTTCTTTTGGCCTTTAAGTATGGTTAATTTTTTTGTGGGCTTCGCTTGTAACATAATAACATGATTGTCCAGCTCTGCTTCCTCCAAACTTAATAGTAAAACCCACGTGAAATACCTGTGGTCACTCTTTGTATAGATCACAATATATTTTACTTGTAGAAAGTGGGGACACAGAGTCAAAAGCCACTATTGTAACTAATATATGTTCATTTTTTAGGTTGGACTGTGATTTGAAATTGTACCCTCCAAATGAGCCACTGAAGACTTTTGTATGAAAAAGAAAGAAAAACTCAGCCAACCATGAAGACCAATACCTCCCAGCAAAAATATCGTCTAAATGATTGATTTCTTTCTGATTAAACACCAAACCTTTGAACCTCGAGTGTATGGAATTGCAAACTAGCTCTACTGAAAACTGGAGGGATCTTTACCTTCCTTGTCTGAAAAATAGAGATAATAAAAGTAGCAGTCAACATATCTTTGGGAGTGATGACATTTCTTGTAAATGTACTGTATTATGATGGTGCCTGCTTCCAAAATACAGATTAGTGCTAGGGAGATTTTCATGCTTTCATTCCAAGCTACATTTCAATCAAGGAAACTGGTATTTAAAAATATATATATTTTTTTCTCCTTTTTGTATTCAGATATTATCAACCCTTGGTGAATCTTGTTTTATATCTTCTCTTCATTTTTATAGAATTATGGAGCATTTCCCAAATATTTTATATCTTTTTCTATAGTTATATAAATTTAAATTTGAAATATATCAAAAAGCAAAAGTTAGACTTGAGGGGAAGAGTGGGCAAAATGACAAAAACAAACAAACAAACAAAGATCTAACAGTCTTTCCCCCAAGAGCCATCAATTTTAGCAACGGCCCATGCTATTACACTATTATGTGCTATTGCATCTTTACACCTTTACTCAGCTATGGCAACCATCTTCATTTACATATCAGAGTAAAAAGCAAAGTTCCACTGAAAAACAGAAACACTTTGCATTAGCTCAGTCACAATTCTTCTGATCTAAACCATCAGAGCACAGAGAAGGATTTCAGCAACTTGGGGAAGGGAAGTAATCAGAAAACATTTTCTTGATTCCCCCAAATCGGACCACAGCATTACTGGCATAGACCTTTAGGTCCCCTGACTCCATACCTTTCAACCTGTAGACCTTTCACTGAGAGCAGACAGAAAATCATAACCCTGAATCTCCGGTTCACATCACTCACTAGTCAACGAAAGCAGTCATGGGCTCTGGACAACTCTCAGGAGCAGGTAGATCTGAGCCACCAGAGGTACTGAGCCACAATTTCAGCTTCCAAAAGACTCCATTTTGATGCCACAAGATTCACAGTGGTGCTGGGCTCAGTGCTCCCTCTAGTGTTGCAACAACTGCAACTGTTCACAGGCTAGCACACAACCTAGGAGCACATAAATTTCTAAATAGTTTTACTGATGGAGGGCATTCCTGGCTCAAGACAGATTGTAAAGGCTGCAATTAAGTATATAATCCTTGAAAGGAACATGCAGAGCTCAAGACTATAATAAGTAAGAACAATCAAGAAAACAAGGTGTCTTTAAATGAATCAAAATGAATGCCACTGAGTGATATGAAGGAAGTAGAGATGGATGAACCCCTCAACAAAGAAAGAACTGTTGTGAGACAGTTCAGTGAATTCTAGTAATAGTAGAATACAGTTAAAGCATTCAAAAAATCAGAAAACGAGACATTAGAACAATTAACAGGTGTTGAAATAATAATAATGATATATTTTAAAAACACCACAAGAACTCGGCCTACAGTGTCTGTTGATGAGGATTCATAGGAACTCACAGAGACCTGTAGGGTTCTGACTTAAGTATACATTGTGACTGAGTAGCTTGATGTTCTTGTTGAAATCCTAACAGTGAGAACCAGGCTGGCTCTGATTCTTTTGCCTGCTTGTGGAATGCCTTTTCTCCTACTAGGTGTTCTCGTCCAGCCTTGATGTGCCTGATCTTATTGTAACTTGCTATCCCCTGTTTACTTATTTTCCCCAGGGAGGCTGAGAGGGCCACAGCCTGGGGAAGAGGGGTGGTTGGAAAGAGAGACTGGGGAAAAAAAAACTGCGGTCAGGATGCAATATAAAAAAGGATTTTTTGAATTTATTATTTACATCCTAAATGCTGCTCTCCTTCCGATCTCCCCACCCCAAGGATCCTCCTTTCATACCCCCTCACTTTCGCTTCCTAGAGGGCATCCTAACCCGGGTATCCCCCCACCCTGGTCCATTAAGTCTCTACAGGATTAAGCGCATCCTCTCCCATTGAGGCCAGACAAGACAGACCTCTACTGCATAGGTGCCAGGGGCCTCGGACTAACCAGCTTACACTCTTATTGGTAGCTCAGTTTCTGAGAGCTCCACCAGGTCCCGGTTAGTTGGCACTGTTGGTCTTCCTATGGTGTTGCCATCATCTTCAAGCCTTCAGGACCTTAATCTTTCCCCCTGACTCTTCCATAACATTCCCCTACCTCCATCCAGTGTTTGACTGTGGGTATCTGTATCTGTTTCAGTCAGCCGAGAGCTGACAGAAGTAAAGCCTCTCAGATGATAGCTAACCTAGACTCCTATCTGCAAGCATAACATAGCATCATTAATAGTGTCAGGAATTGGTGCCGGCCCATGAGATGGGTCTCAAGTTATGTTGGTCACTGGTTGGACATTCCTTCGATCTCTGTTCCATCTTTGTCCTTGCATTTCTTTTAAATAGGACCAATTTGGGTAGAAAGTTTTGTTGATTGGCTAGTGCCCCATCCCTCCATTGGATGTCTTGTCTGACTACTGGAGGTAGCCACTTCAAGTTCCATATCTTGGGATATGTTGGGCATTTCGGCTAAGGTCAGCTGCATTGACTCCTGAGAGCCTCTCCCATCCCAGGTCTCTGGAACTTCCTAGAGATTTCCCCCATCCACTACCCCCAGCAACTGCATATTTACATTCATTCTCCTAGCCCTCTTGGTCTCTCTCCTGTCTCTCCTCCTACTTGATCTAGTCCCACATTACTCTCCTGCTCCCCTCTCTCACCCAGGTCCTTCCTTCCCTCTGTCTCCCAAGGACTATTTTGTTCCCCCTTCAAAGTGGGATTCAACCATCCTCACTTGGTGCTTTCTTATTTACCTTCTTTGGCTTTGTGGGCTGTATCATGGGTATTCTGTACTTTTTGGCTAATATCCACTTATCACTGAATACACACTATGCATGTCATTTGGTGTCTGAGTTATTTCACTCAGGATGATATTTTGTAGTTCCATCTTTTTGCCTGCAGAGCTCATGAAGTCCTTGTTTTTAATGGTTGAATGCTATTTCATTGTGTAAATGAACCACATTTTCAATCAATCTTTAGGTTGATGGACATCTGGGTTGCTTTCAGGTTTTGGATATTATGAATAAGGCTGCTATGGATATAATAGAGAATATTTCCTTGAGGTATGGTAAATTATCTTTTGGATATATGCCCAGAAGTGGTATAGCTTGGTATACAGTTAGAACTATTTCTATGTTTCTGAGAAACCGCCAGATTGGTATCCAGAGACATGGTACAAGTTTTCAATTCCATCAGCAACGGAGGAGTGTTTTCCTTTCTCCATATACTCACCATCATGTGCTGTTGCTTGAGATTTTTTAACTTAGCCATTCTGATTGGTGTAAAGTGGAAGCTCAGGGGCAATTTGATTTGCTTTTCCCTGATGACTAATGATGTAGATCATTTCTTTAAGTGGTTTTTTTTTTTTGGCCATTTGAGATTCTCATGGTGAAAATTTTCTGTTTAGCTCTGAACCCCATTTTTAAATTGGATTATTTGAGTTTCATAGTCTAACTTCTTCAGGCTTTTTTTATATGTTTTGGATATTAGCCCTTTATCAGATGTAGGGTTGGTGGAGATATTTCCCCAATCTGTAGGCTACTGTTTAGGCATATTGGGAATGTACTTTACCTTACAGAAGCTTTTCAGTTTCATGAAGTTCAATTTATCAATTGATTATCTTAGAGCCTGAGCCATTGAAGTTCTCTGCAGGAAATTTTCTCTAATGCCAATGCATATTTCTCTCCTATTAGATGCAATGTGTCTGGTTATATGTTGAGGTTCTTGATCCACTTGGACTTGAGCTTTGTTCGGGGTGATAAATATGGATATATTTTTATTCTACATGTCAACTGTCAATTAGACCAGTATTATCTGTTGAAAATGCTTTCTTGCCTCCATTGTCTGATTTCAGCTTCTTTGTCAAAAAGCAAGTGTCCGTAGATGTGTGGGTTTCTTTCTGGGTCTGTGATCTGTTCGATTGATCAATGTGTCTGTTTCAGTACCACTACCATGCAGGTCTATTACTATCGCTTTGTAGTACCGCTTGTGATCAGGGATGGTAAGTCCTCCAGAAGATTTTTATTATTCAGGATTGTTTTTGGCTGTCTTGGGTTTTTTTGTTTTTTCCATATGAAGCTGAGAATTGCTCTTTCAAGATCTGTAAAACGTTGTATTGGAATTTTGATGAGAATTGCATTGAATCTGTAGATTACTTTTGGTAAGATCATCATTTTCACTATGTTAATCTGATCCATGAGAATGAGAGATCTTTCCATCTTCTGAGGTCTTCTCCAATTTCCTTAGGGACTTGAAGTTCTTGTCATATATATCTTTCACATAAATGGTTAGAGATACACCAGTGTATTTTATATTATTTGTGGCTATTGTAAAGGATGTTGTTTCTCTAATTTCTATCTCAGCCCATTAATCATTGTATAAAGGAGGCTTACTGATTTCTTCGAGTTAATTTTATATCCAGGCACTTTGCTGAAATTGTTTATCAGCTCTCTGAGTTCTCTGGTAGAATTTTGGGGGTTACTTATGTATATTATATCATCTGTCAATAGTGATACATTGGCATTTTTATTTCCAACATGTATCCCCTTAATTTCCTTTTGTTGTCTTATTGATTAGCTAGAACGTCAAGTACTATATTGAATGGATAGAGGGTGGGCAGCCTTGTCTTGTCCATGATTTTAGTGGGGTTGCTTCAAGTTTCTCTCCATTTAATTTGGTGTTGGCTATTGGTTTGCTATATATTGCTTTTATTATATTTAGGTATGTGCCTTGAATCCCTGGTGTCGCCAAGATTTTTAACATGAATGGGTTTGGATATTGTTGAAGGTTTTTTTCGGCATCTAATGAGATAGATGATCATGTGATTTGTTATTTAGGTTTTTTCATATAGTGAATTATGTTCGTGGATTTTTATGTGTTTAACCATCCCTGCATCCATGGGAGGAAGCCAAATTGATCATGATGAATGATACTTTTGATGTATTCTTAGGTTTGAATTGTAAGAATTTTATTGAGCATTTTGGCTTTGATGTTCATAAATGAAATTGGTCTGAAGTTCTCTTTCTTTGTTGGGTTTCTGTGGGATTTAGGTATCAGGATAATTGTGGCCCCATGGACTGAATTAGGTAGAATTGAAGAGTATTGTTATTAGCTCTTCTTTGAAAATCTGGTAGAAATATGCTCTAAAACTATCTGGCCTTGGGCTTTTTTTGGTTGGGAGAATTTTAATAATTGCTTCTATTTCCTTAGGGGCTATGGCTTAGATGGTTTTCCTGATCTTGGTTTACCGGGGGTACATGATATCTATCTACAAAATCATTTATTTCATTTAAATTTTCCAGTTTTTTGATAGTAGGCTTTTGAAGTAAGAACTAAATTTTTTTTATTTCCTCAGTTTCTGTTGTTATGTCTCCCTTTTCATTTTTAATTTTGTTAATTTTTATACCATCTCTGTGACTTTTAGTTAGTTTGGCTAAGGTTTTGTCTATCTTGTTGATTCTCAAAGAACCAGCTCTTAGTTTTGTTTATTCTCTGTGTTTTTCTTTTTGTTTCTAATTGATTGATTTCAACCCTGAATTTGACTATTTCCTGCTGTCTAGTCAGTCTTCTTGCGTGTGTTTACTTCTCTTTGCTCTAGAGCTTTCAAGTATGCTGTTAAGTTGCTGTATAAAATCTCTCAAATTTCTTTATGAAGGCAATTTGTGCTATGAATTTTCCTCTTAGCACTACTTTCATTGTGTCCTAAAAGTCTGGGTATATTTTACTTTCACTGAAATTGAATTGGAGAAAGTCTTTTTTTTTTTTCTTTATTTCTTCCCTGACTCAGAGATCATTGAGTAGAGCAGGAATATGTGGGGTCTCTGCTGTTGTTGACTTCCAACCGTAATCCATGGTGATCTGCTAGGATGAAGAAGGTTATTTCAACCTTCTTGCATCTGCTGAGACTTGTTATGTGTTCAACTGTATGATCAGTTTTGGAGAAGGTTCTGTGAGTTGCTGAGAAAAAGGTATATTCCTATGACTTTTGGATGAAAGGTTCTGTTAAATCCATTTGATTCACAACATTTGTAATTTCACTGTGTCCCTGTTTAGTTTCTGTTTTGATTACTTTTCCACCAGTGAGAGGGGGTGTTGAAGTCACCCACTATTACTGTGTGAGGTTCAATATATGTTTTGAGCTTTAGTAAAGTTTCTTTTACAAATATGGGTGCCCTTGAATTTGGGGCAAAGATTTTCAGAATTGAGACTTCATCTTGGTGGATTTTTCTTTTGATGAATATGAAGTGTCTTTTCCCATCTCTCTTGATTACTTTCAGTTGAAAGTCTATTTTATTACATATTAGAATGGCTGGTCAGTTTATCCCTTGGGTCTGTTTGCTTTGTCATCTGGTTGTCTATGGTTTTGGATTGCATGGGTATCCATGGTTGGAGCAGGCCTCCCAGGAGGCAGGTGTAGCTGTGTGTTCCAGGTCAGAGCAGATCTCTTGGGAGGCAAGCTGAGCTGTGGGTTGGGGATCAGGGATAACTTGTGGATCTGTAAGTGCAGGTGGAGGTGTGAACAGAAAGAGACAGAGAGAAGGCAGACCTCACATCTGCTCAGCTCTGTGCAGTCCCACAGTCCCAGCAAGGGTTGTATCAGGGTAAGAAGAATCTCACTGTGCCCGTGGTTAGAGCAGATCTCCTAGGACACAGGCAGGACTGTTGCAGGGAGAGGGGAGCAGCTCCACAAGTGTAAAAGAAGAATTTTTAAAAATTGGAACTGAAAAATACAACAAATATAAAGAAACATGCAGTAATCTGGGCACGATATAGGTCTTTAATCCAGCATATAGGAGGCAAAAGCAGGCAGATTTTAATGAGGCTATTTATGGTCTACATGGGCAGTTAAAGAGGGCTAGCCAGGGCAAACAAGAAAAAGGTAAAAGACCGAGAACACTGAAAGTGAAGGAAAGTAAGAGTTAGGAATGCTGGGGGGAGTGGGGAGGGAAGGAAAGGTAAAGGAATGTGGATAGACTTAAAAGAAATAATAACAGAAAATTCTCCAGACTAGAGAAAGACACAAATATGCAGAAATATAAATGTTAAAACTTTCCTTTAAGAGTCAAGCTAAATAACACTGCCCTCAAATAGATAACTGAGCTGTCTGTGAAATGAGAATTAATGTGACTTTCCACTTAAACCTAGGAGAAAGTAACCAACAAAAATTAATGTAACCAGCAAAGTTGTCTTAAAATTAAGAAACCCAGACTCTTCCTGGACCTGACTGGGGGAGCTCCATACCCGTCACAGAAGAAATGGTGAAGAGATGTATTGGAAAATTAAAGAATACTAATAAGCAACAGAGAGATCAGAAGGTAAATAACCAATGGTATAATAAGCAGTAAAATGGAGAATATGTAACTGTTTGGGTGGGTAGTGTGCATCCGAGCAAAATGAAAATGATTACTAAAATAATATCAAGCTGATTATTAATAATTGGTGTTATGTTATATAATTGTTATATCATACTTAATTATTGATATTAATCATAAGCTAATTAATCTATTGATTTTTTAAGTTATAGGTTGTGAAACAGACACATTTAGATGAGAAAAATCCAAATCTAAGAATGTAGACTAAAAATGATAAACATTTTTTATAATTAAAGCAAATTGATAGGTAACAAAAATCACAAAATTCTGTACTGGATAAAAATACATGCAAGAACTCAGAATATACCAATAAAGAAAATCACTTAACTGCAGCCAAGCTCCCAAAGAGTAAGCCAGGTTGTTCTTGTTGTAGATTATATGGGAAAACATGTAAAATAACCCATGTCAGAGAGTGTATCACAAAAACGAAACAAATCCAAAACCAACAAACTAACATAAAACTTTAGTAGAAGTTATGCTGTATAGTTTTATGTCAACCAGAGATAAGCTAACATCATCTGAGATGACAGAACTACAGTTGAATAATGCACTAATTGGGTTAATTGCCGTTTATCAACATCTGCTATGTATTGGATGCTGAGTTTGCTAACACTATTCCACTTAATCCTTACAAAGCCCACTACCCTTTGGACGTAAGGAAAAGGAAACATAGGTTGAAGGCAACAAGGGCAGGTGCAAGATTTCTAACTCAGCTATTTCTGTGACTGAAGCATTAGAACAAGTGATATTTTGCATTTTAAAGAGAAGATAATCTGGGGTGAATGAAAGGAAAGTTGAGTGGGAGATTATTTGCCCATGAATGCTGTTGAAGCATTAGTGTTAGTGAGTGTGTGTATGCGTGTATGAGTGTATACGTGTGTGTGTGTGTGTGTGTGTGTGTGTTTGTATGTGTGTGCTTCTTGTCTGGTTAGTTTTATGTCAATTGGACACAAGCTAGAGTCAACAGAGAGAAGGGTGCCTCAACTGAAAAAAATGCTTCAGACAAGCAGGTGAGGCATTTTCTGAATTAGTGATTCATAGGGGAATCCCCCAACCCATTGTGCATAGTAATCCTGGGTTCCATAAGGAAGCATACTGAGCAATTCAGAAGGAGCAAGCCACTAAACAGTGCTCCTCCATGGTGTCTGCATCAACTCCTACCTCCAGATTCCTACCCTGTTTTAGTTCCTGTCCTGACTTGCTTCAATGATGAACAGCAGTTTGGAAACATAAACTAGTAAGTCCTTTCCTCTCCAAGTTACTTTGACCATGGTGTTTTATCACCACAAGGATAGCCTTAACTTGGACAGAAATGAAGACATAATTTGTTACTCTGCTCTAAACTCTCTGGGAGGTATGCTTGCCTCCTCTGCACCTACCCAAATGTTTTGGATTCCCGAAAAAAAAGACACACACACACAGCCTTAGTTTTTAATATGCCTTAAACAGCACAATGACTGGGCATTTCCAAACCTCCCCATGACTGGCATACTCTTTCCTCTCATATTCCTGAATTATTAATTTCTAAAATCCATATTCCATCTCTGCTACCCCAGACCCAATTTGGGGAGTGGCCCATGAATATGTCAGAAGCACAAGGACCTAGCTTTTACAAGTATATAATTAGGAGAGACAGCTGGCTGCCTGGACAGTGTCTTAATTTATTATAATGATGGAGCATCTGTCTTTAGCCTTTTGACCTAGAACCATCTTATAGAACTTAAGTAAAGTAGGATTATGAAGGACTAGCTTACCTTGTTTTGACAAGGCTAAGTTGTCGACTCTCTCACATCATGTGCCTTTTTCTAGACAGTATATTTTTTTGTCTGTAGATAAATTAAGGAAATTTTGTCCAATGGATATCTGGACAAATAAGCATTTCTGTCAGAAGGTAATGATGTTTATATCTTATTTGAATTGTAAAGGGTGCACTATCAGGAGCTGACATGTCTTTTAGTAAAAAAAAAAAATCTAATAATGATGAAATGATTATAAATGTCATAATTTATGTATTTTTGATTTTTGAACTCTCTGTCTATATAAAATATATCTTAACTGTTAAACTTTGACTACTCTCAGCTGTTTCTATTTAAATACTATTGAAAACACTTTATCATAATTAAATCAGAATCTAATATAGCCATGAGTTTACTATGTGGTTCTTAACTTGTGTTACTTAGTCATTCTAAAGTTTGTAATAGCAGCTCTAGAAGGACTGGATCAAAGTCCTGTATTCATGAGTTATATAAGCACAGTGCCTATCTAAGAATAACAATGTTAATTTTACATTTTTGCATCAATATATAAAGATTTATATCAATTAAAACCTTAATCCTGTATCAATATATAAATTCTGTATCAATGTAAGAAATTAGAACTTTTAATTTTGTATCAAATATAACATTTTTATCAGTGTAAAATTATGGCTACACCATGTTTTGTTTAAGAATACATTTAGCAATCAATCTCATCTATTTCCTCCCTATTCAAAATTCTGATCCTTTGATTCCTTAAAATAGTAATCTATCTATAAATTATAAAATAACCAGACACTCAAGCCCAAGGGGTGGGGATGACAACTCTCTACAACTTATTCCAGCTGAATGGGGGTAACAAAACAATTTTAAAGGGGTGTAAAGGAATAGGAAAATTAGGAAAATTGGTTAAACTTAGGAAGCCTACCTTTAGCATGTTATCCGGTTTGCTTAAAAGGCTCAGAACTTTAGTTAAGTTTAAACTGGATCTGTTTGTAAAGCTGAATGAATTGAATCCATGAGGAATCAGTAGTTATTGATGAAGTTGTTTGGGGAGGCAGGTAGCTGGAACAACATGTCATTTCAGCATCCTGTGGATGAATCTTGTCAGAGCTGTATATTCTGTAACATATGAATCTTACAACCCACATTTTAGTGCTATTAAAATACTCCTATAGATTATGCAAGATGCACAGATCAATTAATGATCAATATTTTGCTCCTTGTTTGAGCAGCTGAAAGACAATTATCATTTTATGAGTTAATTTGATCAACAACCAATTGTAATGAATCTTCACTTATGCCATGTGAAGGATGGCATGATGAATCTTAAGGATTCCACAACCAATATTTATTGTCTAATATCTGAAGTTTTGGCCAGAGACATTTTTATGTGTAAGGCAGTTACTAGGCTGTTTCATGTGGAGGAATCAGAAATTGAAGTTTCCTGTTCTGTTTGATTTTCTCAAAATTTTCTTTTCTATAGTCAAGATCTTCAGGGGGTCGTCCCCTGTCATATTTGATCCATATCACTCTGGAAGGGATTCAAAGCCTTTTCTTCTTTCCTATTGACACAAATACAGAGCCTCTTTCCCAAAACAGCATGTCCTTAGTCTAGTAAACCAATATCATCAAAGGTATAGATTGATTCAATTTAGAAGCTTGACCTCTCTTCCAGAGGATTTTAAATATCATAACCTCCAAACATAACCACACACATTTTGATAATTAAAACAATGAAAAGCAAATAAAGCAATCTAAACAAATATTACTATCTGTTGAGACAACGTTTCTTAACTATCTCCTGACTTACTCTTACACAAGATCAAAGTCAAATTCTTTATTTATCTACATAATGCCTGAGATAAGGTTAATCTCCATATCCCCTGGTCTTGACCTACATGATTAATTTTTAATAGTGAGATCAAGGTCTAAACGTATTTATTCATCTAGTATACTTAAATTCTCCCTTCTATGGAGATTAATACCTCTGTGCGTATATAATACCCCTTCTCTTTATATAATTGAATTAACGTCTTTTCCTATGTATTTAACTTTAATTAAATACTCTTCCATATTTCTATATGAGCTTATTCTAGGCTATTAATTTCTCATACCAGGCCAAGCAATCCCAAATTTCCATATAGACCACATTTAAAAGATCCTGAGTGCTGCCCTGTAAAGATTTTTGGCAAATTTCTTTTAATGCATTTTTCTCATTTATTTTATCTACATGCCTTTGTTTTCTCTATTGGAGATAAAAGGCCTGGATTTCTTTATTCGATGTATACTTGAAAACACTTACATAATTACCATTATACTCCTTAAAAACAATTAAATCAAATTTCTATTCATTCCTTCCTTCTATGGAGATTAATAGCTCTGAATATATATATATATATATATATATATATATATATATATCGCCTTTCTTGTTATATAATGAATTAATTAATATCTTTTGTGTATCTAACTTTAACAAAATTACCTCTCATATTTTTGTATGAGTCTATTTTTAAACTCAAATGTGTCATATGTCAGGCTAAACAATTTCAGAATTCTCATGTAGACTGCATTTATAGAACCTAGTCTTTGTGATGGGATAGACTTTAAAAAACTTTTAAAGTGAATATCATTTCTATATTTTATTTAGACTTATACTCAGTGGCCTGTCTGTCTTCTCCTCAGTAGGAGTTTTGTTTTTTGTAGTCTGTCTTTTTATAGTAAGAGTCATTAGTATTTGTGGCTAAAGTTTTTTTTTCAATAAATGAATTTTATTTATTTTTTTCTTTTTTTTCTTTTTTTTTATTGGATATTTTATTTACATTTCATATGTTATCCCCTTACCCCATCCCCCACCCACCCGGGAACCCCCCATCCCCTTACCCTTCCTCCTTCTTCTCCGTGGATGTAACCCCCACCTACCCCCCCCACTCCCACTTCCCCACCCTCAAAATTCCCACCCCCTGGGGCGTCCAACCTTCATGAGGTCAAGGATCTCTCCTTCCACCTGTGCCCGGCAGGGCCCTCCACTCTTACATATTCAGCTGAAGCACTGGATCCCTCCATAAGTGCTCCCAGGCTGGTGGTTAGGACCCTGGGAGCTGTGGTTGGTTGGTATTGTTGCTCTCCTCATGGTGCCACAAACCCTTTCAGCTCCTTCAGTCCTCACTCTAACTCCTCCATTGAGAACCTCATGATCAGTTCAATGGCTAGTTGTGAGCATCTGCCTCTGAATATGTCAGACTCTTGAAGGCCTCTGAGGAGACATCCATATCAGGCCCTTAGTGGCATGCACTTCCTGACTTCCACACCAGCATCTACCTTTGGTGACTGCACATGGGGTGGATACTCAGGTGGAAAGGTCTTCAAATGGCCCCTCCTTCAGTTTCTGTCCCTCACTTTGTCTCCATATTTGCTCCCTTAAAGTTTTTGTAGAACCTGAATCACTAACCTGTCAACCCTGTCCTTGGTTTCGCCTGGGTGTTTCTCAATCTTAAGTCACAAACCCCAGAATTGTGTGCACCAATTTAGCATGTCTATTGTCCTAGACCCAAACCCATGTGACTTGGGTAAGACCTGTAGTTCTGTTAAACCCAGTAGCATTTTTATACATAAGTAGGAAAATATGTAAATATTATGGAAAAACCTCAAATATATAAGTGTTATGAAAATAAAGTACTTAGGAAGAAATTTAATCAAGGATATAAAAGATATTTATATAAGGCCAACAAGAATGGTCAATGAGTAAAGATGCTTGCTACCATGACTGATGACTAGAATCAATGTGTAAGACAGCCAATGAAGAAGAAAAAGTTGCCCTTTAACCTCCACATGTATTCCATGGCAAGCACACACACATACACACACACATACACACACAATAAATAAATGTAAACATACATTTTACAAATTTCTGCATTGAAAACCATTAAAGATTGATGGAAAAAAGAGAGAACACACACACACAAATATTCACTTAGGGATTGTGTGTTTAATAAAAAACTAATGTAAAAAAACAACAATAACAGCATCAAAAAACCTGTTCGTAGCATATGTATACTACTCAAAGCCATCTATAGATTCAAAGTAGTTTCTACTAAAATATCAATCGTACCTTTCTTAAAACTAGAAATAATTCACTCTATATAGAACTAAAACAATCCCACCCAAATTATCAAAATTAACCACAGAAAAAAGTAACGTTTATTATTCTATATTTAGAATAATTTAGAATTTGGACAAGGGGTAGCCAACAGAAACACTCTGTCTCTTTGCCTCCTATAATGTGTATCTCTTCTTCTCTACTACCTCATGTTTTACTTGTTGATAAAGGTAGATATTTATTGTATAGTAGTCTAGTACTTTTTGTCATAGTCTGTACTTTTACAATTAAGTTCAGCTAAGTTGTTTTTACTTGCTTTAAATATATGCCACTGACTTCCTTATTTTTGTGACTTTGTTGTCATTTATAAATATTTTATGAGTATAAAATTTGATAATTTTGATAATTCTTTAAACATTACAAAAAGTTATTTTAATAATTTATATTAATATATTTAATTCTAATATATTTAATAAAATATTTTAATAACTTTAAAATGTAATTATTTAATATATTTCTTAGCATGCCTCCGTAAGGAGAAATGTGCCCTAGGTATTTGTTGTTAACCTTTTATTACAGATTTACAGAAAATTAAATATACTCAGAACTAGTCATTGTTTAAAAATTTCAGAAAATTTCATTCCAAAAATGATCAACAATTCTCAATGCATCAGTGAGAGTTAATGATATAAAAACAGTTTATACATTCAAATGACAACATTGTTTTTATTGATGCGCACATTGTCCATGCTGTAGTACAAATGTGTTTTCAAAAAGTCTTCAGTTTTTCATAGCTCTTTTGACCTCTTCCTAAATAAAGTGTTGAAGTTCTTCTCCAGTCCTGGTCTTGGATTATCTACCAAAGATTCCTGTTTCCTTCAGTAAGAACTAATATAGTCAATAGAATTTGCTAAAATCTTCATTCCCTTTTCTTGTTTGAACCCAGGGACCTTGGAAAGTTGTCAATATCGTTGTACTATGTCCATAAACAGTGCAGATATTTTCTGAAAACAAAGACGAAATCTACTATACTCTAATAACCTGAGCAAATAAATAATTGTTTCATAATGGCTTTTGATATTCAACATTTATTCAAATTTCTTCCATTTTCCCAACACTGTGTAAGTTTTATTTTGATCAAGATTTAATCTTGGCCAGAATGCTACATTTGATAATATTGTATGGTAATTTATAGCTCATAGCCTAGAAAAATTCTGTTTTTTCCCCAAGTCTATGTATTCTCAAGATGTCAAAACATCTTTTCTGTTGAAACATCTAACTTTTGAATTTTTGGATTACTTCATCATGATAATGTATTTTTTTGAAATATTGATTCTCCCAAAAGTTCTCACCTTGAGATATTGAGGTTTGCCATGTATCATCTGAAAGTTTTCCTGAAGCAATATTGATTTTTCTCTGTGTAGAAAATACATCTGAATTACAGGGATATTGTAGTTTTCTGACATAGTATTATTTGTTCTTTGTATGGGGTGGAGAGTGCTCTATAATCCCCAATTTTTTACTGTGTCCATGATAATTTAAGAAAAGTCAATAAAAAAAAGAATATTTTGTACTTGACCAGTATAACACTGGGAATGTCGACCTGTAAAACACCACTTCCACGGTGAAGTGGCAAATCTCATGGGACCTGTGTAGAAAAAAACATAAGTTTCAGTGTCATCACCAAAATACCAGCACCTTTATTATGAAATTATCTCTAGTATTTCAGTTATTTTCTTCAAATAATTTTTAAAATATTTATTGGAGTGTGTGTATGTGTGTGTATGCCTCTGTGTGTTGTGTGTTTTTAATGTATATATGACCACATACATGAAAGTACCCTTGGAAGCCAAAAGATGTATCCTGTGGAGCTTGAATTACAGGCAGTTTTGAATTACCTAATATGGGTCCTAGGAACCCAGGTATGGTAAAAGCAACAAACACGCTTAATTGCTGTGCTGTCTCAATAGCCCCTGTTTCAGTTACATTCAATTTGCTCTTGTCATTTGGTATTAAATACCTCTCCTTCCATGTAGCCTCATCAGCATCTTTCCATTAGTCTTCTGTACTTTTCTCCTTAAACAATAAGAACAAAAACCAACTTTGATTTAGTCAGCTCTTTAAGCATCTCTAATAGTGTTGTTTTTTGATCATTCCTTATGATTATTACCCAAGACTGTATTTAAAACAAAATTCCTGTTATTTGTGCTTTGAATATGAGTTATCCCTTATAGGCTCATGCCCCAAGCTGGGCTAGCTGTTTGGGGGCATTGTGAAGCTTTTAGGACTGAAACATCTCTTGAGGTAGCAGGTCAGTGGTGGAACATGGGATTTGAAGTTTTATAGCCATGTCCTGCTAATTTTCCATTCTATAGTCCATCCTGACTATAGAGGAAATTAAGCAGAAACTAGATGTTCTTGTCACATGTTTTTTTCCTCCTGGAACTACACTCTGGGTCAAAATAAGCCTTTTTTATCTTCAACAGCTTAAGTCAAAAAAATTTTTTATTACCAACAAGTAAAGTAATTAATCCAGCAATCCAGGAAGGGCCTAAGAAATTGGCATTGACAGACAGTCTAATTTGTAGCAAGCAAATGCAAAAGTCTACTCTGGTAGAAGAAGTAGTGTTTATGTGCAGAGTTTTCAAACTACAATTGCTGGCATGTGACTTCACGTGTGTCTCCCATCAACATGTAAATTATGAATGAGTGGATTAGAGAGGAACAAAGAAAAGATCTGAGAGTAAATGAATCTGCACATAGAGTATGATATTTGTCTTTCTGAGTATGGGTTACCTTACTCGGAATGATTTTTTTCTAGTTGCATCCATTTGCTGCAAAATTTCAAGATATTATTTTTTTTAACACCTGAGTAATACTCCATTGTGTAACTATATGACATTTTCCAACCTTATTTTAGGGACGTCTCAACTGAATCTCAATCTCAATCTAGGTTGTTTCCAGTTTTGAGCTATTATGAATAAAGCTACTATGAACATAGTTGAACAAGTGTCCTGGGAGAATCGGGCATCCTTTGGATATATGCCTATGAGTGGCATAGCTAGGTCTTAAGGTATATCAATTCTTAATTTCCTGAGTAACTTCCATATTGATTTCCATAGTGGCTGTAAAATTTTCATTTCCACCAGCAATGGAGAAGTATTTCACTAGCTCCACATCCACTCCAGCATAAGCATTCACATCTGTTATTCACCTTAACCATTCTGAAAGGTGTGAGATGAAATCTAAAAGTAAAACAAAATCCCAGGATATCTAACACATTCCTGAAAAATAAAACAACTGCTGGAGGTATCCTATCCCTGACTTCAAGTTATACTACAGAGCTATAGTAACAAAAACTGCATGATACTGAAATGTTGATCAATAGAAAAAAATTGCAAGACATAAATCCACACACCTATGGACACCTAGTTTTTGGTAAAGAAGCCCTAAATACACACTGAAAAAGGAAATCATCTCAACAAATGGTACTAATTAAATTGTATATCTGCATGTAGAAGAATGCAAATAGATCCATTATTTCCCACTTTGCACAAAACTCAAGTCCAAATGGATCAAAATCTCAATATAAAACCAGATACATTGAACCTGTTAGAAGAAATAGGGAATACCCTTGAACACATTGGTACAGGAGACAACTTTCTGAATAGAAGACCAATGGTTCAGTCTCTGAGATCAACAATTCATAAAGTAATAAATTATAATGCAATTTCAAGGCTACTCTTATAGGTGATACTTTTGTTGATTATTTTGGTCATGTTTAATTCTCACCAATCTGTGTTGTCCAGACTCTTGGACTCTCCTTTCTTTGCCTCCAGAGTGATTCAGATGATGAATACATATTTCTGATACTGTCAAATATCATTTATAATATGATAGAAATTGCTTAGATGATTGTATCCTAAAACAAACTTTGGACAAAATATTGGAACAAAGTACTTTGTTTAAATAAGTTATATCTTATATATTATTTAAACAAATTTAAAATTAGGTTTTAAACAAAGAAAGCTGTTTATTAATGTCAGGTTAGGAAAAGTCTGTGGGGTTCACTTTCTTCATTAATAAAATGTAACAACTCAGGCTCCATCAACTATTCAAATATCTATTAAGGCAAATTAAGTCTATAAAAGTAGACAGCAAAGCTCATTGATGATAGTGATGCTATCCTTTGTAAATCTGGAAGTGTGACCAAGTATTGTTTCCAGTTCCAAGACAAACTGACTTGTTTCAGTTCTGATGACTACCTGGTAAATTTAGTGTTCAATATAAAGAAACACAACTCATCAAAGTCGTGTTGGCTGGGTGCAGAGGTGCACACCTTTAATACCAGCACTAGGGAAGCAGATGCAATATGATCTTTGTAGGTTTAAGGCCAGCCTGGTCTATGTAGTTTGAGTTCCGTGCCACAGTACTTAATGGTATCCTGCCTCAAAAAAGAATAATTTTATGTGAAATAAATAGTGTGCTATATAGTTTTGAGAAAGCAAAATCAAGTAACTTTGTTACTTAGTTTCTCATGAAATACATCTACCTGTCTAAAAGACAGTTAGTTTTAACTAATATTCTATTTGGCCAATTGACCAATAAAGTATAAAAAAATGCATATAGGTACTTGGAAATAGGCAAAGATCAAGAAAAGACACTTTCTAGTCAACATTTGGTCAGAAGATATTCTTCAGAGAAACAAAGCTTATATAAACATACACAGGAACACATACACACACACCTTTCTACAATTTTTCCCTTCAATAAGACAGTTAAGATATGAACCAATTGAACAAACTATGAATCTATTTCCTCTGTCCTAGTAATAAGAGTATAAATGATATTTATTGACTTTTAACTTTCAAAAATAGTCTATCTAAAATTATAAGATGTTTAATCATGGTTAATAAATTCAGTGGAATGTTAACAAGCATGACATACAAGAATAGAGAGATATAACTTTGGGTTGGAAACAAGGTAAAAGCTGAAGGAAGTATTAAAAGTTTTAATTGCCTAATCTTCAAGTAGAAAATCACGAAGCACTATTTATAATTTACTAATAGGAAATGGTTATCTACATGTATGACTTAAAGCCATGAATAGAGAAACTAAAACTTTAATATAATTTTACTCAATGGATTTGTGCCATAACTGGTTAATAACCTAAGACTCATTAGATACTGTCTACAATAAACTAAAGTATAAACATTTTAAAATTATGTTTTGAGATATACCTAGAATACAGTAAAGGATTTTAATATGGACTCTCTTCAAGACTAACATTATGGACCACTGTGAGCCCATCTGTATTCTGGTAATTTTTAATACTCTGCAGGAATTAATTTTCACTTAAATTAATTCCTGAGATAGTGTCTCATGTAGCTGAGAATAGTTTTCAACTCCTTTCTTCTCTCCTCTACCTCTTGAGTTCTGGGAAGACATGTGTGAACCTACATATCCAGCCTGGTTCTTCTTTTGTGTCCATTGAAACAAGCTACAACATAATTACTAGTGAAGACTGAATTAGTTTCTCATAGAATGAACAGATATGGTTTTAGATTTTTCCACAAAGCGTCTATATGATTACTTTCCCTTGACCTTTAATAAATGAAAGTTTGGCTATTCTTATGACAAGAATATTCCAAGTACTTATCTCATGACACCACTTTATATAATATCTGTTCTTAACTCAATTGGATTGTGAAATCTACCCACATGTACTATGTAATGTAATTTTTGTGCTTAGTAAGAAGGTTGTTTAGATGACTCTTAGAGTTCCCAAACAATGGCTTTAGCTTCTGCTTTGGCTATAATGAAGACCTCATAGTGATTGTTAACAAAGTGGAAAGAGTGTTGGTAGGAGATAACACATGACTTGACAGGATGTCAGGGAGGTCCAATGGTCAGTTTTCTCATCTATCACAACTCAACTCTCATAGGAACCAGGCAGAATCTCTTAAGAAGGATTAACTTAATGACTACTAAAGACAATGTTCCCAGTCTTCAAAAATACCTTTCATTGGATCTCTTAAATTTCCACCAACTCAAAACCATCACACAGAGTAACAAGCCTCCTATATCAAGAAAAACTAGATCTTAGCAACTTTGTATATCTAGCTTCCTATGTAAGTCATACAGTGAATAATAAGTTATTGAGATTTTTGATTGAATACTACAAAGGCCTCACCGTTAGATGATCATTAGAGCTTAACATAGCAACAATATTGAGGCACATGTGTTTGGTCGAGTGCCTCCATGATACTAACAGACACCTTCTTCTTCAGTCTTCATGTCCCTCCATTCTTAAGAAATTTAAATTACTTCATGGGTGGAGAGTAAGTACAGTATCTCCATGTATCTTATCTTCTCACACTTAAACAGCAAGAGATTTACCCAATGAGCCATTTCCAAAGCCTACAATTTTGTTTGTTTCTAATGAGCTTTCTCCCAAGCTTACTAGATACATAAATGATAGAACTTTTTTCTTCAGTAACAGCAAAGAAGACCATTTGTAAACCCCTTGTCCTGTTTTATAGGAACCATTAACAAAACTACATAAACTCATTTGGAAGTATGAGTTTTGATAATAGATGATTATAACTTTCACACAGGTGTAAAGAATGGTTCCAAGATCTTAAGGATACGATTCTACTTTTCATTTTGTTCTATGTACCAGAATGCCTTCATATGAGAAATTTTATTTACATGACATTTTCTATATGTAGGTAGTTTCTTGAGTCTCAAGTCTTTGTTAAAAACATTAATCTATGTGTTACTAATTTCATTCAAATTCAATGAAATAAATCACCATTTTGCATTATTATGTGAAACAAAAAGTACATAGTATGTACAATTAGTCATACCTTATACTGAATACAAGCAAAAATAAAATACATAATTTACTGAGTAAACACTCAAATCAGTACTTCCCAGTGCCAACTTGAGTTCTTAACCATAAAAAACTTTTATTGCACTTACTTGCAAAATAATATCCATTATGTTTAGAAAGTTATTAAGTGGAAAGAAAGTAGGTAATAAATCATTGGTATAGAAGCTCTTTTGCATACAGCAGTGCACTGATGTTTAACTTTATGCTCTGAGTAGAGGTATCCTCAAGTACAGGCTCTCCCACATGGAAGGGTGAGACAAGCTTGTAAGGAGAGAGGCTAGGTGGAGCAGGTACTCCTTGGTTGCAATCTCCTGAGTAACAAAGGCTGCTCTAGGGAATGACAAAAGAACAGCAAGCAAGCTTCCATCCCAATAGCAGCTGGTGAGCAGCAGGGCTTGAATTCCTGCTAGACCAGAAAAGAAGCTACTGATCCTTGTGGAAAATGCCAGGAATCATTCTAATTCAACTCATAGAGCTCATATTTTAAGCATTTCCCTGCTCTGAGCAGCAGGAACAGATGAACTCTCAAGAAATAAAGATCTAATGTTCATGGAAATCATCTCCCAATAATCAGAAAGAAGAAAACTAAACACATGGGGTAGGCCTGGAACTGTTATAAAAGACAACAGGTGTCTGCATTTTTAGGGGGCCTTCACAATTCCACAGGGTCATTTTAATGACTTTCGAACAGTTAACATAGTTTTCCTTCCCTTTGGAAATAACAAGATAATAACCAGAAGCAAAATAATCAGCTTAGAAAAACAAAGTTCAGCTTAGCAAACAAAACAATCGCACAGATCCAAGGCTTGTACATGTCTGAGGTTGGCACTTGCTCCATGCAAGACACTGGACAAGCACAAGGTTAACTAATATTTGGTTCAGAGCAAATGGACTAGATTTTCTCAATATTGATGTAGCAGGACCATATTTCTAACCAAATACTAAACACTTGATAAAATTTGGGAAAGTCCAGAACATGACACATCAGGAATACTCCAAAATATAAAGCTCTCCAAAATGTAAAAGATAGAATCTGTTAGACATCCACATGCAGCTTAGAACAGACCACATCAGACCAAATGGTTCCAAGTGGGGTTTATTGAGGAGATAGAGCAAAGATGGGGAAGGGGGAAAGAAGAGGAAGAGAGAAAAAGAAGAGAGAGAGGACAGGGGGTTCTGCCTGTTTTATATGGGCAGTGATGTAGCTTCTTCCTGGTAAAGGTGAGGTAGGCAGGTGGATTCTAGAAATGTATGGCAGTTGCCTTGGCAACAATGTGGGGTCACCTAGATGTGATGTCACTGGGTTCAGAGCCTGATACCAACATACCTCCCTTTTTCTTATTATAAAAAGAAAAAAAGGGGGGAAGCCGATGGTGAAAGGGGAGTCAGGGCACTGTGTCTCTTAAACTACTTCCTGCCTTGTAGGGACATAGTCCATTATGGAGAGTAGCTGGCTTTCACCATCAGGGTCCACTTGTGTATTAGATTCCTCTGTGGACAGCAGCTGGTAATCCTGTAACAGGAAGTTTCCTAAAAACAGCATTCTTCTTGGAGGAATCGGCAAAGACCATCTTCTTTAGCTGTCAGACATCTGGCCCCCATCAGTTCTGAAGCACCACAGCTGGAATCCTGTGGGTCTTGTATGTAGAAAAGAGTGATTTGCAGTGTTGGTAGAAGAAATGACTGGTCCGTGATCCTAGCCTATGTATCTGACAAAACCAACATGGGCAGCCCCCGCATAATTGTCTGGCCAGTTTCTACAATAATCTTCTATCTGGTCAAACAGAAAGCAAGTATAGAGAACATAACATTTAGATGGGACAACAGATATAGGGATGATAGCAATTTGGATTGTTTCTTGGCATCCGGCTATGGAGCAGTTTCCTGACCCTGTTTGGAAAGACTATTTGTTATCTGTGGGGGTCTCTTGAACCTCAAATCTCCAGATGTAAGGGCTAACCTGGAAGGAAACAAGCAGCATGGGGAGGACAAGAAACCCATGTCTAGTCCAGTGAGGTTGATCTCGGCTGCCAGAGTGGAGTCTCATTTTTTGGGATTGAGGACAAAGTGGGTAATCTCAATGCCCTCTGGAGCTTAACAGAGCATGGTCCTGGTAGAGTTCAGTAACTGGATGACAACAGGAGAATGATGTTTAGCAACAGAGGGGTTCTGAACGTCCCAAACTCAGGGGTCCACCTGAGGAGCTGGTAAGGGAAATTACATGTTAGTGTTAGTAGGTTGACTGGTTAGAAGAAGGAGCAGAGGAACTGCTGGCAAGCTTGGGTTTAGGCGAATCAGGGGAGCAAAGGAAATAGAGGCTCCCAACTTAGCTAAAATATCCCTTCCCTATAAGGGGACAGGACATGTAGGCACTACCAAAAAGGAATGGGTGAGAGATACATCCCTAAAAATTCAACTAAGTGAGGGGAGTCTGGTGAGGAAGGTAAGGTTGTCCTCCTATCCTGACAATAGGAAAACCGCGAAGGTGAAGTGGGTCCACAAAACTCTGTCAGGACCAAGTAAGTGGCCCCAGTGTCCAAAAGGAGGGAGATGGGTCTTCCACAAACCATAATTGCTACCTGGGGTTCCCTGCTTGTGATAGGCATGGTCTGATCGAGAGAGCTCAGGCCCTGTCAGTCCTCCATAGCCAATCCTAGTAGGTAAGCTGAAGGGATTTCTGGGAGCGATGTCCCTCTGTTCTGGGCAACATGAGGGCAATCGAGAGCTCATTGTCCCTTCTGATGGCACCTAGGGTGTGGTCCCCTTAGCTTGTAGGGGTTGGGGCAAACCTTAGCCCGATGACCTTGTTGACTGCATTTATAGCAGGGGCCTAGTGGTCCCTGAGCCTTTAAAAACCAGGAGTCTCGGGTAGTGACTAAGGCTGGTCAGATAGCCTTTGCTAGCATGTGGTATTTCTGTTTTCAGGCTTTCTTATCTCTCTCATGGTACACCTTGAAGGCCAATGAGAAGACTTCAGCCTGTGGAGTTAGGGGCCCCCTCTCCAATCACCTAAGTTTAACTTTTATGTTGGGGTAGCTCTGGGGAAAAAAGTAGGTCATCAGAAGTTGCTTACCATCTGGGTTTTCAGCGTCCAGATTAGTATACTGCAACAAAGACTTGTAAGGCGTTCTAAAAACTGAGACCGGTTTTCCTGTTTGTCCTGGAAAACCTCTTAGAGTTTCTCAAAGTTTACTGGGTTTAACACTGCCTTTCTTAGACCTGCCAAAAGACATGTTATAAATCTATCTCTAGCTAAGATATCACCTGCGGAATTATAATTCCATCGAGGATCCTGGTCAGGAACTGCCTCAGATCCGATTGGCTTTGTTCCATCTGTTTGATGAATCTGATCTACATGCACTTTTTGCCTCTTCCCAAACTTTTGTGTGTTCATCAGGAAGTAAATTGTTAGGGAGAATCATATGTACATCATGGAAAGTCAAATTATAAGACTGAGTGATGTACTGCAACTCTCTAATAAAGGCGGAGGTGTTAGAGGTATAAGAACCCAGTCTGCTCTCTATTTGAGAAAGTTCACTCAGTGATAAAGGGACATGTACTTTGACTAGACCATCAACTCCAGCCACTTCCCTTAGAGGAAGGACAGATGCTAGTTTAAGTGTCCTTGAAGGAGAAAGAATTGGAGGTTTGGCTGTGGCCTTAGAACACATGATAGGAAGGGTAAAGGTTGGGGCCAAAGCAGGGCAATTAGAGTGGCCTGCAGCTGACATAGAAGGAGGGGAGGGGTCTGGAGAGGTTGGGCTAGTAGACTCTGAGGTATCCTGGTGAGAAGAGGAAACTGAGGCAGCAGTTTGGGTTTTTGGCAGCATGGAAACAGGTCTGCGACTGAAGGTAGGTTGTTCGTCAGCTGGATCTAGGGATGTAATGTCATCTAACGGTGGTTGAATAGGTTTCATGGCTAAAAGAACCTGGGGTGGGGAACAGGCAGAACACATAGAGGTATTAGAGCAAAGGTGGTGAATGCTTGGATATAGGGAACCTCTTTCCATTTACCACACTGCTGGCTGTATGTATGAAGACCCTTTAAAATGATCGGGTCTAGCATGCCATTAGGTGGCCATTTTGAACTATTATCTAGAGGGTACTGAATCCAGACCTTATTGCAGAGGTATATCAGTTTGTAAGGCCTCAAATCAGGTGTTGATTTTAGAGATTTGAGGTTTTTCAGGAGACAACCCAGTGAGGTGTCTGGGGGTACAATCGAAGACAATGTAGCATCCACTGGGTGATGGGGGTGGCTATTATCAAACTACTGGTATCAGTGTCCCAAGAGAAAAGTCGGTAACGGATCAGGCAGGTGGCCTAGATATCAGGTCGTCATGAGAATATCTATGGGCCTCAGCTGTGGTGAACTCCAGGTAGAGATCAACAGAAAGCAGGTCACCTGGTACCAGGGATTTTTCAGCTGCTGCAAGAGCTTGGGGGGGGGGGGGGGGTTATGAGCTGCTTTCAAGGCAGGGAAATCACTCAACAGCCAGTCATATGGACTGGAACACTGAAATGCCAACCCCTCAGCCCAGGAAAGGCTGGCCAGGAGCTAGCTGGGCATTTAGGGTCCCTCCCACCAATTGGAAGCTCCTTACCAATCAGTATACCTGGATATGTGTTTGCGGGCTTTTGCAGTCTGGTATCAGGAAAGGTGGACCCGCGAGGTTTGTGTAGACCTGTCTGGCTGCCTAGCTCACGTGGCAGAGCACCACGCAGTGTCACATCTCATGTGGTGCAAGTTTTGTGAGCCTTGTAGTGGTGGGTGGAGTTGGTCCGCAGCAGCGGAGGAAATCTATGCTATTAGTGACCACAGGTAGCAGTGGATAGAGTCCACATAGTGTCAGTGGCAACAGGGGCAGTGGTGGCATGCCACATGGTGTCGGTCCTGGAAGGTCACAGCAGCCAGCGGCTGTGAGTGCTGAGGATCAAGGTTCCCGAAGTCTTTGGTCTCGGCCCAAATGCACCAGTGATAGATGTTCGCCCGTGGCTTAGAACAGTTGACACCAGACCAAACAGTTCCACAGGAGGTTTATTCAGGAGATAGGACAAAGATTGGGAGGGGAAAAAGAAGAGGAAAATGAAAGAGGAAGAAGAGAGAGAGGTCAGAGGATTCTGCCTGTTTTATATGGGCAGTGATGTAGCCTCTTCCAGGTTAAGGTGAGGTAGCCAGGTGGATTCTGGGAATGTATGGCTGTTGCCTTGGCAATGATGTGGGGTGTGGGTCCCTGTTCTGGAGGCTGTCCCATGAAGATCTCCGGCCTGGCCTGGTGCAGGGGTCTAGGCCAAGGGGACAGAGTGCAAGCAGGGAGGGAAGATCACCTCTGCTGCTGCCTCTGTTCGAGTCTTCTTTGCTGCCCAATCACTCCCAGGTGCCACACCTGTTCCGCTGTGCTAAGCCGATACCTGCTAGCTGGTGAGGAGGGGAGAGTCCTGAAGGGGCTTCTGGAGAGCAGATCTCTTCCCAAGTGTTACAGATCTTGCAACAGAAACTCTTAGACAACGGAATGATTCTCGCACACCTTTACTTCTCCCGAATAGAGCTCTTTTATACAGTTTTGGGGTGGGTCAGGGTCTGGCAGCAGATAACGCCTATTAGCTTGGTCTGAGAGCTTGGAGATCCCTCATCTACATGTGGGAGAGCCTGAGGCACTGTTCCTCGTGACTGATGGCCATAGACCTCTCTGTGGGAGGGGCTGTGAAGGGCTGAAGCTAAATGAAAAGAACCAGGGCCCAGGAGGAGAGCAGAACACCTGCCGTCTGATTAGGGTCCAGGGTTCAAGGCCTGTGCTTAACCAGGCACCCAGCTGCCTCTCACAACCCACCGCCCCACAGTGGGGGTCCCCTAAATGTGATGTCACTGGGTTCAGAGCCTGATACCAATAGGATCCCATATCAAAAATGAGCGATTCATCAAATCTTTGGGAAGCTCCAGACAAATACAGAGTTAAAATAATTTGAGATGATGATGCCAAAGGCCACAGAGCCTTGAAGAAATGAGTAGTGAAGCAACATGGATCTATCAGAAGAGTTTGCATTCTGACTCAAGTATGGGACCAATGAAAGTCTGAGATCAAAGAGAAGGAATCCATGGACCATCTCTCTGCTGTTTCACTGACTGTCACAACCTCTTACCTGGGTCACCCTGTGAGCACTAGAAAGACATTGACTTAGGTATAATGTTGTGGTCCCCAAAACATATGTGGTCCCCAGCAATGCCCAATTCCTAACACCTGGCAAGCATATTGCAAATGCTTATCAAGGAAAAAAAAATCCTGAATGCATAGAATGTACCAGAGTCCCATGTCTGAGAATTTTCAGGGAAAACAGAATGAAATTTAAGATATAGACATTTATTTACTTGACACAGCTAGGAAGTGGCAAATAAACGCTCAGAAATAGCAGAACACAAGGGCTAGATATCTGGCTCTCCTAGGAGAATGTGTGCAGAGCATGCATGAAACCCTGAGTTCGATCCCCAGAACTGTAAACATGGAATACAATGATGCATGGTTGCAACTCTGGCACTCTGGATGGGGAGGCAGTAAAATCAGAAGTTCAAGGTAAACTTTAGCTACATAGACATTTGAGGCCAGCCTAGAACCTACGTGACTTGGTCTTATTAAAAAAAAAATAAAAATAAAAAACATAAGAACCATAGAGTTATGTTTTAACCATTTATAATAGAATTCTTATCAATTAGATGAAAGGTAACAGTTAAGAATATTTATGGATAAGAAAGCCCCTCATGCTCACAACTAGCCATTGAACTGATCATGGGGTTCTCAATGGAGGAGTTAGAGTGAGGACTGAAGGAGCTGAAAGGGTTTGTGGCACCATGAGGAGAGCAACAATACCAACCAACCACAGCTCCCAGGGTCTAAACCACCAGCATGGGAGCACTTAGGGAGGGATCCAGGGCTTCAGCTGAATATGTAAGAGTGGAGGCCCTGCTGGGCATAGGTGGAAGATGAGATCCTTGACCTCATGAAGCCTGGACGCCCCAGGGGGTGGAAATTTTGAGGGTGGGGAAGTGGGAGTGGGGGGGGTAGGTAGGGGTTACAACCCCAGAGAAGAAGGAGGAGGGGTAAGGGGATAGGGGGTTCCCGGGTGGGTGGGGGATGGGGTAAGGGGACAACATATGAAATGTAAATAAAATATCCACTAAAAAAAATTTATAAAAAAAAGAAAGAAAGACCCTCATAGTACTGTCCGTAGGAAATGTGTGTGTGTGTGTGTGTGTGTGTGTGTGTGTGTGTGTTAAAAATATTAGCATGGACTTTGTCAGTATATTATCTCAGTAACCTAAAACAGTGAAGAAATTTGGCTAGGTCTTTTGACACTAATGTGTATCGACTTCGCTTTGTATAGAACAACCATAATGTGATACAATCAAGGTGTTGTGTAAGCACAGTTCTCAAGCTACCAGGCCCCTTTAGGTCTGTTCATTTCCACATCATTTCCATCACTTGGCTAAGGCCTCCCAACTCGTAAGGGTTCTCCATTTTGGTTGAACTGTAACAACTTCTACAGCTGTAATAGTTTGGTTTTCAGACTTAAAGTAAATTGTTTTGTTAAATTCTTGCCTTTCATGCCTTATTGGACCCTAAGAATTGGCCGCTATCACTCTTCATCTATGGCCGCCAGAGGGTCAGAAAAGGAATCTTCAATTCCTTCCCTGTCTTCCCTCATCCTGTCATATAACTATGTAACATGTAAGCAGAGAGCTCTGATTCTTACAGAGCTCACTGCCTGCCACGCCCTGCTCTGCCCTTCCCCCACATTTTTCACCTAGATTTAGTTCTGCACTGTCTGAAATCAACCATTCCCTTGCTCTTCCCTCTCACTCAACTGAACTTTACGGCATAAATAGTATCTTGAATATTTGTGTATATGTCAAGAAGTCAGGCTTCGATACTATTTACATCCATTGCTTTGAGAACCAAGTTATTGTCACGGGCTTTGAAATGGGGTGAGGTGACCATGTAAGAAAAATCTGCTACTTAATTCCATGAGGGTCACTACCTCCTGCATTCTGCCCACATGTCACTTAAACATCTAGATCTTAAGATTTAGAATGAAGACATGGGGAGTGTATTACCTACTAAATGTCTCAGCTTACCTATACCAAAGGACTCCTTAAAACAGACATATATGCTACAAGAAGACACGCAGGTCACTCTTACCTTTAATCTCTACCCTCCACCAGCTCCCCAGAGTGCTTGCTTAACTTGTACTATCAAGACTGGAGACGCTCTGGGTGATGATGCAGCTCAGCTGGAGATCATTTCTTATAAACTCACATCTAAAGATACAGAGATAGGAATCACAAGAAAGAGAGAGCACGTTTAGTTTCTCATGCTGGGTCTGGGTTACGTCACTCAGTATAATATTCTCTAGTTCAGTTCATTTACCTGAAAATCACGGTTTCATTTGTCTTTGCGGCTGAATAGTATTCCATTGTGTACATGTACCACATTTTCGTTATCCCATCAATTGAAGAACATTTATGTTGTTTCAGGCCAATTGTGACTAAAGAAGTGAACATGGCTGAGCAAGCATCTATGGAGTAGGATATTGAAGTCCTTGGGCATATGCCAAGAGGTGACACATCTGGGTATTATGATATATTTATTGTTAGCTTTCTGGAAATTTTCCACATTGATTCCAGGCTGCCTGGACCAAACAGACAATCCCACAGTGACTGGGGTTTCCCTTTTCCTATATCATGGCCAGTAATTGTTGTCAGTTGTTTTGCTGATCTTTGCCAGTCTAAGTGAAGTAAAATGAAACCTCAAAGTAATTTCAATTTGAATCCCCTTAATTGCTAAGGATGTGGTACACTTCTTAAGATAGTTCATAATCACTTTTAGTTCACCTTTTGAGAACTCTCTCTTCAGAGCCATAGTCCAGTTTTCAAGTGTTTATATGACCACTACTTTTATAAATTACAGATAAAAGCCTGTATGTATGAAATCCAAAATTCAACAAATGAGAGATCCAAGTGTTGATAGGCATTGCCAGAAGCATCTGCAATTTAAACAAAACTGACGTGGTCGTGTTTATTTGTGGCTTCTAGACGTGAGTACATAGCCTGGGGTGACTATAGAAACCAGGACTCAGTCTTACCACGATCAGATGAATCGAGATGGCAGCTCTTAAAGCTGAATTACAGCCAGCACAATGAACTTTGCCGGAGTTTTTATTTACACTGTCTGTACATTTTGATGCACAACATTGAGATTCTTTGCTGCATAAAGAAAGACAGAAAAAGAGAAAGCAATCCAGGATCAAATTCCTGACAATCTACAATTTCAATTGCAATATTTTGTTTACATGATTTAAAGTACCTTAATGGTTTTCCAACGACACAACTCAAGGTATCTAACATTGCCTCAGCTTTTCTGATTTTTTCTTTGTTTGTTTGTTTTAACTTCAACTAACTGTTCCAGAAAAGAGAATCTGAGCACTAAAGTATTACCTGGGATGTCTTTAATTCATCAGCTGTATGGCACTGAAGAAGCAGGGACCACAGTTCACACCCAGTGTGAATATACTTAACTCCTGTTTAGGGGGCTAATAAGGTTTTCCAGGTGCATTGAGCAGCATTTATTTACACTGTGACAGTCATTTTATAAAATGCCACTTTAATTACCCCAATTTTTCCTCATGGGTAAAAAATGCCCTAGATCATATCTGAAAATAAACCACAATAGTATGTGTGAAAATCCCCAGACAGTTCCAGCATAATCTGACCCAGTAAACATGACCTAGGGTTAGGCCAATAAAGTATGGACTGCTTTATAAAATATTTACGGAAGTTTCAGGTAGCCATTGCTAATTTTGTCATGTGGTACATTAGCATTATACATAAACATTCTCTCTCTTTCTGTCTCTGTCTCTCTAAAACTTAATTAAATGAACAACAAATGAGCTAGTTCATTTTAAATACATTTGACCTTTACTTTTACTGACCTTACATTATTTCTTAAAATGGGACTGCCATAATTCACATTTCTCTTGCCGATAGAGTATCAGTGAGATTATTTCTAATATTTGGCAAAAGCAAGCAACATTAGCGGAACTTTTCCTGGTTATCATTTTATGTGCATCCTTATACACAGGTGCATGTACCCTTACACCTTATCCATAGGACAGTATGTCCTCAGACACAGGTCCATGTATACTTATGCGCTGATGCATGCATCTTTAAATACAGGTACATGAATCGTTGTACATATGGGCATATAGCCTCAGTCACTGTTTCATGAATCCTCATACACAGCAGCATGCCTCCTTATACACCGGTGCATGCTTCCTAATACACAGGTAAGCATTTCTTCACACACAGGTGCATGTTTCCTAATACACAAGTAAGCATTTCTTTACACACCTGCATACGTGCTTGTATTCAGTGCTCTGTGATATATTCTCGGATGTGAAGCTGCCCAGTCATGGCACATACAGTTACAACTTAAGAAGCCATTCCCAAATTGACCTACTAACCAAGCACCAGAGTCCCTCTCTCTACACATCTTTGTAGCTACATATTTGCAAACATTTTTGTTTGTCAGTCTGCTGTGTTGAAAAAAAAATGATATTTTGTCAGAGATCTAATTAGCCTTCCTTTCACTAAACATGAATTTAAATATCTATTTTCTGTGTTTTAATTGACTTGGGGGCAGCTTTTATATATTTTAAAAAATAATGGTCTTTGACTTTCAAAAATGTCTTTGTATATTCTGCTCTGCAATTAACATTTTGACATGTCATTTAGTTGGTTTGATTTGGTTTACCAATCATGGAGTTGTCATTATATTATTTATATTTTAAAACCTTTTCTAATGTGGACTCCGAGACTTGGATCACTTAACAGTTTTCTTTTAAAAAAAAAAACTGTAACATAACAAAAGAGAAACCTATTCTTCTAAAAGCAAAGACATACTTCTATCTAGATAATGTTTTCTAGAAAAGAATTCTCATTTACATTCGTGATTGACTTTCTGTTGTTTTTCCTCAGAGAAGTAATGGAGCTTGATAAAAGTGACAGCTTTTCAGTGGAAGTTTCAGAAGCCTGGTGGAGTCCACGTGAACATTTAGCAATAGAGAAACAGTTCAGCTGTCCTGGAGCCCAATGATTGATGTCATGTTCATTTTCCTACTCCTTTTTCAAAAATGTTAAGTATTTATTTATTTATTTATTTATTTATTATTCTATGTGTATATGTGCACCACAAGAATGCCTCAGAATTCGGAAGATGATGTCAGACCCACTGCACCTGGAGTTATGGATGTCTACAAGCCACCACATAGGTGTTGGAAACTGAAGCAAGGTTCTCTGTAAGAGCACCAAGTGCCACCGGCAACCACTAAGCCATATCTCTGACTCCTCATTTCCTATTCTTAATTGAAAGTCTTTGGAAGGGATTCCGTCGAGCACTATATAGGAAAGGGTGCAAACTGTATATCTACGTCCATGAAAATCAGTAATATTTTGACAAATTCTTTCTCTGGTTTCTTGTTAAATAATAAATTGTATTCAGTTATTTGAATAAACTTATTTAAGAAGCACCAAGCTTCTTTCCAGCACTTGGATTATGGGAATGAGTAAAGAAGGTGAGATGCCAGTCTTCATGGAATCAGGAATACCGGAACTGAAGAATACATCTACTCATTAGTCAGTCGTTATGATTCAAACACCACAGTCTTGAAAATTGCGGTTTTAGTTTTAAAGAAAAAGTTTGACATTCTATGTTAATTGTAAATTTTGCAAAAATGTATTTAGCGCTATATCTGTGATGAGTGTTCCAGGGCCCACTAACTTAAAATAGGTAACATACGTTGGAAAAGGTGTCCTTTTAGATACTTCCTAACTCAAAATTTTGAGAATTGCATAGTACAGTTCAAAGTTGGTAGGCAGCCTACTATTTCCTACTTCTTTCATCTCTCTCATGGACAAAAACGTGGAATTCGACATTAGCACAGTGCTAGACACAGAGAGCTACTAGATCTGTGCACAGTGAGTGGCCCACCGGTACAACACAGAACACAAAGCAGTGTTTCCCATTCTCTCTAAACACAGAATTCCATTAGCAAGTGACCCACATCTCCAAAGAACTCTTCCTTACAGCCGCTATTTAGGCCCTGCTGTGGATTTGCAAATTAAATGAAAAGACTGTTAGAAAACATTTCTGTTTAAATTGCTAAATGGGCTGCAACTTTCAAACCTAACCGGCCTGCCAAATTGTGATTTAAAGTGAAATTGGCATGAGCAGACATCTCCACATCAGCCTGTAGCACATCTGGTCCAGACCAAACAAACAGAAGATTTATTCTGTCAGGGAAATCATTTAGCATTCCTTTTCATGCTTCAGAAGGAGCCTGTACCTGTCACTCACCAAAGCGCTCAGCTTTTGGTGGCTAGGCTCTGTTGCTCTCCCTGACTAGCCTTGATCTAACACTTCTAAGGAAGCTCATGTGCACCGCTCCACCTGGGAGCCCAGTACCCATGCCAAGTTCATTTCCATAGTCTTATAGAAACCTCCTAGAGGATTTCAAACATCTGCTCATAAGTAAAGAAACATTGTCTTGAGCTCTAACAATAATACAAAGGGCAACAGCACCTTCTTTTACAAACACAGCGGAGCTGATAAATGGTCTTATTTCATAGGGATGGGGACTAATTTCTTTGTGTCCTTCAGAATTCAAACCCGTAGAGTGAATATAGTCCATTAATCATGGGAAGAATCAAACAGATCTAGAGTTTAGCATTAGCTTAAGTGACATACAGTAAGGATTATAAGGGAGCCGTTTTACTTAAAATCTAAGCCATTTTGCTGAAATTTAACAAATAAATTTACCTTACCGAAACTGGCTTTACTGAATCTATCTCCCCCAATACCTAGCCACACGTCTTCTTTCTGTTTCACTTTATACGTGTCATCTCAGACAGCACCAAGTTATAATGTTGTTGCTGGATGACATAAATAGCCACTTTTGTCTCTAGAAAGGTATCTGTTCTTTTTGGAGTCTGCAACCCTGGAAAGGTCACTTCCTGTCTCATCACATACAGAAACACAGCCCTCCTTTTCCATCACTATATGGTGATATTCAGAAGGGATGGGTACACCCTCAGCATTAAGATTCCACATATTTCCTTATGATACAACTTTATATTGATTCATAAGAAAGATTTCTAACAATGCAAATATCAAACACTGGAGAAAAGGGAGACTTTAGTCTTTGTTTATTTGTATATGGTCTTTATAATTTATAGCTAAACTTAACCTGTCTCTTCCATCATAAAATAAATAAGACTCTGAACATCGTTTCAATTGAAACAAAATTATGCATTTCTTGTGGTTCTTTCATCTTTCAAGAATTTCCTTCATAAATGCTATTACTTTGATTTCATATTGACATATGAGTCTATGTCTAGACAAACAGGGCAAGCTTGTTATGTAAACATAGAACACACCATTTGTTTGAATTAAAACATAACAAATATAAACATTTTAAAAATCATCTGGGTAGCTCAGAGGTGAGTTGAAAGGAAAAGTAGGAAAAGATATGTACTTTGTATCAATATTTCTATCCTGTTGGTTTGTTACAGTATCAAAATAGTACGAAGAATGAACTACATCCACATTTGTTTCATGCCTGTCCCTCCTACTGAGTCATTAATAAACATGACACTGTAAGATCTGCATTGTTAATACCTGGTTTGGTCTACAGAGCTCAGAAAATGCACTTTTTACAGTCTTCTTAACTGAGTTAGCTTCTGGAAAAAGACATTTGCCAAAGAAAACTGTATATCAGAACCCAAGCCCAGCTTGTTCTTCAGATACCAAAATGAGACTCACATACCACAAATTTTGTTTTCAATTAATGTTGAATTATAGTTGTACATGAAATAGCAGTATGTTTTTAGTATAAATAAATGCTTGATTTACTGTGGGAATATCAAGCAAAAAATAAGGTACCCAGAGATTCACTAAAGTTCAATACTGATTCCATCATCATTTGGGAAAACACAGCATTAAAATTGTTTATGTTTATACTTCTACCACAATAAGTTGTAATTTATTACTACCTAAATTATTATGCTAGAGAAATTAGTCTATACTTTGTAGTGAACTTCGAAAACTTCAAAATAAGAAGTATGGTTTCAATTAAAGTAGTATGATTGCCAAAGGTCGTGTGTATTTGGAGGAATCGGTTTATAAATAAAAAAAATAGAAAATTATTTTTCTAGCTACATTCCTTAAAGTCTATAGTTAGAGATAAAGACAAAAAAGCTTGAAATAAAAAGGCTTTCTTAAATAGAAAATCAATGGTGTGGTAGGTAGAAAATATAAAATGTGTAGATATTGATAAAATACAGAGATTTTGACAGTATAAAATCATGAGTCCCTTATAAATTGTTTCTCTGTGCGTCAATGTAAGCCATTTGGTTAATTTACATAGTTAGTTGTGACTAATCAATCATAAGAGCCAAGAGAAACAGAACCAAACAAAAGTAAGCAGCTTTGGTGATCAAAATAAGGAGAGATGCATACAGAAGGGAGAAAAAATATGAAAAGACACAAAATATGATCAATATGTGTACAAAGAAAGAATACTTGGAAGGCACGTTAAATTTCATTAACTAGGAATTCTCAAAATGAGTACTTTAAAAAATTTTAAAGAATATTCATGTAGGTTTATTATATTATTTTGGGTTTGCTTTTCCAAATATTTAACATATTCCATATGAATCTAATTATCTACAAAGGTATTTTCATCAAAGTAATTTACCCCATAAAAATTTAAATAATTTTCCATAATTTTAAAAATAGTGTGCTATAACTCAATCATTGATTTATGTTATTCTCAGCTTTCTAAGCTATTACACATATAAATTAAGATCAAAATCCTTTCAAAATTACAAAAACCTTTGGGGAAGATGATTTTAAGAAAAGAACAGAAAGTTCTATTGTTTAACAAGACCACATGATTTTTTTTTTTTTTTTATGTATGGGAGTTGACTTAAGTGTTTATAGTCAGGTCGGATTGAGAAGGAGAAATTCCATCAATAACTCAACACATGTTTCTTTAGAACATTCTGTTTCCGAATCATGTAATAGATACTTCAACTCATTCAAAATCTAAAGAGTCTATGGAATAAATAATATGATTACTATTGCACATGATCCATATCATAAACCAAAGGGCTAAAAATTTTAAATTAAATTAAATGCAATATTATTATATTATTTGATAAAACATAATAACATCTTTATTAGAATCCTAAATAACGAACATAAAATGTACTTGAGGGCAAAATAAATTTCATCAAACACGAACCAGAATGTTATGTTCTTAAAATATGCATACTGACTTATTATATTTTTCAGGGTCTATGTTTCTGTATTCTGAACACATATCAGGTGTATTTATTTTTGTCAGTCAGTAGATACACATTTAATATTCTTTTTTTTTATAGATTCTGTATTGTTTAGTTAACCTGATTCTAAATATATATAATTTTTTCAAGCTGATCAATACTCAATATTACTTTCATGGTGAGTCATGGGTTTGTGGACAGCGACAAAATATAACTCAGTCCCCGAATTTACATGTTTCCTGGTTTTGTTGAACAGTGTTACGCTCTACCTGCTTATTTCAGTTTTTAACTTATAAACAACAGTCCTTTTCGTGGTCTATTTAGTGCCATGTTTTTTCATAGTTTCTCAGATTTTATCATGGCTATCGCTGTGTAAAATTATCCTTAACATAACTGTAAAGAGTTATAGATGTTTCCTAGCCATAACAGAGCTATAGTTTCCCTCACAGAGGAAAAATTGGCTTAAAAAATCTAGCAAAGTGCTGTATCTGTAATTAGCCAAAAAATTAGTGTTAGTGACTTACCATATTGACAAAGCGTATTTCAACCTGAGGTATTTAATTTTGATGTGTCGGTGCTATATCAAATAAGGTAACTATAAGCAGAATCACAACACAAAACAAACTGATATAGTGATTTGTCAGCAAACAGAACATTACCAGAGGGTCACAAAAATCTAATCCTGAATACTTCTTAAGCAATAGTGCAGTATTTAGAGATATAATGCTCACCGTGACTTTATATGGCACAGCTACACCTAACAAGAACACCCAATTATGCATGTTTATATCTAATCAGATCTATGTATGTAACAAACATACATGAAAGGGGAATACTTTCTTTAAAATAAAACAAAATCTAGAAGTTACCAAACTTGAGAATCTTTTTTTTATGTCTACTGTATGGTAAAATTTTGCGAGGAAAATGCAAAAATAACATTGGATTGTGATTGTGTGTAATATTTTTAGCCACTAAAATTTCCATAGAGTTTGAGTGTGTGCACTTAATTTGCATATGAGGCAGCTGGAACATATTGGCTCTTTCAAAGCCACTATAATTTATCAGCTCAAAAATGCATGAATTTAAATAAAGGTATACAATTGTCTGTGTTTTTAACAAGGTGATGGAATAAGAAGTTTTCTGCAACACCAGTTCCACACCTGTGTGACTAGAAGCAGTTTAAGAATATTTACACAAATTGAAACACAATGTTGCAGTCTTATTTTGAGTCTCAAGTTGTGTGTGTGTGTGTGTGTGTGTGTGTGCACGTGTGCGTGTGCGTGTGTGTGTGTGTCTTGTAAATAATATTTGGTTTGAAGAAAAAAAGTGACAGACTGACAGACAGTCTGAGACACTGAAATCATGAAATCCAATATGTTATTGGTACAATATGGAGAGAGTCAATTAAAATCTGCACTAAATTTATCTCTGCAAATAGATTCAACAATCAGAGTCATTCTCTAAAGGAGAATAAATTATTCTTTTCTGTTTTCCTGATAAAGTGTAATGGAATTTATTAAACCCCAAATAGTTTAGAGCACATGTTCATTTTTTTAGACTCTTTTTCTTTTCAGTCCCTTGTTGGAATTTAAAATAAATGCTACCAGTCACCATGAAGAAGTCATTACATGAAATACATAATTTACTAAAGCCTCAAACCTGGGCTATAAAGTTACAAGAAGTAAAGTGGAGACTACAGAAGAAATGACCAATTTAAAACATAAATGCAACTAAGAAAAAGAGATATGGGCCAAGAGTCAGGGGCCATTGGGATTTGAAAGGAGACAGAGTTCTTTCCATATTTGAAGATTTTGAGTCTATATGATTATATAAATAGCTTTGTTTTCAAGATGATATGAAAGCTTGAGTTCACTCATTAGAATATATTTCGGGCATTTGTATTTGTATGTGCTAAATTCCTATGTCTCTTAGGCCACCCCTGTAAGATTTCAATGTATACCATAGCCTACTCATTTCCTCCATTTTCCAACTAAGCTGTGGGAAGCACAGTGGAGATTTACTGAGAAGATTTCTGCCTGGTTGGTTTCCTTCCCAGAATGACTTGGATATGCAAAAGGAAGCAAGAAATTGGTCACGTAGTCTTACATGGGTATGGTGATTTGAGTCCCATAGCTATAAGACTCTTATATTAAATAGCTACGGGGTGCTAGAATGAATCATGTATCATATCAACTTAGGTTTAACTTGCTTCAAAGATGAGGATTTGGAAGATAATTTGAATGATGCCCTCTATGCAACTACAACGAACTGGAGAAACACTCCTGACAGTGGTTGTGTTGGGGAGGTAGTCACACTTGGTCTTCACTACATAGCCACATGTACACACACATACACACACATATACACACACACACACACATACATACATACATACACACACACACACACAAACAATAATAATAACAATAAATGTTTCTTTGTTTGTGAGAAAGCTGAAACTCAGAGTTGCTAACAGTTCAGTACAGCGGTGAAGACGAGAACCAAGTCTTATAACTCACATGGTCACATTACAAGCTATATAGTTTCTACGTTTTCTTAACTTTACCTTGGAAGGTGTACCTGTTTACCTGGGGTGGATCCAGACTATTTGACTATCCACAAGTTCCTGGTACTGTAGTCATGTTAGACTTGGACTATCCTTTAGGGATCATGACTCTATATATTTTAAAATAATACTTGTCACTCTTCTGTCTTTCAGGGAAAAACTGACCCTATATTGAAATGGCTAAGCAAAATGTTCTCAAAAGAAATGTGATCTGAGATAATAATGGCAATAAGTGTCTAATACAAGGAGCTAGAGCAGTTCTCTGAATGTTTTATCACATATACTGATTTGTATAGGTTTGGAATACACATGCTTGTGTGTGGGTGTACATGTACATGCTTGAGGGCAGAGGGCAATCTGTGTAAATAGAGTCTCTTCTTCCAGCATACCGATCCCAGGAACTGAATTCAGATGGACTGCCTTGATGGTTATCACCATTACCTGGCCCTAGAGAAGCCATCTCATCAGCTCTAGAGAAATTCTTGTATCTTCTCAGAAAGCAAAGTATACTTCACTTGTCACATAGATAAGACCACTCTGAAGTGAATGGTCACAGCTATAGAGCATTTACTTCTTACCTGAGTGTAAGCAGTCTTGATTTAGAGCCAAGCAGACTATTAGGATTTCTCTTAATGCAAATAAACCTGAGATTATTCAGTTGTTTCCCCTCAAGTATTGAAACAACATTATAGCAACTACCAACTAGTCAGCAATATTTAAGGTCTAGGTTTGGCGCTTTCTCTCTCTCTCTCTCGTGTGTGTGTGCGTGTATATACACATAATTTCAGAAAAACTCAACACACATGAGTCGAGAGAACAAGAGTAGTTATAAAGGAACTCCATGAGATTAGCAAAATCAACTCTTATTGCCTTGACTGTGCAACAGCGATAAATTGTTGTATGTGGTTTGATACTAACAAAAATTTAGTCCTACCTTCAAGGACATAGCAGAAATGAACATTCTATGGAAATTAAATAAACACTAAATATAATTTGGTATCATATTGGTATACATACTCATTGTATGTTAGAAGATCTAGCATTTGTAAAACTAAACTTTGAAGGAACTTTAGAGAAATACTTTATTCTGAAAATAAAGAGCGGGTGGCCTATCATTCTGTAATCATGTTGAATTGCTTTCATAATGGCAATAAAATCAAATGTGGATAAAGGTCTCCAAGTAAACAATAAAAAATAGAAACTATTGCAGGATGTGTAAACTTTTGTGTTTATTTTAATTGTGTGGATGTGCCTGTGTGGAGTATGTGTATGAGTACTGCTGCTGCTCTTGGTGTGACATCCTCCTGGACCTAAAATCACAAGCAGTTATAAGTAACAGGAAATTGGTGCCAAGAATTAAATTATGGTTCTCTGGAGGTACTTTTCACTGTTGAACCATATCTCCAGCATCTGAATAATCAGCTACCTGCATATCTGCAAGAGCAGAAAGTTCACAATTGCCTACTGATAATTTGAAATTAATCTTTCTCAATACATCCCAAGTTTTTCAGGTACTAACAAATCTAAACTGCAACCCTTAGATTTTACCTCACAATATATCTGTGACATGACACAAACTGCATACAAAATCCAAGTTCAACCCAACTCTTTAACAGCTTGCTAAATACACAATGATCAGCAGAGTAAAATAACATCAAAGAATATCACATCTTCCATCCCTGATTTGCTAGACATGCACTATGAAAGCAGGGAGTCTCTTGGCATGCATACATGAGTCTCTTGACAGTACTACAGAGACAGACATAATTTCTTCCTGAGGTTGGAATCTGCCAAGGACTTTTCTGTCTGTCATGAAGAAGAATTGTGATGTTGAATATATTTGCAAGAGCAAGAAAGCAACTCAGCACGTACAAAAAAAAATTATGAGCCAACTGTCAAGGGAAAAAAAGTGCTTCCCTCACTAGTCACATAAGGACCCATCAGTGCAACAAAACAGTAACATCTATGAATGACTAAAGCTTAAATGTAAGATAAAATGAAACTTGTACAAATGAACTACAAGAAAACTTTAAATGCAATGAAAAGAAAAGCAGACACATTTCTTGAGGATGGTTGTTTGTCTAGACATAGAACACAATGAAATCTTAACATTAACCACTCCAGAAATAAATCTCTAATAGGTATATCATCTATAACACTATTGAACCAAGGCTCTTCCAGAAGCTTTATGTGTCTTCTTGGAGCCTCGCCTTAATTCTCAGCATACCTAAGATCAGAACATCATTAATCCTTTACTGTCCATTTTCAAGAGTTCATGAGTTTGGTCCTGATACTGACACCACAACATTGGAACATCTATGTACAGTGGCAGATCAATGATAGCCACCTTGTCTCTGTGTGTAGCATCCTCCTTGCCAGTAGTTTAGAACCTAAATTCTGCACAATATACTCTCAGTTCCTTACAATGGCACTCAAAAATGTTTCCAATTAACACCAGGCCAGTGTATTTTCTTTCTCCCTACTCCTCTATGAAAGTTATGGGAAATGAGTACCTTTGGCTAAAGAATATTTCCACTGTGTTTTTCTGCCCTTTTATGGTATATTTTCTTGCACAGAGAGCCATGTTTTCTCTTCTCTCAGGTTCTTATAATATGGTAACAAATGCTACAAAAATGACATCAAATCACAATGAATATCTAAGGGTTTAAGGTGTGACTAGCTACTTAGTCCTTTTTGACACTAATGGTTTCCATGATACTTCAGGGAGAAAGACTGGAAGAATGAAGTTGAAGAGTTAATGAACACTAGGAATCTAAAGATATCACATTCAACTCAAGGACATGACAGTAGACAAGAGGAGAAAAAAACGGGGTTGGGGCCAAGGAAAATAAAAGAAGATGTATAAAGAGGATCCTTTGGTCCCCCTTTAAAACTGAAAATAATTGTAGATGATTAAATATTAAATGTTTATTCAAAGAACTAATGGAAACGGAAACAGTGATACAGGCATGAAGACACAAACCCAGACCCAAGAAGTTAGGAATGGATTGGTTTGAGAACCATTCTCATTATTACAGATGGGTAAGATACATTAGGGCAGGTGTATGTAATTTATATCAGGAGTTTAGGCTAAGACATTCTTACTCAATTACCTCTCCTTTAACTTTGTTTTATAATGTTACCCGTGAAAGGGGAGGAAAGGGCTAGTACCTTGCAGAGAGCAAGAGATGATTCTAGAAATCAGTTGAGAGTAAATGAGGCAGTGCTGACCAAAGAATACGGGACATTTCTAATGCAACATCCAGGGCTCAAATGAGACTAGAGACCCTGTGTTTGAGTGGCAGTTCTTCTCTTCTAGTATTGGGTAAATCTGGCACTGGTGGCAAAAGGGTAGTAAAGTCATCACAAGGAGCCACTCAGGACAGGCTAAAATAGAAGGGTGAAAGAAATGAAGTTGGCAATTTGTGCGATAGTATGTTAAGAAGACAATGGATATGGTTGAACATTGTGTAGCCATTGGATATTGGTGGTAGAAAGAGGGAATGATGTGGAAGCAAGCTTTGAACTAACTCTTCAGCTGATCATTTTGGGTCCAGGAAATTAGTCACCCACCCTTTTGTTTTAAATGCCATTTACCCAGATAAGCACAGCATGTGCCAGAACAATAAATTGCCATAATTTTCTGAAGAAAACAGTGAGAGATAGTAATTGCTTTACAGTCTCATCCTCCATATTGAGATATTGAGATGTTTTCAGAGCAAATGGATAATTATCTTGGACTATCATGTCAGTTTTCAAAGCAGGACTAAAAGGAGTAAGAGTTCAGCTTAAATAATTTCTCCAGAACAACATCAATTTAAGAAAAAAAAATCTTAGAGGGAATAAGAAATAGTACCATCAGATCTAACACCACTCTTGATTTGTATTTTTAACATAAGACAGTTTTCATTACTTTGTGATAAGACTCATTAAACCTCTTCCCCGGATAAACACATGAGCTGTACAGTTGCTGCTAGAGCTCTCCCTGTAGAAGAGAAGCCTTCCTTCCAGGATGTTCTCAGAAGGGCGCTGCCTATTGTCACTCTGTGCTACTTGATCACACAAATCTAGACACCAAGAAGGCTCCTCAGCCAACCCGTCACCCACCTTTTCTTCTTTGTATTAATGTCTTTGAAACCTAGCTGGAAACTGCTCTCTGCCTGATTCTTTTCCCCAGAGTTATTTCTTCTGGGTCCACTAGCTCCAGCCTGATTCGTAGGTCAGTCATTGCCTTTCCTCTGCACTTACTGGCCACATTTCTCAAATAGTTAATCCTTCTGGCCTTCAGAGTGGAAATGTTAGGTTTTCCAAAGGAGTTAGGTCCTGGAGGAGAATTTTGTTCACTACCTAGAATGAATGTAAGTTAATAATTAGACACAATTAATGACAGTAAACCCCAAAGCAAACGTTACTGCTAGGAAAATCCAATCATATTCCTGATTAAATAATAAACGGCTGTCACCCTGACCCAGACATCAGATGTTTCATTGACTGGCACTACATGTGTGGTAGATGAAGACATAGTTTAAGAAAATTTAAATTCTATATTTAGCATTAAAGTTTCCTAACTTAAGTCACCAACATTCCCTTACCTACTGGATTACTCCCCATCCAAGTCCCTCTCTGCTGTGCTCCAGGTTTCAGGTTGTGATCCAAGTAGAAGCTAGAACCATTTTCAATCTCAGCACTCAGGAAGCAAAGGTAAGTAGATCTCAGTGAGTTCCAGATAAACCATGGATACATAATAAAACCTTATCTAAACAAAACAAAACAGGAAGATAATTAAATATCTAGATGTCCCCAAAGCTCAAATCAATGGCTTCTCCAACCATCAAATAGTGACTTAGCTTTCAGTGACTTTGGACTTGTGCTATTGTCATTTAGGATTTTTTTTTTAAAGTTGCAGTCATGTTTTTGCCTGAACCAAAGCAAGTATAGGGACTGTAGAATTGGCTCAGCAGTAAGTACCTCTTGCTGTGTTTGGAAAAGATTTGAGTTTCGGTCCCAGCACCTAAGGGAGAAGGCTCCTAAGCGTCTATAACTCCAGCACTGTACCACCTGCACACATATGACAGATGCGCAACCCCAAATGCACCACACACAACACACGTTACATAATAATCATAATCAAAATCACAATAGTCATAATAAATAAAAATAAAACAGATTTTTGAAAATATAAAATGCTATAAATATAATTATAAAAGACCAGCTGTGGTTAAACGTAATAAAGTTTTATCAGAAAATGTAAATGTTATAAAATCTATACACAGTAAAATATATACTTCTCATAAATTAGCAAATAGTAGAATTTGATCAGATGAGGATGCTTTTTTGTATTTCTAATTAAATAACTAAAATTAGATTATTCTCTGCTAAATGGTTTAATAAATATTTGACGAATGTGTAGGGCATTTTATTTGTTCTCACAGATTCCACAATTACCCCAGTGTGGGTGGGATGGCTCAGTATGTGAGATAGCCTGCTGCACAAGCCTGGCCAGCCTTTCTGAGTTTCATCTTCAAAAAGCCAAAAAGTTGTGCTTTGACTTTCACGTGTGCTGTCTACTTTACCACCTCACTCCCTATCTCCCTCCCTCCTCCTTCATAATAATAAATAAATAAAATCTAAAGTAAACAAACATAGTCACAGAAAACATCTGAAAATCAAGAGTCCATGGGTAAGGAATGTAGCTTTCCCCTATAGAAGTAGAATGAGCCCTACGTTGGAACGAACTTTGTAATTCTATTTCCTCAAGACCAGCTTGAAATTACAAAAAAATTCATGTCACCCATTCGCTTTCTTGTTCCCTTATTTTCATTTTGGTTTATTTGTTTGTTTGCTTATTTGTTTGTTTTGCTCTTCCTTGTAATTTTAGGGCTTGCTGGAGATCTGAGTGTAGCTAATGTGGCCGAAAGCAGAGCCTGCATACCATTTGCAAGTGAGTATCAACATGGAGTGAGTAGTTAGTGATGGACTGACTCGTGAAGAACTGTACTTGACCAGTGAGTATCATCATGGAGTGAGTAGCTAGTGATGGACTGACTTGGGAAGAACTGTACTTGACCACAATGTGAGTTTTATCAACGTGATTTTGATATTTTGTATACTGCCTGTATTACAGTTTTATTTCAACTAAATTGATAAACACTCAGCCCATGAAAAAGTGGAGAGATACTTATGATAAGCATTTAATCCTCTGGGTATCTAAAAGAAATACAGGAAGTGAGAAACTATGTTCATTTCAGGCCAAGTAGTTGCAATGCAAGAGAAACAAAGATTTCTTTGGATTGTAACCTCAAGGTTGATAGGGGCCTTGTATGTTTGATTTCATTCTTTGCCCAATATATATCAAGAGTAAATGAATTAATGAGAAGTCAAAAACTTAAACTATGAACAGAATTAACACTGGGTATAAAAGGGAAAAGATAAAGGAATCTTTACTCAAAGGAATTAAAATTGATCAATGTACTGTACCAAAACACCCATCTTTCTCATAATAATGCATACAATCCAAACTTTAAGTAACCAAGGTCATTATCTAACAATAAATTATAACGTCTTTTCAATGTAGAAAAAAAGTCACCTCAAAGATAGAATGTTTTTCCTCATAATAGTCAAGGACATTTGTATTTTCTACATACAGATTCAAAATAATTGTTGTGAAGAATAAGTTTATACAGACAGAAAATGTTAAGAAGCATTATTTTGATTTTCAAAATCAACTTTTTAATACAGTAGAGATTTCTAACCAGCATCCTGGCATTCAAAAAATATAATGAGCAGAGCAACAAGCTTGAAGTCCCTCAGTATTATACTGGTATAAACAAACAAACAAAAAAAGGCATTAGGTAGCAAACAAATTTGATGCCAAACTTTGTAACTAGAGTAACAAAAGAAAATACTGAAGACTGGTACAGTCACATTATTTCCATATATAACTTCTCATCTAACTTCACTTCAAAATAAGCTAGTGGCCACTTTAACAAACACTTCTAAAGACCGATTCATCTGCCCCAGTATCTCCTAGTTTCTTTGTGAACTTACTGGGCCCCGGTATTTCTGATCGCTGAGAATGCCATACACTTAAAGTGGGTTTCCCGGAGAAACCTACACAGAAATGAGAGCAGTCTAATTACCTCTACAAAGTAGTAAGCAGCAAGCCTCTGACATTGTGATCAATTGAAGCTTTAATGTGTTTGTTTGTTGCCCCCCCAAAAAAAACAGAAAATGGAAAAAGAAAAAAGAAAACAGTGTTTTTGAAAGAATAAAAAATGAACTCTCCAAAGAACAAAGGAAGCATGGACTCCAGAATATTTTAAGCCTAAGGAAAGTTAGAAGCCAGAACAGAATATGAGTAGCAAGACACATACCGTCGACCTTTAAAGGTTTGATTTCTGTTTTAAGTTCTACAAATGCCCCTGGCTTTCCCCCACATAAAATAAAAAATAAAAAATCCTGACTTATGTTCAAATGTGGCCTTCGCCCTTCACCCTAACACCAAACACCAAGAGGAAAAAATTAGGGGTGGGAAGGCGACACGTCTATGAGTTTATGAATATCCATTATTTTGTATGAGCTGAATCAAAGGTGAGACTCTGAGATTTCAGTCTGGTAGAAAGTCGGAGCATAGTGTGATGATTCCCACAAGCGGAAGTCAGAGCCACACAATGATTTACTGAAGGCCTGGTGAAGCTGCCAATTCCAGCTCCTCCCTGAACCACGGAACATACCTAGATTCTGCATTTGACCCTGGGTGTGAGTACCCATAAACCAAAATCAATTGGACTGTTTATATTTGTTTCCTACCAAGGTCAGGTCCTGAGGTTGTGGACACTCCAGCAATATCATCAGCAATATCAGTGGTTTCTAGTAACCACTGTTACTAGAAAAGGCAAAATTGGAAACCATAAGCACATTTTAAAATGAGTCCATAAGACACATCTACTTAGGTCTAAAATACTTAGATAAACAAAAATACTCTTAGGGTTAGCTGAAAGGGAGAAAAAATTGATCCAATTTTATACTTTGCTTTTGGCTGGACCAAGTTTCACAATCAGCTTTCACACACATTTTAGAGTATAACCTTTTCCTGGCTGGTTTGATATTATGCATTGGCTACCAATCACCATTATGAGAAAGATTTAGTAATATAGGAATGACTGTGGATTCTTTCAAACTCTTGAGGTACAATATGAGAAATCGGCTAAAATTGTGAAAGTCACCATGCTCAAGGAATTTACACATCCATTTGAATTATTATGAATCAATAAGACTCAGGCAATACCGGTAGAGAAAATAGTCACAACTGGAATGAACAATGCAGAAATTGAGGATGGTATTCCCTGTGAGGTTGGTTTTGATCTCCTCCATTTCATTTACTTATATTTATCTGTGGTCTAAAATATGAAGCAGAAACTTTCAGAAGTACTCACAGATTGTAAACTGCTCTCAATTTGGAGTGGTAAGGGGGAACTGCTCACAACTTTGTCCACTCTCCCCCAGGCAGGATATGAAACCACCTCCTAACCAGCTTTACCCATGTTATATGAACCTACCTCTGTAATAGTAACTTAGTAGACATCTTGATTATTAGACGGACTACTGTGAGAACCATGATGCCCCTGTTCAAATGATCTTTATTTTACTCAGTTACAGTACTAGAATGTAATAGCGGTACAGTCAGTTCTGTTATTGAAGAAGGTAACAGTGCTTCTTCCAAGAAAAAAAGAGGAGTGATCTCAATATAATCAGGACATAAAAAATACTACTGAAGGAACAAAATCTACTGTATTAGTCTGAAGAAATGAAACATGTAATATTTTATTTTAATGTTAGTGATAGTTGTCAATCTTTCTATAAATCAAGTTTGTTAAAGAAATTTTTTCATGAGCATGATTATATATAAAGATCGCATATGATTCATACTACCTGTAACTTTAGCCATCTGCTGAACCTTTGGAATGCATCATCAATGAGTAGGTACAATTGTGATACAAATTGCTAATAAACATATATCTGGACTCACCAGGAAAATTTAAATGACAAAATTAATCTGAGACACAATCGCACATTTCTTAAGCTCAACAAGGTAGAAAGTAAAAGAAGGAGACAAAAAATAATTCTGAGTAATAAGAGGGCTAGGTAGATGTCCACACACAGCCATTGACATTGAGAAGCTATCTACTGTGCTCTAGGAAGGCAGATCCTCGCAGAACCATTTAAGGAGAATAGTAGCCCTTCTAGAAAGATATAGCAAGGTATAACTTAGAATTTTAACAATGTGTACATGTCTTGTCTATGTAGTGCCATCAAAGTTAACTACAAATAAATTATTGACGATAAATTTGAAGACTTGGTATTAAAACTTATAATCTGATTTCTCTATTTATACCTAAAACTAATAATTGATTATGCAACAAGAGTGCCAGAGTCTTAGTTAAGGTTTTGATTGCTGGGAAGAGACACTATGACTACAGCAACTCTTAAAAAGGGAGACAGCTAATTGGGGCTGACTTATGGTTCAGAGATTTAGTTCATTATCATCACGGTGGGAAGCATAGTAGTACACAGACATGGTGCTAGAGAGGTAACTGAGAGTGTTACATTGGGATCTGCAGGTAGCAGGAAGAGGGAGTGAAACTGGATATGACTTGAGCATTTGAAACCTCAAAACCCACTCCCCAGGGATACTTCCTCTAACAAGGCCACACTTCCAAAAAGAGCACTCTCTATCATCCTCTAGAGGGCATTTTCATTCAAAGAACTACAGCCAGTTAAGATGGCTTAGAAGATAGTTGTTTGTTCCACCAGCCAGCCAACCGATGTTCTAGTCACATAAAGATAGAAGAGTTAGATTTACTCTAGAATTGACATAAAGTTGTCTTCTGATCTCCCTATGTGAGTTGTGGCATAGAAAATTTACACATAAATCACACACATATATACACACAAGCACATATACACAACAGAGAGACTCACAATACAACAACAATAATAAACGATTTCTTTAGAGAGTTAGTTAAGGCACTGGAGAGATGACTCAGTAGTTAAAATAATACATTGCTCTTACATGGGATTCTGTTTCAATTCCCAGAACCCATATTTGGCAACTCAAAATTACCTATAACTAAAGCTCCAGAGAATCCAACACCATCTTCTGGTCTTTATAGCCACTACCTGCAATAACATACATACATGTGCATACACACATACATATACATCAATAAAAATAAATCTTTAAAAATAGTTACTCAAGTAATTTTTTTATTAAACCCATGCAACAGAACATTGTACAATTATGCAAATGTTATAGATGTAGCGTTAATGTAAAAATAAATTTAATAACGAAAAAATCAAACATATTAGGTAAAGATAAATGTATTTGATGAAAAATAGAAGTATTACTTTTGGGTTTTTAGAAGTGTATATCCAACAGAAATGTTAACAGGTATTGCTTCTACTAATATATATATATATATATATATATATGTATATATATAAATTTTTTTGGCAATTGGTACACTTTGAATTTCTTTTTAAATTATATCCAACAGTTTTGAAAGGAAAATGTGTACAAAGCTAAAGTAAAGAGAAGCGTATCGTGTTCAGCACGAAACTGAGGTTACCAAATGTTTGATTACAACTATATGAACCTAATTCCAATCATAGGTGAAAATAATCTTATGAAAATGGAGATTGAAGGCATTCTCTATTAATTTCCCTTCTTGTTCTTCAATGTAAACTGTAGGAGTTTCTCTACTATCTACTATAATTTTCTCCTCAAATTCTACCTCTCATGAATTTTTATTTCAATTGTTTAGGAAGAGGAGCTCAATTCTCCTCGTGCATGTATTAACATTAATGTGAATCCACAACATAAACAACTTTCAGTCAAACTTTAGAATCATTAATGGTATCTTATTCTCTCCTTTATGTCAAAGATGTCATATAAATTCATAAATAGGTAATGGCATGCTGATTACATATACATATATATCATATATATCATATATATCATATACATCATATACATACATATACATATACATATGGCATGTTTATATCTATCATTCTATTTCCCAGTGGTATTTTCTATACCCTAAAAGTGAAGGATTTGCCTGAATTGTCAGAATATTGTCACACTTCTATTTTTTTTGTCTTGCTGGTAAATGTCTAACTTACAGGGGTTGCCCTAGGTTGTTTTAAAATAAAAGAAATGCTCATGCTGGAAATACAGACATTTTGCCTAATTTGAACGCATCTTTTATTACTTATTTATTCATCATCTGTCCATACTAACCCAGTTGATTTTGTAAGATGCATTTCTCTCCTACTGGGATTTCTTATTCTTCCTATATGTGGCTATGCGTTGTAGTCTTTTTCTCTCTCTGTGTGTGTGTGTGTGTGTGTGTGTGTATCCCTGTCCTCAGTTAATTTGCCACAGAATTGATTTGCATTCATCTTTATGATGCCTATAGTTCTATCATAATAAGTGGATTTCAAATAATAAGTATATTAAAGACATTGGAAGGAACTGGCACACTGGATAATTTGTGAAAAAGAATTCTAGTTGAACATTTTTAAAGGATTCAGATTCTGTATCTAATTCATTTGGACAAATTTCTGTCATTGATTAGTAATTTCTGCTTATTAGTTATTTTTAACATCACTGTGACCTAAAAACAGACAGTGTAAGAAAAAAAGGATTTATTAGGCTCATTTTGTAAGAGAATATAGTCCATCACAAGAAGGAAGGCATACTGGCCTGTGGTTTATGGTGGCAAGAGCATAGAGCAGTTGCATGTTATATGCTGCCAACCAAGAAGCAGGAAAAGCAACCATAATAGCTAAAAGCAGGGCTGCATTGTAAAATATAAGGCCTCCTCCTTATGACCTACACTTCTCAGGTATGTTCCTTCTACTAAAGTTCTACACTCCTCCAAAGCCTCGTGGGGATCAGCCCTTTAAACACATAAACTATGGGGAACATTTCACAGTCAGGTCATGACATCCTATGCCTGATCCCCATGAGAGCATGGCTGTATCATACTGCAAAATACTTTCCAATCCAACTTCAAGCCTTAATTGTTTCAACATTGCTCACATTCCAAAGTTTCCTTTCAGACAAAAGATAATCTCTCAGCTGTGACCTCTCATAAAGTGAAAAGAAAAAAAAATGTTATAAACTTTGAATATATTATGACACAGAGTAAAAACCTAGCAGAATATTCCCCAAACACTATGACTACAATGTACAAAATCTTAGACTCCTGAGGTGTCATCTGGGCTCCAATGGACTTTGAAAAGCCTTGCTTGCCTGTATATGCTTGCGGCAGACACTCTCTTCCTTCCTTCCTTCCTTCCTTCCTTCCTTCCTTCCTTCCTTCCTTCCTTCCTTCCTTCCTTTCTTTCTTTTTATTGGATGTTTTATTTGCATTTCATATGTTATCCTCTTACCCCATTACCCCCAACCAGGAACCCCCTATCCGCTCACTCCTCTTCCTGCTTCTCTGCGGATGTACCCCTACCTACTCCCCCACTTCCACCTCCTCACCCTCAAATTCCCACTCACTGGGGCGTCCAGCCTTCATAAGACCAAGGATCTCTTCTCCTACCTATGCCCAACAGGGCCCTCCACCCTTACATATACAGTTGGAGCCATGGATCCCTCCCTAAGTGCTCCCAGGCCGGTGGTTTAGACCCTGGGAGCTCTGGTTGGTTGGTATTGTTGCTCTCCTCATGGGGCCGCAAACCCTTTCAGCTCCAACAGTCTTCACTCTAACTCCTCCATTGGGAACCCCATGATCAGTTCAATGGTTAGCTGTGACCATCTGCCTCTGAATATGACAGACTCTTGCAGACCTCTAAGGAGACATCTATATCAGGCTCTTATCAGCATGCACTTCCTGACTTCCACATTAGCATCTACCTTTGGTGACTGCACATGGGATGGACACTCTTAATAGCTGAAAGCTATTTTAGCAGATGTCCTATGTTCCTGGCATCTCCCACATCCTAGAGACGGCATTAAAACTTAGTCTTATTTTTATGAAGTCACATGCAAACTGTTTAGGGTATCCATGGATAAAAGTTGAGCCTGGTACATTATCTGGCCCTGGTAGCTTCCTGGAATCTTGATGTAGGCTTACATGATACACATAACTCTCTAATTCCACTTGTTGCTAAGGTCAGCAATACATGAATGACAGTGACAACTTCTGCAAACATCTGGAGATGAATTCTTGACATCCTTGAGATATTCTTATGGCTCCAGTAGTCAACAGCTTATGTGTTTAAATTAAGGAAACTATTTCTTTAGGTGGCCATTTTCTAGAAGCACATTGGAATGCTGTTACAATTGCTGTGAGTTCATACTGTGTCGTGTCTAGAGGCATTGATTCTTTTGATATCAGAAACTACTTCTGGCTATTAAAATCTTTCTGCCCTCTCTTCTACAATGATCCCTGTGACTTGTGAGGACAGGTATGATGGCTGAGCAATCTACAGTCTTATTTTTTGCACCTGGGTTAACTGTAGGTCTCTGTATTAATTGTCATCTACTGAAAAAAAAAGCTTCTCTGATGAGGGTTTAGAGATTGAGTGACCTATTTGTATAATAGGTCATTAGTAGTCAGTGTAATAGCTTGTTCTTTTAGCTGGACATTAGTAGTAGGTTTGCTCCATGAGCCTATGATCTGCAGAGCATAGGTACTTGGCTTTAATAATGGTACTAAGTATGGGTTATATGTTGGGGCAGTCTCAAATTAAATCACAAAATATTTAGTTACTCCAATGACATCCATGCTACTATTGAACTGGTGGATATCAGACCACTTACTATTGGAGACTGAAGAATCACTCCTTCTTAAAAAATGAAACATACCTTGATATCTCTCACCACAACCTATATTCCTCTTCTCAAAATAACCATCTCTTAGAACTCCTATATTTTTTCTGGTTCCTTGTTGTTGCAGAAAATACTAAAAAATGCAACTCATGCTAACCGGCAGGTCCAGGTGGGCTGGCCTGCCAGGCACTGGCAGGCATGGCCTGCCTGTTCTCATCTCATGGAAACTGACTTAGAGCTCAAAAATCTCTCCACCCAGCTCGCTAAGTTCTCACTGGCAGGCCACTACCATGCCAGCTCCATGCTTCAAAATTCCCACAGCCTTTTCGGGTACACTTATGGCAAACCCACACTTTGTTGCCGTACCTTTCTCTCTGGAACCCAGTCCAGCTGCTGTGTGAAGGAAAACACCACACAAATTTAGTTCAGAATCAATGGTAACTCAGTAGCTGGGAACAGCTACTAGAATCCTAGCCTTGTCTAAATGGGGGATTACTAATAGCTACATCTTGTCCTCCCTGTCCTCACTATCCCTGTTCAAAAGCCTGTATCTTCTTCCCCACCACCACCCTCTGCCCCACCACCCTCACCCTCACCCCCTTGCCCCTCCACCCCACTCCCCACCCCTCTGCCCCAGCCTCTTCTCTCCCTCTCTGGGACCTGGAAGTCCCTCCTACTCACCCGGTGACTGGTTTATTCATTAGAAGGGTCACATTAAGTCCTGAGTACGAGGAAGCTGAATTAGCATCAAAATATTTTTGCATTTTTTTAATATTTCCCACAACACCTTCTTTAAATCCTGGTTGATGCATTCTTTTATTTGAAGCCTTAATTTTATTCGGAACATGGTGTTTAGACATTAACAAAAGTCAACGGAATCTAAACCAATCTCCTAGAACTGTTGACAAATACTCATAGGAAAAGCCCACATTGAGCTGCAGAAGAAGTAATTTTTTTAAGTAATTTTTTAATCTAATTATATCTCTGGTCTACATTTAGGGAAAGAAGACCTCATAAATATTTCATGGATGGTTGACTGCAGTGTCTCCTGCACAGTTTTGTTTTAATGTTCTCCCTTTTCCCTCTTATGCTGAAACTTAGACTAAAAAGTGTTATTAGGCAGAAAGTCACAACAGGAAACTAAACTCTTGTCTGCAAGTTTTGAATATAAATAGATATAAAACAAGAGTTGAGTGTCACTGAAGACTGCTAGCCAGATGAAGATAACCAATTGCATAATATCGCCTCTAGCATCCAACTTTACCTAATCATATAAATCCACACAACTTCAGCACAAATATAAACATTGCAAACACATCACACACACACACACACACACACACACACCACATACCCACTTAGCCTTAAACAAGGACAAAAAAAGTAGGAAACAATCTGAAACTGTGGCTCTGATGTAATGCAAAATGACGAACCTTTTAAGAGCTATGTTATATAAGGAAACCACCTGCCTAGAAATTTGACTTATTTCTTTTTATTCTTTGAAAACCTATATGGATACAATGCATCTTAATCATTTCCACCTTCCATTTTTTTCTTCCAACCCTACCCTACTGTCCTCAATATATCTCCCTTCCTATGTCATGTCCTCTTTTATAATAAACTGAGTCCAATTAGTGCTGCCTGTATGCCATGAGTATTGGGCTATCCACTGAGGCATGGGCAACCAGCCAGTGGCCAGCCCACAAAGAAAAGAAACTTTTGCTTCTCAAGCAACTATCAACTGCCATAGCTCTTCATCTAGGGATGAAGCCTTCGGAGGTCTTCCACCTTTCATGCTGAAATTTTTAACTGGCTTGATCTTGTAGAGATGACAATAAGGATGGACACTGCAATGATACATTTCTGACGTCACAGACACCATGTACACAACAGTATGATATTGTCAGGACTATTGATGGTGGTAACCAATCACTCTCTGAATTGGACTTGAGACTTGCTTCACAGGAAGGAATTCATACCTGGTACTAAAGATGTGGTCAAAACTCATGACTAGACAAGTTGTAAAACCAAAAAGAAAACTTTAGATGTCGTTTTGCTAAATGATCCACCATTTCCATAGACTTGAGCTGTTCTCAATGTTTGTCAGAGAAATTTCTTACTGGTTCAGGGAGTGGCTATTGCAAAACTCTTAATGGCTAAAAGTGCTGAGAGTTAGTGACTTTAAGTACTGAGCTAGGGATGGGACATCTTTTTTCTGTGTGGAATTCCAAAGACTGGCTAATATCAACAAACAATTTTGTTCCCTATATGTGGGGAAATCACAATTTTGCATTGCATAGTAAAAATGATAGCAATACTTTATAAACGATTATTCAGTTTTAACTATTGTTTTGGAGACTCATGAGATGACTCTGCAGGAAAGGCCACAAAACTCAAGACCATAAGTTTAATCCCCAAAATATACAGTATGGAAAGAAAAAACCAACTCTGGTAAATTATCTCTGACATCTACATATGTTATATGTGCACTAAACAGAGATTAAGAAGAACCCATGTACAGCCTTACATGGCTAAGGTCTGCTTTATGGTAACAATTTTAATACTTGACATAAGTTCCCAAAGAAACCATGACCAATATGCCCAAGGTCAATTAACTTGACATAGTTACTAATATACCCTCTTCTCTCCAAGAAGTGCCTAATACTCCATATGGCTGTACTTTTAATAAAGTTTACCAAAGAAAGAAAAAAATGCAATTGTTCGGTTTCCTCAGCGAAGTTAAAAAACACCCTATCTGAAATTTCCCTTGCCCTACCGTTTCTGCTGGCATATCTCCCCCGTTCTGGGGAAAAAGCATAATTATCTACATGCACAAAGTAAGTTCATTTAAGGAATATAAAATAAGAATTCATGGTTCTTCTAGCATTACCTGGACTAAGATGTCATATGTCTGTCAAAACACAAGGGGAACAAAGTGGATACCATGATGCTTAGAACCCAGGCACACATGCATATCAACTCTCCCCATCAATTTTCAATTGCTCAGGCCACACAGGACCATGCTGCTTCAGTCTCCATTCATTACATGGAAGAATTGTTCACCTACTCTGTGAAACAATTCTTGAACTTGAGTTGCAGTCAACTGCTTCCATTTTCAACAGAAAACTTCAGCACAGAACCAATATACAGAAGTTTGCCACTATCAGATTGATTCTGTAAATACTTTGGTTTAACAATTCACATTCAAGAATAAACTTTCTGATTGGAGATATGTCTTTACATGACTTTAGGACAGAGATCACAGTAAGTTTATTTCCAATATGTCAGGTTATTATAGTTATTCAAAACTCCCTGTGCCTTTTTTTTCCATGTTACTAGATGCCAAAATTCCTCCCAGTGGATGTTTACAAGAGGTGAATTAATAAGCCTCAGAAAGTATCTAAGACAGAAAAGAGTGTTGAGGAAAAATCCATATTGATTGCACATATATAACCTACCAGATACACTGAGTTAAATGTTTTCCTCTTGTTTATCTTTCTAATCCTCATGAGAGGATGGCAAGATAATTCTCCATTTGACAAATGAAGAATCTGAGTTCCAGGGAGTAATGTTTTGAAGATTTCACAATATCAATTGGTAAATATTTGATTCCAGCTAGGACAGGCCTGACCTTTAAAAAGCCCACACTTCAATGCTGCTCCAATTTCTGAAATTCATAAATCATTTCCGCAGAAGGTCATCTTCTTTATAATTTTAATTTTTATTGAGAATAGTTTTTCTTAAATGCCATACAATCTGATCTTGATTTTCCCTCTCTGAAGTCCTCTCAGATCCTGTCCACCTCTCTAGCTACCCAAATCCACAGCTTTTATTTTTCTCCCTCTTTAGAAAACAAACAGGCAATGATAGCAACAGCAGAAACAAAACAAAACAAAAACAAATAAACAAACAACAACCAAAAAACAAAACAAAAACAAACAAACTATCAAGTGGAACCGAAAAAACAAACAGAGAAAAAAGAGCCAATCTTCACCACACATATTTGGATACAGATAGAAACACACAGAAATCCTTATGAAAACACACAACTGGAAACCAAAATATATAACCAAAGATCTATAAATTTTTTAAATGTCCAGACAAAGCATTATGAGACAAAAGTATTCCAATTTGTGTTGGCCATCTTCTGATGAACATGGGGCCTGCTCTTAAGTGTGGTTTATAGTTTCAGTGAGACCCTGCTGGACAAAACTAATTTGGAAATGCCTTCTGGGTTAGATATAGGGGCTATGTCTACTTCCCTTCTTAGATCTGGTACTCCATTGACATAGACAAGTTCAGTTCCAGGTCATGCTGTTATGAGTTCATATATGTGAACTCTTTCTGAGTTTCTATGTGCTCTGTTGTGTCTAAATGTATTGTTTCCTTGGTGTCTGCCATCCAAGTGGCTCTTAAGAATCTTTCTATATCCCCTTACGTTGGGTTCCCTGATCCCTGAGGGGAAGGATTTGGTGAAGATATCCTATTTAGGACTGGGTCTCTCAAGCTCTGCACATTCTCCAATTGTGGTTCTCTGTTTTTGTTCCCATCTACTGCAAGAAGTCGCTTCTCTTTTTATGACTGATCAAGACACTGATCCAAGAGTTTTGTAGAATGTCATTAGGAGTCATTTTATTGCCATGCACATTTAGCAGAAGACTAGTATTTGGTTTTCCCCTGAGTCCTTGATCTATCTGTTCTCAAGTTCATGGCTACCTGACAATTGTCAGGCATGGTTTTCATTTCATGCGTTGGGCCTTAAATCTATTCAGATAGTGGTTGGTTACTCCCACAACTTTTATGCCACTACTGCACCAGCAAACCTTGAATGCCGGTCACCATTGTAGACTAATGATTTTGTAGCTTTGTTTCTGTTTACCTCTCTTGTGTTACTACCTCTTATAGTTTGCAAAGTACAATCCAATACTATAAATAATAGTAGGGATGAAGGCTCTGAATAATCATCAGCTCAATTTCTCTATGAATAATGAAATATGTAAATTTTGTCTTCAGCAATAGGGCTTTACCATCAGTCCATGGAGAACAATCTTTGCTTTGGCAATAGCCGGGGTTGTTTGGGGGTTTCCATAGGACCCTTTGACTAAAACTTTCCTAGCACAGGTGTTTTCATTGGGTGGTGAGAGATATCTAATTGGGTTATGTGTCCCTTGCTATGTGGTGATTACATTTAGATTTCTTTCATATATGTTTGTTTTTAAAAGCCTCCACATTAGTGGGTTTTCATATTATCCTTCAAATGATCCTTAGTTTTAGTTACCTCTCCCCATATTTCCCCCTTACCTCTTCTCTAACTCTTTCAATTCAATTAGTACTCCCTTTCCAGTCTCCGACTCCCATTCTTTTTTTCCCTACCTAAGAAGTAAAATCCCTAGTCCCTTATTCTATACCTAACCTCTATGGTTATCCAGATTATAAAATGGCTATTGAAGGCTTAAAATCTAGCATCCACATATAAGTGAATACATGCCATATTTAACTTTTGTGATCTTGATTTCTTCATTGAGGATAACTCTTTTTTACCTCCATCCATTTACCTTGAATTTTTATAGATTTTTAGCAGCTAAGTAATATTACATTGTGTAAATGTACCACATTTTCTTTACCTGTTGGTCCATTGAAGAACATCTAGACTGTTTCTAATTATAGAACATCATCTTAATCTCAAAAGAAACAAGTGTGTGTTCTTCTGGACACAGCAAGTCAGATGCACATGTGAATTCACAGTTGTCGTGACAACATTCCTAAGGTCTATGCAAGGTCAAGCCAAAGAAAATCCACACCTAGTCAAGGAACTTTGGCCATTTAATGGCTGCTTGAAGAAAGAAGCCAGTTTTCTTTAACAGTGCAGCCCCTTCCTTATCCCCTGCTAAGACAAACATGCTCCAGTAGAAGGCCTCACATCCAAGAACTTGTAGGCAGCACACGATTGATTTGGTAAGTTTAGTATTTCATAAAGAGGACATACTCTGAAATACCAATATGTAAGACAGATCTGTTATTTATCAAATAAATGGATTAGTCAGCTTTCTTTCTACTAATGCAACGGAATGTGTGAGATAGTCAACTTATAGAAAGAGGAATTACTTTGACACACATGGGGTAAGTCAATTCTTTTGTCCCATGGTAAAAGAATGCAGCACATTGTGCTGGGAACAGAAAAGATCTTCCCTCCATGGTATAAAAAGCAAAAGAGAAATAGGAAAAGAGCAGCATCTTACAATCCCTTAGAGCAGTGTTTCTCAACCTGTGGATCGTGATAGCCTTCATCCTTTCACAGGGGTCAACTAAGACCATCAGAAAGCACAGAGATTTAATTACAATTGCTACAACAGTAGCAAGATTATAGTTACAAACTAGCAATGAAAACAATTTTATGGTTGGGGTCATCACAACCTAAGCAAAGGATTGCAGAATTAGGAACTGGAGAGCCACTGCTTTAGAAAGTCTTCAGTGACCCAAACACTCTTGTTAGTCACCATATCTTAAATGTTCCTTCCCTTTCTATCAAAACAAGCTAGGAACCAACACTTTATCACGTGAGGTGAGTCTCTGTAGGGCACTTCAGATATAAACTGTCCCACTCAATGGCTGCAATGTAATGACAAATTAATGCTTTTAGGTAAGATCTACTATATTATGTCTACTTCAGATGATGTGGGTTTTTTTTTTTACTTATTTATTTTACTTATTCACTTTACATCTGACTCACTGATCCCTTCCCAATCATCCCTCCCACAATCCTTCCCCTCCCCCCTCTCCTCATCTGAGCAAGTGCCCTCCCCCCAGTACCACTCCCCTCTCTGGCACTTCAAGTCTCTGCTAGGCTAGGAGCTTTCTCACCCACAAAGGCCAGAGAAGGCAACTCAGCTTGTAGAGCATTTCCCAAGCACAGGCAACAGCTTTTGGAATAGCCCCCACTCCAGGTATTCAGGATCCACAAAAAGGTTAAGCTGCATATCTGCTACATATGAGTGGGGAGGCCTAGGTTCAGCCTGCATATATTCTTTGGTTGGTGGATCAGACTCTGAAAGCCCCAAGGGTCCAGGTGAGTTGACTCTGTTGGTCTTCTTGTGGAGTTTTTATCCCCTTTGAAGCCAACAATCCTTCCTCCAATTCTTCCTTAAGAATCCCCAAGCTCCATTCACTGTTTGGCTCTGAGTGTCTATAAGTAAGCTACTGAGTGGAGCCTCTCAGAGGACAACATGCTTCTGTCAGCAAGCATAGAAGTGTATCATTAAAAGTTAGAGATTGGTGTTTGCCCATGTGATGGGTCTCAAGTTGAGCCCATTATTGGTTGAACATTCCCTCAGTGTCTGCTCCCTCCCCTATGCCTGTATTACTTGTGGACAGGACAAAACAACATGGAAATTTTATGTGATTTTTAAAATTCAGATTTCTGGAGTTCTCCTTAAAAATCAGAATATTGTATAATATTTGGATCCCCTGGCAAGAAGAAACAGTAGCTATCCTTATATCATAGAGGAATCAGATGTTCCAAGATGCCACCACTATTTTCTCTTCAACTTGGGTATATGAATGTCTGGTGATCACTGGTGTTCAGTTCTTGATATGTTGAACAGTACTTTTGACTTGTTTGCCATGTCTTTATCTAAAGTGAGGAATAAGTCCTCTCTCTCTCTCTCTCTCTCTCTCTCTCTCTCTCTCTCTCGCTCTCGGTCTCTCTCTCTTTCTCTCCACCTCCTCCCATGTAAACACCATTCTGCTTTGAATCACATTAGTTCCAAGACCTGTGACTTGACCCACTGTACAGATCTCGACTTGGCTTTAAGAGCAGCACAATACTTTGGCTCAGCAGAGCCACCTCTCATCACTGAGCTTGAAGTTAATTCCCTGCTTGAGCAAGCTTGAGGGAACCTTCAATACATCAATACCTTCCAGTGATGAAGCACATACTGACAAGGAAGACACCATAGGAAAGTATCATTACATAGATTTCTCTTTTTTTTTCTTATTTTCTCTAAAAGAAGTGGGAATCAAATAATAAGATAATGGGAAAGAAGACGGTGGGAAATGGAACTGTGGGAGAGATTTATCACCTTTCCTTTGAGCTTGGAATCCATACAAATGCTGATCATAACAGTTTCTTTAATTAGCTTCTCTTCCCTGTGGGTGAAAATGAAAGAAAACAAGTCTCAGAGTCATCTTACTTCTCCAATAACAATAGCAGACACTTGCTTAGAAGTTAACATTGTGTGAGAGTCTACTGTTTTATTCTTCTACGTGTATTAATGTAGTCTTTGAAATAAATCTATAAGCCAGGTTGCTATCACTATCCCCTTCTAGGGCTAAAGAATCTGAGACAGGACACTGAGTATTTTGTGCATGGTCCCACAGAAGTTATAAGTGAGGATTCTGACCCAAAGACTGGTCACTTGATCAGCATAGACTTCCTACTAAAGTGACTGTAAATGCTATAAACCCTGGTAAATCAGGCTAAGAAAGTTTTTAGCAGACATGGAATTTACAAACTAGGAACAGAACTAATAAAGCTTTATGTTGTAAATAGAAATCATAGCCTAAGCAGATGACAGATGGTTTGAAGATATTCTGAGCCGAGGTGAGGTATGACTGACTACTGAAGCTCTGTGGAGTAAAGAAAGCATTGTACATCCTAAGTTGATTTTCTGAGACCCAGTGGTCCAGAGAGTAGCCCTCTGGCCATGTTTCTCCAGGTTATACTTAGGTCTTTAAGTGTGGGTGTGCTTTCATGAATGGTACACAGTTGACTAGACATGCTCTGTGGAATTAGAAGGAATGACCTAGCTAACAACCTGGACACACAGATGGCCTTTTGGTAATTTAGCAATCTTCAGTCCAACAGGTGCCCATAGGAGGCTCCCTGTATACCATTTTCTCTACTAAAAGAAACTACTCAGCAGAAAATATATGTGCCTCTGCTTCCTAAGGAATCTCTCGCCTTCTAAGGGCAGTGCTCACAGATCACAAGGTCAAGAAATGACAAGACTGCTCTGGGCCTCAGAAACTTGACCTGCTTCACCTGTCCCTCCTTCCTCTGAAATTCAACCCTTTGGACTCCCAAGAGCTATTTGATTTTATACTTTGTACCACTTTGCTGATCCTCCTCAGTTTATTGGCCTGACTTCATGGTCACCAGGTGTCCTCCATCCTCCCATCAACAGACACTTAATGAGCAGATGGTGTAAATGACCTGGCAGTAATGTGACGCTTGGACGGGTATGTGGAAAGTGAGGGGAAAGGAAGCCAGTAAGAGCAAAAAGACAGCTTGTGTCACTGCGTGTGCCACATAAAATCAAGAATAAGGAACCTTCATTACAAAAATTAGATCATCTTTTTAAAAGTTGGGAATGGATTCAAGGATGTAGGATCATTGTGTTTTAATTGTTCAGGAAAAACCTGACCTTTGCTAAGACTGACATGAGGGTTCCTGTAATCGTAAGGTCCTCTTGGTCAAGGTAGCTAAAGTCCTGCTGTGTCAGAATGTCTTCAAGTTTATTTTCTTATTCATTCTGTAACATATTCCAGCCTAGCTATTCTACAAAGAATAGTGTTGAGGTTACTGGTTTATTCCTTTGATGGGAATCATTAAGACCCTTAACCCTAGGACTGGTTGGATTTCAATATTCATAACAGTCATCTGAGATATTCAGACACATTCATATTTTATAATTTTGTATTATTGTATATATAAGTGCATGGTGGGGGAAACACGTCCTGTTGTACACATGTGGAGGCCAGGGAACACTTGCAGTCTGTTCACTCCATTGACTTTTGCATGCACCCCAGGGTTAGAGCACAGATCACTAGGTTTGCACGGCAAGTCCCTTTACCCATCAAGCTCTCTTACAGGCTTTTCAAATATGCATTCTGATTCTGGAGGTCGGGGATGGAGTCTGGAAATGTATGGTTTAAAGAAGCCTCTAAATGATGCTAGGGTTGCTTGTTTCTGGAGCACACTTTGAACAGAGAGGTCCTAATGTGCTCTGTTCTGTTAAAACTAGGTAACTGAAGCTCAAAACAGAGAAGTGTCTAAGGTCACAAATGCTTAATAAAGGAGTCAGCTTTTTAGTATGGGACTTGAACTCTTTTAAAGGTGGCATATGACTTTAGCTGTGGTTAAGTCAACATTTTCATTCTTAATCTCTTTCTTGCAATAAAATGCAGTTCGTAATAACTATACCTACCATCTGTCATCATGGTGAGTGGGATAAAATCATTTAGGCTATTCAAACAAAACATCATCTTTACCAATTACCCTTTGCAGTCAGACTCCAAACGGTAGAAACTACGATTATCTTCCAATTGCCAGATGCTTAGACGTTGAATCTATCTGCAGATTTTCATTGAAACACAACTTGTTTTTTTTTTTAATGTGAAATTAGAAGTGATAGACAAATCTATTTTTATAAATCTTAGCATGTCTATTTTGAACCTCTGAATTTTAAAAGAAAGTTTGAGGGCAGCTGTTGAACTTGATGGAAATGTTAAGTGATTCTGCTCTATTTATTGCTATTTATAAAATACAGCTACGTGTTGCCCTGTTAATAACATGCAACATGATATGGGACCACAGGGAGAACAGGTTAGTCCTACAAGGAGCATGTGTTAGCCTAGTATTTACTGGACATAAGGCAAGATAACTTTTTGAAAAAAAAGCAGTGAAATAGATTACTTTCTAGATTACTTGTCTAATATATTTTAATATCTTGCACTTAAAATCATATTTGAAGCTGCAGAGATGGTTCAGAGATTAAGAGCACTCACTGTTCTTCCAGAGGTCCTGAATTCAATTCCCAGCAACCACATGGAGGTTCACAGCCATCTCTTTAAAAAGGATCTGATGCCTTCCTCAGGCATGCAAGTGTACATACAGGAAAGCACTCATACATAAAGTAAAAAAAATGAAGAAAGTAAAAAACATGAGTAATGACAATAATATTTGTTACAAATTGTGGTACAAGATTTTAATCCCAGCACTTAATAGGCAAGTGGATCTCTGTGAATTTGAGGCCAGTTAAGCATATATATCAAGTTCCAGTTCAGTCAGTGCTACTGACTGAGGTCCAATTCACAGATAGTTATCATCATCATCATCATCACTATCACCATCACCATCACCATCACCATCACCATCACCATCACCATCACCATCACCATCACCATCACCATCATCATCTGTATCTCAAAATCATACCAGAAAATGTAGATTTACTTCAAACAGCTAGAAGATCAGTCCTTCACCAGTGGATTCCCCAGTAAACTTGCTCTAATCAACTTCAATAGTACTTAGCAACCAATGGTCCCTGGTCTCTAACTAAAGCAAACATCCCAGATTATTTGCTACTGCAAATGTCTATAACTTCAGAAAATAGAGTAAGAATACCATCCAAGAGTCTCAAGTCCAACCACACAAGCAAATAAGAATTCCATTGAAATTTTATAAGGAAAAAAAACACACACACATTAACTATTAAGAGAGCTTCAGAGTGTGCTTATGGCAACCTTCCATAGGTCCCTGATGTTTCACCACCATGAACAACCTAACATTTCTCCTCTAAAGACAAATGGTCCTAACTTTTGCATAATTTTCTCTTACAATTTTATTTTTAAAAGCTTAATGAAAGTCTGACATAGCAATATAGGTCTGCTTATAGGTCTTAGCTATGTACTATTTCACATATCTTATATGTTACAGATAGTATCTACATAAGCTTGGCTAATGAGGAGGCTGAGACCAGATAGTTGCAAGTTTTATCAAGGCCATTTCAGGCAACTTAGTGAAATCATGTTTCAAAATGCAATAGTAACGATTTAAAAGTACAGAAAGGGTTGTACTTACTAAGAATGTCTAGCTAGCATTCATACAGACCTATGTGGACTTCACACTACTACAAAAACAAAACCCAGCTAATTGATTTCTTGAAGATATCTCTGTTGCTTATTCATTCCATTATTTTGTGACTTTATAATGCTTTTCCAATAGAAATCTACCACATCTCATTCTTTCCTAACTCAGATCTCCTTAACCAAATCTTCAACCAGGATGCAAAGGATGGAAATGGAAATGGCTAGATATTTTCTGGCCTTCCATGTTAAAATTCTGTGGCTGGTGTAAGAAAAGACTTTGAAGTGTCTATTTAGGGTGCATCCCTACTGGCCAGTAACAGGGATTGTAATGGTAATTAAATAATAACCCATGTTTATTCTTACTATGTTCCAGTTTACAGAAGTGATTATTCTTTCGAATTAGAGATGATATAATACCTGATGCCCAATTGCTTTGAGATCATGTGGCTTGAATTTGATATAGCACCTTGCTAACAATCTCATTATATCATAGTTTCTCTCTCTCTCTCTCTCTCTCTCTCTCTCTC
>NW_021604617.1:15263296-15299205 GCF_004785775.1 Grammomys surdaster
TGTTTCTCTCTCTCTCTCTCTCTCTCTCTCTCTCTCTCTCTCTCTCTCTCTCTCTCTCTCCCTCTCCCTCTCCCTCTTCTCTCTCAATCTCTTCTTCTTCCTTCTCCTTCTCCTCCTTCTCCTCCTTCTCTTCCTCCTTATACTCTTTCTTTTCATTCTTATCTTCCTAAACTGAAGTAAAAAGGGGTTGCTTAACTCAGTTTAGTATCTCTCCTTGATGATCTCTGCCCCCCAAGTTAAAGAAAGATGGGGAGTCCATTCTAAATCACCTTCATCTGTCCCTGAATCCTTGTATATAAGGTGGGAGCAGTGATTTGAAGACATTGGGGATTTTGACATCTATCTTGACATAAATAATTGAAGCTGATCTTGGGAAGAGGCAAAGAATGAAAAGTCAACTGCCTTCTTTACTGCTCAGTATGAAATTCTGTTCAACATTCCTTGTCTTTCTGTATCTTAAACACTTCAGCCATCTCTACTTTTTCTTACTTCCATTATGAATGTACAGTCATCATGCATTCAAGTAAGACTTAACTGTCTGCACTCTACTGCTTATTATCCCTTCCTCTCACAGTTAGTAACTTACCTCACATATAGTAATAGATAAAATAATATTGTTTAAAGCATTGTGATGACTCTATAACACATACCATGATGATTAACTTAGATTTTACATCTGTAGTACTATTTCAGTGGTGTATGATTTTTATTATTTGGATAAAAAACAATGGTTCTTATCACTCATTGCAAGATGCAAGGACGTTTGTAAATATTTGTATATACCACAGGGTTTATTTTCCCAACTGGAGAGAAAGGTTATATTTGTATCTAACCCATAAAGGCTTGTCTCCTGCAGTCACTTCACATACATACAAAATAAACAATATTCAACCAAAGGACAATGTTGAGAAAATTTTACATAAAATCATTACATTCAAGTGAGAGATGCTACTGTGGTCCAGCCCTGAGATTACACGTCTTAACCTCCATTTCTAGCATCCTGTATCTGGCTCCAGAGCCACTGGATAAAGTTTAGCTGACATCCTCCCATTTGCTCTTAATGGCTCCAGAATTAAAATATGATAATGGGGGCAAATTTTAAAAGCCAGAAACATACACTTTCAACCCATCTTCCTGTATCCTCAGAGGTAACACAATGTATTACTAAAAGCGGGTGCTGTAACCTGAGTGTGGTGGTACACACCTGTAATCCTGACAGTCATTACTCAAGCAAGAAGATCAAAAGCTTAATCTAGACTGAGTGGCACAGAGAGTTGTCACCAAGAAGGATAAGGCCTATGTTGAGTTAGCACCCTTCTCCACGTTGCTGGTATTTTCTTGAGTAAGTCAAAATCTCTAAGCCACGAATTCATGCGTGGTGAAGACGTCCTACAGCTTCTGTGATGCCGTGAGCGTAAATAAGCTCATCCTGTTCTTGAAACATGGTACATATGGCAGCTATGTCTTTAAATTTTATTTTTGAAACTTAGAGTTTTGTACAATTTGTGAAAGAATTGAGCAGAATTCCTGAGAGCAAATCTGGGTATTACATTAATTAAAAATGGGACTATAAGCAAAGTACTCTTATCTCAGCCTTGGCATTGCAAGTAGATTCTGAATTCACATGACAGAGATACTTGGTCTCTGTAATAGTATATGGACTTATGGAAGTCACCCCAGTTGATTTTCTGTGGCTTAAAGTACTCACCATCCTTTCTCAAAGGAAGATCACAAAACTACTTCATTATTGCTTTGATTCTTCAAGTAGCATGCGCATTCAAAAGATGCTCTTGACATAGACTGTCTCTTTAGTTATATCTCTAACGGAATCAATACAAATTCCACAGCCAGCCCATTAAAACATGCAGTATGAGAAATAAAACCTTGGTTCTTATGAGAATCTGAGGCTCAAGGGCTTTTTTTTTCTTCTTACCATAACAACTAATCTGAATTCTTGAGACCAATTGCTCAACCAAAGCCACAAAACTCCCTTATAGCCTAGGATATTTGTTACTTGAACAGAAGACAGCTTCGTGGAAGTTTAGACTTAAATGGTAAAAAAGGGACTGGTTGTGCCGTCATAACCTAGGGTGCATTTTAATTTCCATGATCAAGAATAAGAAGAATGCTTTGACACTCAAACTTGCAGTATTAAATCCAGAATCATGAGCCTGGAACACATCATATAATGATCAGGAGTTTGTCTTTTTTTTTTCACTTTCTTTAAGCTTAGTATTTTCCTTATCCCCATTTAGTTCTAAAGGAACCAAACCGGACTATGTGGAGTGATTCATATAAATTGTATGACCAAAACCAATAGAATTACATAGCATCTCATGTGTGTGATGTGTCTACTTTCAAACATCTCTAAGGCTGTAGTTCTCTAAACAATTTGATTATTAGATTTTTTTTATAAACTTCAGCTATTTCTTGAAGATTTGGAATTCGTTAACAGCTTGCAAGCAATCCTTGATTGCCTCAGAGAAAATACCACTATTTTATATTTTTTTCTCAATAAAATCCACACTGTGCTAAAAAAATAAATAAATAAGTTTTGTAGATGCCCTTTTCCCTACTCTCTTACAGAGAAAAAAATCATTTTCCACTCTGCCAACTGATTATGCAGCCACGTTGTTTGAAAGCTTGCATAATTTACATTAGCATGCTTAAGATCTCAGGTGACTATGCCTTTGAGGCCAGCATGCTAACCCCAGTGGGCCGATTTGATATTCTTCCCAATATCTGACCCTTTTTTCCTTGTTAATTACAGGCAGACTTCCCTGGTCTGGCCCTGGATCTGCACCTGTTTCCCATCTTTGAGCAGCTGCTAATTAGGTTGAAAATGGTAGGGCTGGGCAGTGCAGGACAGTCACGCCTCATCAGGCTATTGATCAGACTGCTATACCACACGTGCGGGAATCGCTGTCTGCACAACCCCATTACAAAATAAAAGCTGTTCCTGGGATTGCATGATTGAATCCAAGAGTACCTCAGGCTCTACATCAAATATGGGAAAGGAAAATAAACATTGAGGCTCCAAAATAAAATATTTGTCTGCAAAATCAAGTATGAACCTAAAGGCCTCATGATTTTTATTGGATTATTTTAGTTCTGAGTAGAGAAAGTCTTTTTTTTTAGGAAAACACCTATGTATGAGCATATGGAAATATCTAAAGATAGATTATGTGGGTACAACTTATATAGTTACCAACTTGAGAGAAACATCCACTCAGAATCCCTACTTGGCTCTGGATATGACAGTAATACTGTTCTATAGAGTTTTAGACCACACTGTAATTTACAGTTTAGGTTGATCTTTCATAGTTGTTTTCTCTGAATTAAAATATCCTCTCCTGGAGTCAGAAGGGAACTCCTCTAGATCCAGAAAGTTCATAAAACTTTTGAGGCTCAAAAAACTCAGAAAGCCACAAGACCCATGGAGGCCATTCCCAAGGGTTTTACAAGCAGCAGACAATCTCTGGGGGAGAGGAAACTGTTCAGAGGAGCTGCCTACCTGTTGGGCAGGGAGCTCCATAAATGCATTTTTTATGAGTCATCGCATATGGTGCGGCAGGCTTGTTGTACCTGCCTTTGAGCCATCCGTGCCACTCAAAGCTCAATAGACTATTTCTTTATCACTTGGGGCCCTCTCAGGTGATAAGCAGATACTTGCTCACATCTCACTAAGAAGTCCTTCAGTAGTAGTGAACTCTAGGCTATTGGAAAGGCCATCAGAGTTATCTATAAATAGAGTCTAAAGAAAATGTATGTTTTGAAATTGCCACAGTTATTAATGACGTTACTAGTAGTAATTGAGCATCGAATTTTAAAAAATAACCTGCAACCTCTATTACAAGTCCCTCAAGGCAAAGGTCACTGAATAAATACTTGCTTCTAGAACTCGATGCTTTGATAGTAATAAGAAGAAAATAGATTCCAATGTTGGTATACTGAAATTTCTTGTCCTAAAACTTTTTTCAATGTAGTTTTAAGGAAGAATAGACTCAGTTTAGCTTGACCTCCTTTAAACGCTATTGATTGCCTTGAAAATCATAAGCTACTCATAAGTCTTCCAGAATTTATCTGTGTGTTGTATATTTGTTGGTTCCTTGCACAACTGTAGACATCTTAGTCCATTTTCTGTTACCCTAACTGAATTCCTAGATGAGGTTCTTGTAAAGCATAGATATCATTTATTTATTTCAATTATAAAGGGTAAGAATTTTAAGTGGTTATATGGGTCCTCCAACAACTGGAGCATGGACTCTCTCCCTGACTCTATTGCCTGCTTGTGGATACTGTTACCCTAATTGGGCTGTCTTGTCTGGCCTCAGTGGGAGAGGATGCAGTTAGTGACTTGACATCCCTGGGTAGCATGATAACCAGTGGTCCTCCCCCTTCTCAGAAGAGAATAGCAGGAGGAAGGGAGAGGAGATATGGTGGGATTATAAGTAGACTCACATCTGGTGATGACCTTCTGGTTATTTCATCCAACTGTGGAAAATAAAAGGCCAAAAATGTGCAACCATTACTGCAGAAGGGGAAGAAAAATTTATCCTTCTCTCAGGAACTGGCTGCCCTAATAGCCAACCCCCTCCAATGACAACCTGAATCCATTCATGAATCCAAATTTCTTTTGACCTAATAGCTTTTTTTTTTTTTAATTTATTTTGAAGTTAAAATTTTTCTATCTTGGCCAATCTGGTATCATACCCATGAATGTGGCAATTCCTTTCCTTACCTTCCTGAGTTACTAGGAATTCTGGCACACATAACCGCAGTGTTCATAATCATTGCGTCTCTCAATATTGTTTTGTCCAAAATTTTATTTGCAACACATGAACTTCAGGGGACACATTCATCCATAGCATCTGCTTACCTAACATTTAAGAACACTGTAAAAACATGAAAAAGGAGAAATTATGTTTTATGAGGAAAGCCACTATTTGAGACAGGAGCATAATTTTTATTTGTGAATGCTTGACATTGACTGACATACCTTTAATGTCTAACATGGATATACAGCCAATGATTTGTGCCTCGAAGCCCAATTTACTACTTTTGTTGTCATTTGACAGCTTCCTATGATCTAGGCATGTTGTCTATAAGAGCTGCCTTACTATATGTGTAAAAAATAGAGAATCCTATGATAAACCATGAACAAGACATACTTCCTTTCCAACTAGGCTAAATTGTGATCATTTAGAAACGCAGCTGAACCTAAGGGGAGGGGAAATTCATCTAATACACCATAAAGACTGATTACTCTTGACCAACCCTATTTTGCATATCAAATTCTATATGATTTGTTTTCACTGTGGTCTTTCAAGCAAAAATAGAAGTTACAGAAATTCATTATTACCCTTTTCTACTACACTTTGTACACTGAAGATTATAAAATGGGGAAGCTGGGACATACATCATTTTCTAGATTATATAAATTTTCAAAGTTTTCATGTTGATTACATAATCAAAGATACAATGGCTCAGGGCCTCATGGAAATTGAATCTTACTGAATTTTATCGTATTTTCTATGACAGTTCTACCATTATTTATCTTAATTAGTGAACAAATGTGACTTATTAAGTAATTCTTTTTAATACTCATAATCTTAATGATCTTATAATTATAGATATGGTATGTGAAGTTATTTGGAAACTAGGGTCATTATCCTATGATGCAATACCAATAGATACCAATACCAATAGATTACTTTGTAACTGACTTTGGTTGATTTTAATAAATTTCCAAGTATATGGCTACTGTTATAAAGGAAACCAGCTATGCCAGTTGCATTATTTTAATTTCACATCTCTTGACTGGAAGATGGATTATACCTCCCTAATCTTATGGCTGAGGAAGAGTGGTATCCAAAAATAAATTTTTGCTGGGCAAGCTGTAGCTGCATCGACTGGAAAAGCCAACCACAATCCTTTTTCTTTTTAAATATTTTTTATTGGATATTTTATTTACATTTCAGATGTTATCCCCTTCCCCCCTTTCTCCCTATTCAGAAACCCCCTATCTCATCCTCCCTCCTCCTGCTTCTATGAGGATGTGCCCCCCACCCAGCCCCTCCCACCTCCCCACCCTCAAATTCCCCAACACTGGGCATCCAGCCTTCATGAGACCAAGGACTTCCTTTCCCACCTATGCCTGACAAGGCCATTCTCCCCTACATATACAGCTGGAGCCATGGCTCCCTCCCAGGCTGGTGGTTTAGACCTTGGGAGATCTGGTTGGTTGATATTGTTGCTCTCATCATGTGGCCACAAATCCATTCAGCTCTTTCAGTCTTCTCTCTAACTTCTCCACTGGGCTCATGTTCAACTATGAACTTAGGGTCAATTCTGTATGTCTCTTACTTGCTACATATCCTAAACACAAAGCTTTAAGTAATACAAACATATAATAGAAGCCATTGGAGTGGCAGGGTGTGTTTATAATAACCTCCTTTGACAATAAAAAGAGAGCATGTTCTTCTTTGAATAAAAATTACTGTGGCCTTTAGAAACTAAGAGTCAGATCACCCCAAAGAAACATGTCAGTCATACCTGTCTGGAACTAAATGAAGACAAGAAAATAAGTCCATAATATGAATAATTCTCTCTACAGTGAACCCGACGGTGAAAAATTATTCATTGCATTCATGGCAAGAAAGGGCCTAGAACCTAGCACCTGCCAGAAGTAAGCTGTGATCAGTAATCTATGCAGTCATTCCTGCAGCCCAGATAATGGATTAGGATTATTCTAAAATGTATTCCATGATCTGACCAGGAGGTGCAATCCTTAAAAAGAAATTTCCCAGTCATCGGAAGTCATTCTTGAGTATACTGATCACAGGTACAAAGGAATCTGACCAAAAGGTGAAGGGGAAAGTTGAACTCAAGCAGCCTTGCTTTCTTATCCTAAGAATGAAGAAATTGGTGTCTATATTGAAAGTTCCCAAGGCTACTTTAGCTTGCCTGAACAGACCTTGCCCTAGAGATGGCCTCAGGTCCTACTGACCTGGGCAGCTCTGAAGGTGAACTTTCCCATAAGACCCTGGTGTTCATGAAGAAACTCCCCATTTCTTCAAGACAGCCCCATTCCCTCTTTCCCTTATGCTCTCTCATATGACTATTTAAAGATGTCGAGTCTTGCACTTATAACAAAGGCAGCTTATCCAAAGTGAAGATGCAAGCAGGAACACACTACCCAGTACTTCCCTTGTGGACCAGTATCAAGGACGGTTCATCATCTCTTATTCATACACTGCAACAGTCTAGATGATTAACTTGTAGAATTGAGCTTGGCATTCATCAAAATTCAAATTCCAGGTCTACCATTAACTAATTCCAGACCAGCTATTGTTTAGAAGTGAACGATACTGAAGAAAATATAGTGAATTTCATTTGTTGAGTAGCAGAGAACGACAGTGGAAAGGCAAAGAGGAAGAAAAGAAGATAAGGAGAAAAGTTTTGTGGGGAATATATCTCAGAAACCCCTATCCTTTCAACATAAAGACAGTTCCCTTTGATGTGTATCTTATAGTAATAAGCGCCATGACATGAAATGTTCCATTGAATATTGATTTTTGAAGGGATGTCATTTCTGTGCCTAATGCTGAGAGGTTTTCTATCAGAATGAGTAGAGTAGTAAGAAATTGATAGAGTATACACAAAAACACTGTGAAATATTGATACTGCATGAAATATGAGTTTCATACTGTAATCCACATCAACCTACCTGCAAAAAAAAAAAAAATGCAGAACATCGTAAAAATAGGATGGATTTGGTTCCTATTGCAACAGTTGTTTTGACTCATTCTGTGGAAAGGTACTCAATGTTTGATTTAATGTGATATTTACATTCATGTATATTCATGTACTCTTGCTTATAAATGTGAGATGAATACAAATCCATCATGTTTGCTACAAAAAGAAAACAAGAAGAATATACTCACAAATGAACACAAATTCATAATGAAACTTTCCATTATATAGCAAGTGATCACACACCTGAATTTTTCTGAAGCAGCCTTGGTTTACGTTTTCTAGCCAATTTTTATTAAAGCTGAAATCCTTTTCACTTGTGAAAGTGTTTGTGACAGTTTGCACAAGGCAAATTAACTTCTGTAAATTCTAGAGTTTAATCCATGTTTGCTTCACTGTATGATTCACAGTAGCATAGAAAATAGAAGTGTTCTGGTATCCATTTACAACAGGTAGATATTGATAACATGATAAATACAATGACCACGAATTTTATTTGTTTGTAAAGTAAAATGAAATCATGATGTGTGTAGGGAAGTTGATGAAGCTGGAAAGTGTTAACTACACTTTCTAAAGTAATTCATACTCAGACAAAAATCTCCTGCTGTTTCTTGTTTAGTAATTAAGTAATGCAGCCTCTGGCTTTGGCTGACTATCTAAGCTGCAGTGGCTCTGCCTAGTCCAGCCACCATGTTTCTCACCCATAGGCCATGTGCGTGCTGCAGTTAGAAATGGCCAAGTAGAAAAACTAGCCCTGCCACCCACAAGACGTCAGTGTGGGAGACTGCTCAATCTCCCACGCTGTCTCTGCAAAGCTGAGCATTGCCTAGATCATCCTGCCATCCACGTGGGCCCAGTAGAAAGATGAGACTCTAATGCTTAAAGATTAATAATAGGCTTATATATTTGGTAATATCAGTAACAAGATACCCGTACAATCAGAAGTGTAACCCAATACCCAACTTAGATATACCAACTACCTTTGTCTGCTACAGACATGTGTACAACCGCCTCCATCTCCTCTCTGTCTCTCGTTCTCCTCTCCTAGCTCCTCCTCTTCCTTTTTCTCTTCTCCTTTACTCCTCCTCTTCCTCTTCCTCTCCTAATTCCTCCCACCTTAGCTCCTCCTACAGTTTCTCATCTTCAGATCTCTCTTATCTCTGTATGTGTGTATAGAATTGGTAGTGAGAGTGGGTATAAGCTAGAAAATAGAAAGTGGATTATAAGAGAGAAATGATATTGAGGAAGGTAGGGGGACATGACAGGAGAAAGTCTAGGAAGATGCAAAGAGGTGAGTAAGGGAAATGGAAAAAAGAAAGAAAAGGAGCAGCAAGAACAACATTTGCTTATAATGAGATAACAAAACAATATGGTGGGCCAAGTGGTGATGGCACATCCCTTCAAACTCAGGCCTCAGGAGATAAAGGCAGATGAGTCTCTGTTGAGTTTGAGGTCAGCCTGGTCTACAGAGCTAGTCCAGGATAGCCAGGAATACACAAAGAATTCCTGTCTTGAGAAAGAAATCAAAAAGAAAGAAAAAGAATCTTAATATGAACCATTCTAATTAAAAATAAAATACATTGACAAAGAACAAAACGCAATACTTAAAATTGCAGTAGATGTCAAAACTTCAAAATCCAATGAATTACAATTTTGGCTTACTATCTTTGCCCTTATGTTACTATCTATGACTTTATTGAAATTCTAAATAATCAAACTCCATCTTACATAAGTACACATCATCATGAAGTTTTGTAGACTTAGACTGTATTCACTTTTCTTTCAGGTGCATAGAAAACTGTACCAGATAAGGGGGAGATCAGACTTCTTACACAGTGAAGATGTAGTCAGGCCAGCATGGGCAGCCACATAATCACAGCTGAGTCCATAGGCTCAAAAGTTCAAGGTCTAACTGAACTATAGAATAAGCTCAAGGTCCAAGTGAACAACTTAGGAAGATCTTATCTAAAAATAAAAATTTTAAATGTAAAATACGAACACAGCAGAAGACTGGATTCATAGTTCAATCCTGTGTTTAATCTCCATAAATGTCAAGAGGTATTATTTAAGTATTTTAAATAATGACAATACTCAGGACTCAAAGGGAGGAACCTTAGATGTAATGTTCAACAGTAGGGAAAGAGAAATTATAGAACCCACCTCTAGCAGGAAGACAGAGCATCAAATGAGGGAGGGTGTTGCCATTCCACAGTCAAAACTCTGACCCATAATTGTTCCTGTCTGAAAGAACTACAGGGGTGGAAATGGAGAAAAGCCTGAGGAAAAGAAGGTCCAGGAACAGGCCCAAAGTGGGATGCAGTTCAAAGGGAGGTTCTAAGGTCTGATAGTATTTCTAGGGCTATGGGATGCTCACAAAAAGGGACCTATCATGACCGCACTCCAGAAGACCCAACAAGCAGCTGAAAGAGTCAGATGCAGATATTTGCACCCAACCAATGCACAGAAGCTGCTGACACCTGTGGCTGAATTAGAGAAGAGCCCAAAGACACTAAGGGGGATAGAAGAACCAGCAGTCTCAATTAATCTGGAACCCCAAGATCTCTCAACCACTGGACCACAAAAAGGCAGCATACACCAGGTGATATGAGGCCCCTAACACATATACAGCAGAGGACTGTCGGGTCTGTATTCATTCAGAGATGATGCACCTAACCCTCAAGTGACTAGAGGTCTCAGGGAGTTTAGCAGTCAGATGGGATTGGGGGTGTGGGGTGGGGACATCCTCATGGAAATAGGGGTGAGAAGGAGGTATGAGATGTAGAAAAGTTGGAGGGGGTGGGGCAATAAAATCTGGAATGTAAAAAAATAAATAAATAAAAATGAAAGAAAAAATAATGTACAATAATTCAAATAATAGAAGTCATTTTATGAGCACCCGATTCCACTGCTAAACAGAAAATATGAAAGTGATAGATATTTTAAATGTGATGCTACTTAGAATAGTCAAGAGTTGAATAACAGCTCAAATGAGTTCATGAAAATGTACTATATTCATATAATGGATCATTATTTTCATAAAAAAATGCAGTACTGACTCATAATATAGTGTACCAAAACCTTAAAACCATAGTGTCCAGTGGAAAAAATAGTCAAAGAGCCATATGTTGTGTAATTCTATTCACATAACCAACCCCTTCTCATCCAGAAATTTGGCTCCACTTGAATCCTGCTCCTCAGTATAGAGTATAAGGGAGACACACAATGTCTCTAGAGGAAACTGAAAGCTTGCAGCTGCCATGAGTTTTAAGCCCAATCTGAATTCTTGAACTAGCTTCTGACCCTGATGTTGGTCCACTGTGAACATCTTCTGTGCACACCATCATCTTGCTTTTCTCCTGTAAGTTCTCTGTATTTTCTCTTCTGATCATAAAAAAGAAGCCTTACAGTTTGAGTGTCCACACTAGGATTTATATTTTTATCAGGAGATATATATATATATGAATGATACAGACCAGGTAAAGTAATAAAGCTTTGATACTGAAAAGTCAGAAGGACCTTTTTGATGCCAATGTGATCTCTGTAGTAAGTTCTGGGCCTGCTAGAGTGTTGGTTACATAGATATACTTTATGCCAATAACAGTGATGATGGTGGGGGTGGTGATAGGGTTACATGCATGTAAGAAAAAAGATTTGAATATATGCTGATAACAAATAGTGAGGCACCTGGTCATTGTAGTTTTACTTTACTGTCTTACTTATATATTTTTAGAGATGGACTCTTGCTCTGTTACCCAGACTTATTTCAAATTTCTGGACACAAGAAATGTTCCTGCTTCTGTCTTCTGAGTAGTTGAGACTACACCTGAGACTACACATGGCCACATCCTATTCCTTTGGTGAGTATAACAGTTAATTTTCATTGGTGAAAATTAACAGTAGCTTAAAAGATAAAGAAGAATCAATAATCAAATATAGTTTTCCTTAAATTGCTTAGGCAATTCCATTACCTCATGTACATTGGTATACCCTTAAGTGCTTTTTCAGTTGTTTCCCAAACAATGTATATGCCTCATTGAAATAATATCAAGTGAAGCAGACAGGTAAAGCTTTATTGATAATTCAGAGTTCATAAATTAAGAACACAAGAAGGACAGAGTTACTTTATGTGCTGATCTTCATCCCAACTGCATCTTCAGGGTATTTGCAAATTATTTTACAAGAAGAGAACAGGTCAATGATCTATTTTGTAAAATATATTTTAACTGACGATATACCTGTGTTTCCTGATCTCAGAGTGGGAAAAGGCTATGAACAAGGGAATCAAGGGAAGAGGAGAGACAGAAAGTGTTTACCTGCTGAATTATTTTCTGCTGGGCAAAAGTGTAAATAGTACATAGTTACCATCCAATAGTGCTGTTTTGAGTCAGAAAAAAAAGGCATTTCCTCTACCATGGAAAACTGTTTAATCATTTTTTAAAAATGTTTAACATAAATTTATCAGACAACTAGCAATTCTGCTCAAGGTTTTTGACAAGAGAAATGCACACATATGTCCATGCAAGTGGTCATAGCTACACTGTTTAGAATATCAAAAACTGAAAATCAGCTAAATTCCTGCCAATGGGTAAATGGATAAATAAATATGGCTCATCTATATAATGAGATACTTTGAACAGTATAAAAGAATGAAATTTTTATTTGTTTGTTTTAAAGACTTATTTATTTATTTATTTTGTGTATCAAAGTGCTCTATCTGCATGTACATTCCAGAAGCAAGCATCAAATCCCATTACAGACGGTTGTAAGCCACCATGTGATTGCTGGAAATTGAACTTACAACCTCTGGAAAGAGCAGCCAGTGCTCTTAATCACTAAGCCATCTCTCCATCCCAGGAATGAAATTTTGACTCATGCTATACCATGAATGGACCTTGAAATCATGATGCTGAATGAAGGAAGTATCCCAAAATACCACACATACGGTTTTATATATATCAAATGTATCGAAGATCAACTCCACAAAAATAGAAAATACAACAGTTGATTAGGACTTCTGAGTGAGTCACAACAGTAAACAAAAGGTTTTATAGGTTGACAATTATATCATATTCAATATTCCAATAAAAAAAGAAAAAATATCATGTCAATGCAGAGTACTACATTAAGAAAGTAATAGAGAAATTCAATAGATTCAGCAAAAAACATTGTTGATAAAATCTAGGATGTAATGAATGATTTTTAACATTTTTATTCCCATGAAACATATTCAGAGCAACTATAAACATTATAAACATAGTATCTGGGTTGGGATTTGGTAGGATGCTCCCCAGTAACTCACAACTTAAAAATCTCAATTACTTAATACAACCAGTGTTTATGTTGCTCAAAGTAAAAAGACCAACAGATGCCATAAGCAGTTATTAGGTAAAACTGAGGATAACTGTCTCATCATAGTTTTCAAAAGCCAATGAGGTGAGACAGATGACACAGAGGTTAAGAAAACTTGTTGCTGATGCAAAGGACCCAGGTTCAATTCCCAGCACCGACATGGTGGTTCACAAAATTCCATAATTCCAATTCCAGGAGACCTAATACCTTCTGATCTCCAAAGACATCAAGAATGCACGTGACACATCTACATATATGCAGGTAAACACTCGTATACATAAAATATTAAACTTTTCAAAAAGTATAAAGCCAAGTCCCAGGGTACTAGGGAAATGACTCTGGAAAGCATGAGGACCTGAATTCCAAACCTTTGAACCCATTTGAATTCAGAATAGGAGTGAGCATTTGTAATTCTAGCATTCCTGTAGTTAGGTGTGAGGCATAACAGAAGAATTTCAAGAAAGTTGTGGTCTAGCCAGTCTAGAATACACAACAGCAAACCAAAATAAGAAAATAGACCCTGTCTTAAACAAGACAGAGGTAAGAACGAACTCCAGAGGTTTTCCCCTGGCCACCACAAGCATACAATAAGGACCTGAACCTAGACAAACATCCATATACATATACCATGCACTCACACACATCATGCATGTTGAGAGAGGTGAGGAGCGGAGAGGAGAGGAGAGGAGAGGAGAGGAGAGGAGAGGAGAGGAGAGAGGAGAGAGAGAGAGAGAGAGAGACTGTGTACCTTCCCATATTATACACATGCCACAAATACACATGAACAATATGAACAATCTCACACACATGCATACACACATGCACATACTTGCACATAAGAGAGAAAGCCTTTAAAAAAGTTTTTTAGATTTATTTTATAGTATTATATAAATGTCTTGCCTGAATTCACGTATGTTGGGAATTGAACCCAGATCCTTTGCAAGAGCAACAAACACTCTAAACCACAGGCAGACTTCAAGGCAGTCTCACAAAAGACTTGATACGTTCTCAAGGCTTCCAAAGAAAAAGGAAAAAATAAAAACAAAAACAAAGAAGACTGCTCTGATAGTTAGTAGTTTCTTCCTAAAAATAAAACACACAGTGCTTCTCAAATTTCATTGGCCAAAGTAAGAAATGTGATCACAGTTAATTTCATTACATTCCAGGTAATTGCAACACAATTTATATTTCAATTGTCTATTTCACAGCAATAAAGAATACAGCTTTTGAAACTATTATGATGTGGTAAACCTTAGTCTTTCTTTTTCATTAGATGCACGTTGTTTGAGGGGTTGGGGTGCAGGATGCATGCATATGAAGGGTTTTGTGAGTAGTCTTTAAACCATGGTGTACATGGAGTGGTCAGAGAACTTTAGATGTTGGTCCTCAGCTTCTATCTTGTTCAAGATGGTAAGATAGCCTAGAACTCACTAACAAAAAAAAAAAAAAAAAAAAACCAGAAATGGTGACAAAATCGTGGATATGACAAAAGATCAAAAATGAATAGTTTAAAAGTTCACATTTTAAAGGAAAACCATAGTTGGGTCCTAGGTATTAAAGATTTAAAGCAATGTTTTACTATAGAATCATATTTTAAGGCTCAAACTTCATGCTTGAGTAGTTGTTAAGACTTTAATGGAGAGAAATTCTACAATATTAATGGGAAGTAGATGCTAGGGTGGCTTTTGCTCAGTCTGTGTTCTCCTCACACGGAAAGCCCGGAGCTGAAAAAGTAGCACTGGACTCCAGAATTTTGTTGATGCATCAAAACTATTTGATAAACTAGTTGATCTTAAGCGATTATCTCTACCTCTCTCTCTAAAAGTTCACATGGTATTCTGTTTTTTTTTTTTTAACTGTCTGATGCTGATGATCAACCTAACCTAAGAATAACTTTTATGAGGCAAAAAAGAAAAAAGGAAAAAAGGTATGTATTTGAGTTAATTTTAGCATTCAGGGTAAATTATATGCTTTTCAAACAAAAGGAAAATCAATACCAAGTATAAGCCAGCAGAAAAGTAAAGTGTTTTCCTTAAAACAGTGATGAATGGAGACTAAGCTATCAGAGCAAACTTTCTACAGTCACGGGGAGAGGACCAGTGAGGACAGAGTTCAAGCTGAACTCAACCTGTCACGTTGTTCTAGAGTTAGTTTCCATTGTTTTCGTTGAAAGCACTATTTTTGGTACTGCATGATAGTTAGAGCTCTCTGTGTCATTTATGATAGATGCCTCTGGAATCCTTGCCAATATTCCTGACTACTTAGTGATATCATTGTTTTTTAATTCTACTTAAAATAGCTCATACTCAAGTAATACTGAGTATACTTCACTGGCATTCTTTAAGGGTCCCATGTCAATTCTAAAAGTTTCCTCTATACATTGAAAGTAAAGTATATTTAAGAGAAAAAGAACAAGAGCATGCAATTCTAAAGTCATTTGGCAAACTGATTCTGTCAAGAAAGCTTAGTTTCATTTTGCTTGCCGCAACAGCTTTTTATTTCATAACTCCGTTCTTCTTGTTCTTGGAATACATTTGGGAGGCCTGTCAAGGCCTATCCCTCTCTAAATAGCTTTGCAGATTAAATTTTTAACTCTCTTCTCTTCATGCAGATGTATATTTCTGACAAAGAATTGCCTTGAGATGTCAGCTTCCATTTTTCTCAGTGGAGGGAAACATGGGTGGAAGCCAGGATCTTCTGCACCTCTCAACCTCACTGGGAAACGCAGACACTCACTTCCACAAGCCTCTAAGTACCATGTGTCTGCACATGCCATTTACTCCTGTCAGGCTGCCTAATTTTGTCTCTTTTTTTTTTTTTGCCTCTCTCTATCTTTTCTTCAGTAGGACTGAAAACTAAAACCACAAACAACCAAAACAAGAAGATAGGCGAAAGTTTAATTTTAAATTAATAATCTCACCAATGAAGACATATCACAGGGCTGAGAACACAATAAAACCTGGGAATAGGTGCAGGAGTGTGTGTCTCTTGGTAGATTTTGTCTGGGATGGACTTGAAAAGATACATTTACAGGAAAAAGAGACAGATGGGGATGGGGGAAGGAATAAAAGAAAGCAGGCTCAAAGAAAATAATAAACATAAAATTATGAACTTCCAGAGATTGCATGGTGTGTGCAATGGCTTTTCTAAAGCATAAGTGAATCTACATACCCAAAAAGGCAATCCTAAATGTTGACCTGTGCTATAATGTCCCCAGGAAGAAAATGTCACTAAATCCCACAAAAGAATATAATTATTTTTGCTCTTGGCCAAACCCACCCTAAGACAAATTCTCTGGTATCTGTTTATATACATTCAAGAAGCTTAATACCCAATTTATAGAATCCATCTGTGCTGGGCCAGGATTTAAAAAAAAAAAGCAAAAAGTACCTCATCTCACCTGCAGTGAGAAATGCACAATAGATTTTGACTTTTACTCACAATTAACCCAATATGGAAGGGAGAGAATAGTAGTTAAATTAGTACTTGCTTTCTTAGTTTCTGGTTTCATATGAGTTTATTCAACAGGTAATTGTGAACTCTAGCTGTGAAGGACTAGCCTAGTTTAGCCATGATGGACTATATCCTCTCAAACTGAAAGACAAAATTAATACTTCCTCCATTACATTTGTTTGTCAAGTAGTTCATGAGAATGGAGCCTGGAATCCATGTAAAACTGGAAGAAGAGAATCAATTCCACTCAGCTGTCTTATGATTTAATTCATATGCCTACCATGGAACTCAGACATTCTATCTGTCTATGTATGTATGTATGTATGTATGTATTATGTATGTATGTATGTATATCTTTCTGTCTATGGACCAGGTCTAGAAAGACAGAATCATAAAACATGGCATTATTATACCCAGACACACCTGACTTGATGATGTATTAGAAGACACAGCAAGGGAAAGCAGTCCTCAGATGACACAGCCAAAACTGAGAATTTGAAAGAAGCCTTGGCAACCACAGGTAAGTGTATGATGTCATAACGTCAGATCGATGCCAAATGCGGATTGGTGTTTTGACACACTGGGACAGAAACCAACTGAACTAAATAAGAGTTTACTGTAAAGAGATGGAACCACTGATAGGATCAAAGGAAACGATGAAAACAACTCTGAGTCTCAACTCTGTACTCAGATACTACGTGAATAAGGATTTAGCCCTCTTAACATTACTCCTAGAAGGTCTACCTGACAGGATGACACTTTGTGTGTATCTGTGCTCTAAATTTACATTCAGGAAACAGTAGAAAATAGTGGCAATCTTGAGGCATATACAGGTCTTTGTGTGGAGTTGTGGGCTGCTGACAATTTTCAAACTGATATTACTAAAACTATGTTTCCTAAAAATTAAAGAGAACCTCTGTTTTATGGTGAAATGGCTTTGTGTAAATGATGGAATGGGGGTAGAAGGGTGGTGGGGGTGGAAGTGGGGGTGGTAGGAAAAGTTTCTCAGTATTTTACCAGGAAAATAAGACAAAGAAAGCAAGAATAAAAAGATGGGGTATCCATATGCCTCTTGGAAGTTAGTGAAAAAATTGATATTTATAGTTTATAATTCTACTTTTTGATGGTATCTATGTCTGTTTAATCTACAAATATAAACGCAAAAGGCTGTTTGACATTGTATCAATTTAGTAAAACAGAGATAGTAGCAGTTTCCTTTAAAGAAGTGGTTCCCAACCTGTGGATCACATCCCCCAAAAGATCATCAGAAAACATAGATATTTACATTACGATTCATAACAATAGAAAAATTACATTTATGAAATAGCAACAAAAATGATTTTATAGTTGCAGGGTCACCCAAAACAGGAGAGAGCTCTAGTAAAGTATTAAAGCATTAGGATGGTTGAGAGCCACTCCCCTAGAGCCTGGGGCATGACATCCTGTGTCATGGGCTTTGGACCAAGTTTATAGTACCAGGCATGAATTCCCTCCTGTGGTACAGACCTCAAGTACAACAGAAAATGGTTGGTTAAATCCCGCAACCTCCATACTGTTGTTACACCAGTGGGGACACCTTACCTGATAGTTTGGTATTGCATCATTTAGAAATCACTGTTGTGTAAGACCACTGATAGCTTTTCTCCCTCAGTGGTCTACAAAGCATTTTCTGGCACTGTGAAATTAACTGGGTTTTCAGATCAGTTCAAACTTGGTTTCTCCATGTCTTGCAAATAAAATGCATTGTACCTTCAACAATAAGGTCCTGCTATCTATTATAGTGGGCAACCAAGAGCAACAGCAATAACTTGTGTTGTATTGGGTAACTCTGGGGCCTCCTGACCTCATAAGGAAATACCCAATGGCTGACAAGGATATTATCATTTAATAACCCATGTCTTCTCGAAGAGGAAGTATCTACCCATTCAGGGCAACTCCTTTTGAAATTGCAGTCTATTTAATTAGTTTACAAATAGTAGGCTTCCTTAAAGTGTTCTCTTTTGATCTTTTTCTTTTATTAATCATTTTATTCATTTACATTTGAAATGATATTCATATTCCTGGTTACCCCTCCATAATCCTCCTACACCCTTTCTCCCCTCCCCTTTACTTCTATGAGGTTGCTCCTCTACCCACTCACCCTCTCCCGCCTCACCCCTCGAGCATACCCCTACACTGAGGCATCAAGCCTCCACAGGACCAAGGACCTCCCCTTCCATTGATGTCAGATAAGGCTATCCTCTGCTACGTATGTATCTGGAGTCACGAATCCCTTCAGGTACACTCTTCACACATCCTAATTAACCCTGTCCCTTCTCCTTCTCTCTTTTGCTCCTCTGTGCTAACGATGCTTAAACTTTTAACTCACAAGATTCTGCCTCCTATACTTTCATATCATGTGGTCTACTGACTTCTCAAAGATGTGTTTGTTTTCTAATAGCTGTGATCTACCATGTAGTTACCTGTGTAATAATCCCTACCTCGATTATGCAAGCTCTGGATCTCCCAATACAAGATCCGTAACCAAAAGAGCCAGGCCATATTAACAATAGGAACTCAGTGGTCAGTAATGAAATTTCTATCATTGATGTACTGACAGCTAGAGGAGAAAATGATTATAAATGACAAAGTCAAAGGACTGCAGCCCTATAGAAGAACACAAGTCCTACAATAGATTTCCATGTGAAACTACTAGAGCAGAGGAAGACTGCTTGCTTGTCCTTCTGCGAGGACTACTAATTAGTCCTGTTCTACTTGGAGAGATGTAACTCAGTTGATGATGTGCTTGGATAGCGTGCAGGAAGCACTGTGTTTGATGCCCAGAACCTGACAAACCAGGAATGGTGTGGCCTGCCAGTAATTTCAGAAGCTGAAGTTCAAGGCCAGCCTAGGATACTAAAGGCCCTATCTTAAAATAAACAAAATCTCAAAACAGAATTATAGCAGGATTTATATAAACAATAATCTATAAAGAAAAATTTAAAATTAAAGGCAATCATTAGCATTTTAGTAGCTTAAATATCTTGTTTAGCACTCAATGTGAGCAGATTCTCAACCAATGGCTGTTCAAAAATACTACTGGTGAGATTTTCTTTTCTCTGTGTGTATGGAACACATAATATTTTAATGGATTAAGAGAGTATAGCATTGAAAAACAGGATTACAAACTACCGAGAATGTAATGCTTTTCTCTGAGACCACTAGATTTCCCCATACAGGAATGCCCATTATACTGCCTGTAATATCATTACCTATTTTGAGTGAGGTAGGTGCCTTGAGTCAGATATCTGACATAAGGTCCCAGGAAGATTATTTTCATTCATATTTTGCAGCTGGCACTCCAATTCCTCAGCTCTTTTCTGGATTTAGTCTTCCTTAAGGTTCTATACCAAACAGACTCTCTGGTTATCTTCCCCTATCTGAATATCAAAGCTGTGTCTGGATACTAATAAATTACTGCTTCCTCATGTTTTGTTTCATTTTAATTGTTACTTAATATATTGTGTATGTTTGTGTGTGTGTGTGTGTTTGTTGTGTGCCACAGTACTTGTGTGTAATTTAGAAGACAGCTTGCTGGAGTCAGTCCTTTTCTTCTACCATATTAATTCAAAGACCCAAATTTGGGTCATCAGGCTTTGGTGGTACACATTTTTACACAGGGAGCTACTGTACCAGCCCCATTTGTTTTTGTGTTTCTGTTTGGGTTAATCACGGCATTGTGTGTGTGTGGTGGGGGGAGTCTTTCACATTAGCATTTTATATATATGACAGAACTTTACAATAATAACCAGTACAATAAATAGTACAAATTTGCATTCGTGAAGAATGTTAAGCAACAGAAAATGAATGAAGGAAAAAAATCGTCAACTGAAAAACCAACTTCTTCCTGTAACCTGAAATCCCAACATTGCTTGGAGGTAGAGGGGACACTCACCCAAAGTTTCTCTCAAAAGAAATGACTTAAAATTTCATATCCTCTCTCCACACAGTCTCCATGGGGTGTGTGTAATTTTTAATTCATCTTTTTCCACCTTCGAATGTTTGGTGGCTTTTTTCTTCATCCACATCTGTTTCTGCATCCTCCCCATTGTATTTAATGCTGTGTTTTGGCCTCTTTTTCTTCCACCTTCCAGAATCACTCAAATCTCATGATTCTGGAAACACATTATCTTCTCATCAACTTTTACATACTATTTTTTTTAATTTATCACCCTTGAACTATTTACATGTTTATGCCTTTCGAAGATTTACATAAAAGTCTTTAGAGGAAAGGCAACTATCTTACTCTCATCTATCTTCAATTTAAAACCCTCTGATTTTCTTTTCCACCCAGAGAGTTGAGAAATGACTCTTAATTTCCAAATTGTAGTCTGTCAAAGATTGCACAGATTGCACAGATAGAACATTTACAGGTAGCTTCTAAAAAAATAAACAGTTCTTTGTCAGAATGGAGAAATAAATGGCCTATGAGTTAAAACCACTGGCAGCTGTTTCCAGAGGACACTGGTTCAGTTCCCACCATGTACATGCAAGTAGTTTACCCTCATATGTAACTCTAGTCCCAGGGGATCCAACACCATTTATGACAGGCAATGAACCTGCATGGTGCACGGACATATGTGCAAGCAAAACAACCACACACATAAAATAGAGAGAAAAAACAAAATAAAACAAACAAAAAGTTAAAAAAGATCCTATGGCTTAGAATGGCAGCATTAAGTAATAAGAATGTTTAGTTTTTGACAAAACTTTACATGGTCCTTGAATAATCTGAATAATTATTGTCCTAGATTAAACAAATGTTTGTGAATATTCACTAAAATATACTCAGTGAACAAAGGTGATATCTCCCATAAAGCTAATTTTATTATTTCTCAACTTGATATTTATTTTTATTTTATAAAAAGCAATTTTGATTTGCAGTATTTTGACTTTTATTGCTTCTCACTATTTTGGTTTGTTTGAGACAGTCTCCCTACATAGCCCAGACTAGCCTCCTATTTGCCATCTTCCTGCCTCAGCTACTTGAATACTGGGATGACAGATGTATGCTATCATTCCCAGGCTGTGATGCTGTTCTGAACAAATAGTTCGCAGCATGTAGAATAAAAGTTATGCTCTCTGCAGGATGAAACTTTGAATACCATATTTACAGTGTTCATTGTATTCATTAAAGTATTTAAAATACCACTGTGGAGATGGCTCAGTTGGTAAAGTGCTTGTCTTGCAACCATGAGTCCATGAGTTCAATTCCCTAGGACCTATGACTAAAGGTCAGACTTAATATGATGTACGTGTAAATCTGTAGAAAGAGGACAGAAACAGGGAGGTCCTGATGCTTGCTCCCTGAATAGCCAGCCTGACCAAATTGGTAAATTTCATCCCAGCAAGTAACCCTGTCTCAAAAAGATATTGCTTAAAATATAATTATCTTATTTTTGAATTCTAAATATAGTCAGTAACTAAAACATGGTTGCCGTTATGATCATTGTTCACCCTGCTATTAGTGTTAGAACACCAAATGTCTCTCTGTCACTCCGTTTGAATCATGGGAGCTGAATGATTACACTTTAGAAAACTATGGTTATGCATTCTATTATTTCTTTTAAAGTGTTTTATTCTTTTCTTAAGTAATTTACTTTTAAATTGAACTCTAAATATTCATTATTGATTTTTTCTGGTTTATATTTTATGTTTGTATTTGTAAACTTTGAATAATTTCATTTTGAACAGCAATTATTATACCTCACAAAATGTTACTGTCCTTCAAAATTATGCAGAAATATATATTAGATAGATAGATAGATAGAGATAAAGAGATATAGATAGATAGATAGATAGAGAGAGAGAGAGAGAGAGAGAGAGAGAGAGAGAGAGATAGATAGATAGATAGATAGCTGTATTCATTTTTGGTCTTATGTTTAACACTTTATTTCTACTCTATATGCTTTATTTTTTCAACTTTGCTGATGGCTCTTTATACTTTCATTTTTCTTTTAATTTAGAAAGACAGTCTTTAATCTATTTGATTTTCTTTAATAATTACTTTGTGTGTGTGTGTGTGTGTGTGTGTGTGTATGGTTTGTGTATTGTCTGTGTGCCTGTGTATTGTGTGGTGTGGTATATGTGATGTTTGTTTGTGGTATATCTGTATGTGCCAAGTATATTTTAAGTCGATGTATGCGTGTATACATATGGAGACTAGAGACTATAATTTCCATCTTATGCTTCTGGTAAGGAGTTTTCCCACTTACATGGAGATCACCAATTGGCTGCATCAGTAAGCCAGTTAGCTTAGGAATCCACCTATCTCCATTCTTCCCAGCCCCAGGCTATATATTTTAAACACCAAGCCTAGCTTCTTATATGAGTTCTAGGGATCCAAACTCAAGTCCTCTACCTTACACAGCAAGCACTCTATTGGCTGAGCTATCACTACAGCTCTTCTATGTGGCTAATTTTGAGCTTTCAAAGGATTATACAATCATTCTCAACTAAACATTGAAATTAAAGTACTCTCTATTGCTTTATTAATATAAAGAATAAAATGTGAGATATATGTGCACTGTATACATATATGCAATATGTACAAATACATATATATTCAGTATATTATCATGTAATCCTACTGTATGATAGAACACTCACCCTGTGGTCTAACTGTAACATAGTATGTACTCATCAACCACTTATCCTTATTCCTTCACTGTCCTCTCCCCAGCTCCTGCCAACTCGCCCTTTACCTTCATTTTCTATGAAATCAACTTCATTAGAGTCTGTATTAATGAGATCATGATTTAATTGTGCTTCGTTTCATGGTTTACTAAAGACCTTCACTTCCATTCCTATTGTTGTGAATGACAGCATTTCATCCATTTTATGAATAATATTCTAATACACATTCTATCTATATAATAGTCTAATAAGAATATGTAGAATGTATATATATATATATATATATATATATATATATACATATATATATATATGATTTCCTTTATCCATTCATCGTTTAATGAGTATTTAAGATATTTCTGTTTTGTTGCAATTACCTTATCAAATCATCTTAGAAAAGTATTTAAGGGCTTCTATAGGAACACATAATTGTTTCATATTACTAGGTAGCTAGTCAGATATTGGTAAGGTCAAGGGTCACTGAAGATGGCTCTCTCCTTCTTAATTGGCAACTTATAAAGCCAGGAACAACCCTGCAGGACTGTGATTGTAGGGATGAAATGGGGTCTGATGCCTTCCTCTCCCTTCCCTCTCTCCTTCTTTCTTGATCTCTATCCCTCTTCCCTAAATGGAAATGCAGCATAATAGACTACGCAGAAGTCCACAAGATAAAGAATAAAGACAGAATTAAATCTCCCATTAAGAGTTAATACAAATAGACCTATTAATCCCTTGGACAAATATATCTCAGGAAGCTGTCTGTTCCACAGAACTTTTGTGGGAGTATAAAGCCAGCCTTAAACACATGGACAGAAACAATAGTCTCTCTGCCACTGACCACTCGCACTTCTGAGAGTACCTCATCCAATTCTGTAATGAATCTTGATTATTTCTGCACTCTTCTATGCGTGCCTCCTCTGAATTATTTTCCTAGAGATCACAAGGACCAGCTAGCTAAGGGAAGACCAGAGCAAGATTACACGCACAGTATTAAGTATTTAACATAACACTGATACTAGGTCATTACAAAGAAAAGTTTCAGAACAAACAACAAAAGAACTTTTGGCACACATGGGTGACTGTCAGCATAAGGTAATTAGCTACAGGAGCCCAACAATATATTCACAGGGAAAAGAGGTCTAGATAGAGTCTGATAAAGTGATTAACTCTTGTAAGACTAGCTTATATCTAAAATCTGACCAGAAAAAGAACTCATAAAATTAAGAAAGCTGCATCTCCAAGCAGATAGCCAAGAAAAGGATAACTGAAGAAACAGAAAAGGGTAAAAGAATATTTTGCTTAGACTTCCACCAATGGATACATGGGTGTATGTTGTCAGTGCTATTGTTGTTGGGTTGACTTTCCAATTTGACCTGTTGTGTATTAATAACAAAATAACATGCCACAGAAGTGTCTGTAGTCCAACATACAAGAAAAATTTATTACCCACATGTCCAAAACATGGAAAATTTTTCTAGGACACTCTTTCACATTCCTTGTATTTTTGACTTGGAGAAGAATGTATAACTTCTTAAGATTCATAATTTCACAGATTTTAAAGAGTATTTAGGTTGGAATATTTATGATAAAAACTTAAATGATGAGAAAAATTTTGCCATTTGTGTAATAAATTTTTCTAATCAAATATCTTCATTTGGTAAAGAGTTGGCTCATACATCACCAGGTTCACCAAAAGAAAAATGTCATACTGACCTTGACAAATGACAGTCAAAATTCCTCTCAAATTTAAAAGTTCCTATGGGATACATCTCTTTTATGAGACTCAAAAGTGAAATTGATAATTCATACGTTGAAGGGTAAATAAACAAAGCAACTTACTGTGTTAACAAATGGAGTAATATTTTGATGGGGAATAGTAATAGCAATGGGAACTCAACATTCCTATTATCTCTGCTTGCTTCAGGGCTCTAAAGAAGCATAAAATTACTGCTCCTAGTTCACCAAGCATCTAATGAGAACCCAAAATCAAATACTCAGGAACTCCCCCAACAACCCAAAATGATACTGGGATAAATAGCAAGTAGGCAATCTAGAAAGGGCATATTAAAGAACTTCTCAACTTTACTTTCTAACTCATTGCAAATTTAAAATCCAATCATACCTGTAAACCATAAATCCACCACCTCTTAATGTTTTAACAAGCTAATCAATCTCTAAGGTTTGTGGGTTAATTTTGGTTTTGCATCTTACCTATGTGATAAAAAAATCATTTACACCAGCCCTGCATAGGGCACAGATCACCTCATGCAATATATTTGTATTAAAAAAAAAGCAAAAGATAAACAAAACAAACATATTCACTGTGCCTGGTAGCTTTCTGATTTATGGCCTTATAAACCAAGCATTTCGATGGTATCATGACATCCTTTATAATGGTAAAGCTAACACAGTAACAATTGACATTTTTTCCTGGATTAATTTGTTCATTCCGTGATCTATACCTCACTCTCCTCTGTTTCGTGTCAGCACCCTTTGTTCTACACGATTTCTTTTCTTGCAGTATTGATCCTTATTGATCTTAACCTAGTACAATAGTGAATAATTAAATATTTGCTCAAAGAAACAAGGCTTTCTCTCTTTTCATTATGACCTTCCCCCAATGTTCAAACAGTTCCGGCATTAGTGAAGAGTCTTCCTGATGCAAACTTGACCTCTGTTGTCCTACTTTGAAAATGCACTTGATTTCTAACAAGAGCTTTTGGAAATGTAACAGTGCTGCTTTCTTAGATAATGAAATCCAAATTGTTCTAGAAAAAGGTGCAATTATACAGCATGTAATACACAAATAAATTGACTTAATGTTACATTATAATGAAAACTGTGCAAAATCCTCTACACAAGCACAATAAAATAATAAAAAGTAATAGAACAGGTAATAGATGTAAAATAAATGCTAAAAAAAGTAGTTCAAATCATTTTCATACCAGTCAAAAGATACTGAGGAGGGCGCATCCAATCACAATAAAACACCAGAATGAAACACTTCTAAATAGTAATATAAATTTTTGTGGACACTTCATGTCCCATGATGTGGAATTGACATATAGTTTGATTTTCTTTTTCCTAATGTAAGCCACAGTTTTACAGTCCTAGTGAAAACATTTTATTGCTGGGGATGTATTAGACATGGTTCATTTCCCTTCTCAGTATGGCTTTAATTTTCCACATCCATGGCTTGACACAGACCCAAACACCAGAAGATGGTTGTCTGCTATAAACTGTTTGGTTTTCTTTGATTGCTTTACAATTTAATCTATAGTTCATTCCATTAACCCTTTCTGTTTTAATGCTGCCAAGTCTTCCAGCTCCTTAATATAAAGATAAACTTCCCCCAAACACTTATGTTTCTTCTGGTTTCTCTTTCGCCAATTCTGAGAACGGCATACAAGGGTCTGAGAGAAAATGCTTCCTTCCTAGTTAACTTCTCTGCAGCCCTGGGTAATTGCAAAATAATTGACTTTTAACAATGTAGAGGATTTCCCTTTTTGCTTCATAATACATTCATCATTATTCATTCATTCGTTGGGTTCGGTTATATTCATACTGATCAGCTGAGCCAAGGAAGTGCCACTGCCATTCTCCATTTCTCCTCAAATCCCTGATCTTTCTGAGGGTGTGGGGTGGACAGCAGGGAGGGGGGATTCCTTTCCTGGCTGGAGTGTTGTCACATCCGATATCCTGTTCCTTCCGGCAGAGAAAGTGTATATGGGAGGGTCACCGGATCAGCCTGTGCCTCGGGGCGCCTTGCCTCAAGTACAAAAGACTCGACTCAACTCATGTTAGTCTTCTAGGTGGCCTATCTGCGGTGACGGACTGCCAGATCGGGCTGTGGGTGAGCCGTGATGCCTGCCTTGAAATGCTAAGTGCTTAATTAAGGACCTTTCATATCAGCTATGGAGGACTCCGTCTCCCATAGCCCTGGGCATTGTACTTTACCAAGGGCTCCCAGGAGCCAGAGCTAACTTTATGGCAGTGACAAGTGGTGACACAGAAAGAGAAACAAGTGGTTTTCCTCTTTTCATAGCCTTCCCCAAATCTAAATATCATCCGACAGCTGACTAGTCATAGTTGGCCGACTCCTAAAAATAGACTTTTTCATGTTCAAGGAAATAGAGCAAACTTGTATCTCACTCACAGGCATGGACCGTCTGAGTCCTCTGAGGACAATCTCATTGGCAGCCACTTAGTGGTCACTCCAAACTCCCTCTGTTCACTTTTCTCGGAAAACACAGCCACACCCTGTGCAGGTCACAAGAACTGTTGGTAACTCACATGTTGGCTATCAAGAAAATGATTGATTGCTGATAAGTGAATGCAAATGTTTTCCTCGGCTTTATTAAGGTATGATTGACAAATGCAAACTGTATACGCTTAAGGTGACTTGATGTGCTGTTCAGTGCACTGTAATTAATACAGTGTTGTCTGTGAGGACTTAAGACCCACTTTCTTGGCAAATGTAAATACTACATATGACTCGCTACTATGCACGGTAAGTGTGCAGAAATTAATGCTCTTATGCGCCACACTTTGTACCCTTTGACCGACATGTCTTAACTTCTCCCACTCAACCCAACTTACTCCTCTTCACATTTACTTTGTTGTTTTAGGTTTCACAGATAAGTAAGATGATGTAGTGTGATATTTGTTGTGTCTGGCTTCACTTAGAAGTTGCCTTAATGTTGGAGATTATAGGACTTCCTTTTAAAGGCAGAACACTGCTTCTTGTGTGTGTGTGTATGTCTCTCTGTCTCTGTCTGTCTGTCTGTCTGTCTGTCTGTCTGTCTCTCTCTCTCTCTCTCTCTCTCTGTGTGTGTGTGTGTGTGTGTGTGTGTGTTTTCTTTATCCATTCATCCACTGATGGACACTAATAGTTTCTGTATTGTGGCTTTTGTGAATCACTTTGTCATGAACACAGAAGTGAAATGCAGTTAGTTTTAAAGCAAAGTACAGGAGAAATATAAACTGCCTACACATCTGACAGGTTAAAATGTATTCTTCATTAAGAAGAAAAACATGTATCATTCCTTAGCATATATAACAAAATAACATTTTAAACTTAAATAGAACTATTAGTAAATTGTTTAACTGTGCTTTAAAATGACCCGATCCTGGCAAAGGGGTCTCTACCAAACAATGTGTTTGACATTCAAAGGTTGATTGATTCATTTTAGTTAAAATCCTTAAACAAATTTTATTTCGAATCCTTTCACTGGAAGATGTGTGTGTGTGTGTGTGGATTATTGTCACACACGTATAAACATATGTAATCATAGATTTTTAGGCTGTCATGTTCTGGCAAAAGTATAGCATTCAGTATGAACAATAATTCAAGAGATTTAAGCCATGCACATGGAAGTTCCATGTTGTCACCCTATTGGTTATAAATGAGCGACTTAATAGAGGTATTGAGGTGGAACACCATAATATTATTTCTCTACATGTTTCCACAATGAGCAAGAGAGGACCTTTTTGTGGCTGACTGCTTATGAGCCTTTATGTGTCAACCTTTAATATTGTATATACCATCATCAAATTTCAATATTTATTCTTTGATATACTGAGGAAAATTATCCATTTTAAATATGAGTTTTATATAAGTAATGCTTCCTTGCAGAACTCAGTCTCTAATGCCTTAGAAATATCTGTGTCATAGACATCATTCATGACATTTTGAGTTACATAATTGACCTGTACAAGTCAGAGCAATATCTCCTTCGAAAGCAAATACTCTCCCCACTTACACCTGTCAAATAACAATTTTGTGCAATGAAATTTCAATGCTCATAAATCTCAATGCATAGACATGTCCATGGGTTAAAACCTACAGAAAGAGACATCTAAAGATTAATTACAAAAAAATAAGAATTATGCAAAATATTGTATACTTGTAGGCAACAGTTTTCTTGTACAAGAAAATTCCATAATGATGGAGAACATTTTTCTTAAGTAAGCCAGCACACAAATATGATGCTTTGCTTGTAGCCATGGGAAGTCCTGCATTTGTAACTGAGTTGAGCCACCTACCTTCCAATTTAATAGTATCAAGCAGCATAGAGTACGTGAACGGCTGTTGAAAGCATTAAAGAAAATCAAACATGAAAACACCTCAGATGCACACAGCACACAATCAATATTTTCTTTACTTCCTCCTTTTCATTTCTAATGGAGAAAAAAAAGTACATTTTTTATTTCTCCTAAATCTTATTTCTCATATGAGAGAGATGAGTAGCTATTTCAAGAAACTTGAGAGATAGAGATCGCATTATATGGACATTTCAAGGGATATTTTAGAATTGAAATGACTCAATTTTTTTGTCTTTAATGCTGTCAGAAATCATCATGGATTAGCTTGGTTTTTTGGCACCTTGTAGGTTTAGGAATGTATACAGGATGTGTGTGTGTGTGTGTGTGTGTGTGTGTGTGTGTGTGTGTGCCTGATTTAATAGCAAATTTTTGCTACAATAGTTATGATATAGTTTTGTATCAATAACAAAAATATATGTCTGTCAGTAGGTTAAGATGCAAAAATATATGTCTGTCAGTAGGTTCTATGCAAGCCTGAACACTTGAGTTTGATTTCCAGAAACCACATAAAGGTGGAAGAAGAGAATAAACTTCACTAAGATTTCCTCTGAACTCCACACGGTGCTATGGCATGGGCAGGCACACACACACAACAATAATTATTTTTAAGAACAAAGTATTATTTCAGTAGCCATAAAAAGGTTTGGTTGAAGCTAAGACTACTGATACACATGTGAATTTAGCTACACATTTGCAATATTTTCAATATCCTTATTCTCTGAAATTTTTATGTTTATACAACGTATAATGATCATGATCTATCCTTCCACCACTGGGTATTCCCAACTTTCAGAGCACTGTCACCTCATCTTGCACCCAACTTTATGGCCTTCGTTATTTCTTTTTAATCAAATAACTTTCTAAATGCTTGAAATAATTAAACGTTTTTCTAGGATCAGTATATGACAAGTTGGTCCTACAGAGGTAGGTGTAGACAAGTATTTGTTAGAAATACTAGACAAGACAGCCAGGGCTACACAGAGAAACCCTGTCTCGAAAAACCAAAAAAAAAAAAAAAAAAAAAAAAAAACAAAAAAAACCACATCAATAGTGAAGAAACTACTGAACTTTTCAAGAAGGACATAGGTTTGCCATTTAAATTACTCACAGACTCTAGGACTCTTTAGCACCGCCTCTGACCTCTGCATGTTTATGTCATTCATATCCCCTTTCAGACTCTCCATGTATCAATCATAGAACAATGCTTGCATCACAATCAGACCTTGGAACTTGGTAAGAGCAATAGAGAAATCAAGGCAAATATGTAAAATCTTTCAATTAAATATATATGTGTGTGTATGTGTGTGCATATATATATATATATATATATATATATATATATATATATATAATCAAGCATATTATACAGCTAAAGTAGTGACTTTTATTTCATCAAAAAATCAACAGAGAATAATAATAAAATAATTCAGTAAATCCAAATTAGGTGATTTGTTTTCACTTTCAATTCACTTGTGTTGGAGGAATAGGTACAGTTTTTTCAAAGGAAAATATACAAATATTTAACATACCTATGCTTAGAGTAATGCATATTGGCATTTTGTTTGCTCATAAAAAAATTTACTCTTCAACTAAAATCATTTATGTAGAATTTATCCCAACTCTCTCAGAACAGATGCCTCATGTGAAAAGAAAATGCAATCATTGAATCATTCATTTCTGTGCCCTGACCTTTTGTAAATAAACATTAAAAGAGAAATAAAATGGTCAGGCACTTTTACTTCTAATAAAGCTTAATTCAGTTCATACTATTTTACATATTCAGTGTACAGAATTGGGATGCTTAAAATTGTTTGCTTTGTGGAGAAATGGCAAACACATAAAGTTACATCTTTTTTAAAAGATTAACAGTATAGTACTTTGTATCAGAGATTAAATTCTGGTAAAGAAAAACAATTTCGAGGTAAAATTTCATTTCAGAGGAAAGAGAATGAGAGAGGTGGAGGGAGGAAGAGAGAGAGAGAGAGAGAGAGAAAGAGAGAGAGAGAGAGAGAGAGAGGAAACTGAAAAAGATTATAGATGATTCAAAGACCCAGCACCTGCACTCAGCCAGCAAGGTGACACGACAATTATTAACTACAAAACTGTGGTCACAGCGTAAGGGTGAATGAGCTATCACCATGGAGCAGGGTGGTGGGATGGCCTTTCACTGGAATGTATTCTCCTGCAGCAGGCTCTACCTGATGACAGCTACAATCAGGAGTGGCTGCAGGCAGCTGCTTTGCTCCAGGCCACATTCAATTATGTCGGACTGCATTAGTCCCTGGCGAAGCTGTCACCTTCTACCCTGTGATGTGATAGCGTGAAGAGGCTCCTGAAGTCTCTCCAGTCCCTTGCTTTGGGTTTGGGAAGAAGGCAGCGCAGTGCAGTATGGGGAGGGAGGTGGGGGGGAAGACCATTAGTACTCTGGTCGGCAGCATTCATTTTGCTCTTAGAGTAGGGAGAAAAAAAAAAAACAGCTTAGGTGAGCTGGATTCAGGAAGTTGTCTGGTGATGGATAATTGCAGGGTTATTTTTTCCCTCCCACAAGTACCTTTTTTTTTTTTAAAGGCAATGCCAAGAGGGTGTCCTATTTTCAGGATTTGAGTCACAGACTTGTTTGCTCACATTGCTCGAGAGACGGCATTGCATTGGAATACATTTTCTAGGGTATGATCTCCCCAAGGATTCTTGACAGCCAAGATAAAGTGCAGGTTCTGATGAGCAAGTATGGAGCATTTGACTTCTCTCCTAAGAGTTCCAGAACTTTCAGAGTACATGGATTTTTTGAGATTTCTTTCCGAAGGGAGCACTTGACATTTGGAGCTAAATCTAGACAAGCAAATAATGCCTCTGATTCTAGGAGACTCTGCTACCCTTACCACATTACAAGAAATCTCTGAAGGATGGTTACTATTCGAGATTTTAGAGATCTAGTTCATGTTTGCCTCCTTCAAGGGGCATGTGGATTTTCAAGTGGAGTGGAGTAGAGTTTAGCAACTCATTATATCTGTCATAAACAAATCCAGCTTCATAGCCTGACCCAGTTAAATTAGCAAGAGTTGTTCACTGAAAACACAGGACAAATTCTAGCACCAGTGTGTTCAGAGGTCATGTCTGTTCTCAAGGCCACATTCTGTTGAGGTAAAACACAGCATACAAAACACTGAAGACCAATTCCAGAACATTCAGGAACCTTATCTCTGCTCCCTTCTGTGGCTATATAATATTAGAAGAGTCATTCGTTATTTTTCTCTCCCTTCAGTTTTCATGTTGGAAAAGCAAATGTGGACAGCTCTGCAGAGAGAATATAGAAAAAAAAATATTTTCTCCATAGAACATGCAAATAAATAATATCAAAAGTACAGGAAATGCAAATGCTCCATAATGTCTCACCAGCATATAATTCTGTATTTTCATCCAAAACTTTAGGACATCTTAGCTCTGTGTTGGCAGCTTCGGGCGGTCAGAAGTGTTATTGTAACATCTATTAATGGCTCAATAAGCATTTTCTGAGTGAGAGGCATCAGGTGACCATGAGGGCATTCATTTCTTTTGTTAAAAAAGAAAAAGAAAAAAAAACACCTTAATTTTATTTAATTGTATGTGTGCTTGTATGGCTGTATGAATTTGTGTTTGGGTACTCAGGGAGGTAAAAGGAGGGTGTCAGATCCCTGAGGGCAGGTCTTACAGGCAATCGTGAGCTACCCACATAGTTGCTGGAAACTGAATTCTGATCCTCCGGAAAAGCAGCAATTAATTGCTCTTAAGCACTGGGCCATTTTTCCCAGCCATCAGGTGAAATTTATAAACTGGTATTCCTTAAGCTATGGATGATTGCTGACTTCAGACTGAACTGAGCAGAAGAGCTACCAACCTTAGCTTTGTGGGACTATTGAGATCCCCTCTCTCAGTGAGTCTAAAACATAAACTTTTAAGTACCAAAACCTCCTAAGCAAAGATGCCATTATCTCTCTGGCATGCTGTGAGGGCCTGTGCAAACACCTCACCTCTCCAACAGTTGAGCATCTGGCTTGAGACTCCATCCTGCTTCTGGTCCTTTGTACTTGAAAAGGATCTGAAACATTTTCACCCTGCTGAAAGGAAAACCTGTTCTTGCGGCCCCTTTTGTTTTCAAGGCTTAAGGGGAGCTTCATCCTCTTTCTGGACTTACTTGGTGACTTACTTTTAGAACCAAACTCCTACTAAGGATTTATAAAGCTCCCTTTGCAAAATGTAATATAGAAATTGCTGAATTTTTCAGATTGCATTTTGTTTGATTTTTATCTGAACTCGGGGCCAGTTAGAAGTTGGAGGAGTATTTACATGCAGAGTTAGACGTGCAAAGGTGCTACAAGTTACAAAGAGATAGAAATACACATTCTATACAGCCCACCCTAACTACAAACAGAACAACTTCTGATTCCTGAGGAATCCAGACCTCCCTCACAGACTGGCCCACCTTTCGCACAGCTTTTGAGACTACACTTGTAAATCGAGATAAACCACAGATAGGAAGCAATCTCCTCTGTCTCGAATCCAAAGTGGCTCTTATGGGCCAGCTTGCCATTTTTTCTGAGCAAACGGGACAAAAAGGGCTCCACAGTTTATCATTCTAAGGGAGCCAATATAAAAACATGGAACACCAAGCTAAAGAGTCAACTGAGCTTATAAGAGGATGTGGATCCCTGGCCCGCAGCCTCCTCTTGCTTTGACCACAGATCAGCAACCCCAGCCTGCAAACAATGCCCTGCCCCGACTCCACCTCATTGGCATCATAGCATCTAGCCAGCTGCTAGAAAAGACTGAACATGCCCCTTGGTCTCAGCAAAAGGAAGGTGAAGCCACAGAAAGAGACTTCACTGTGTCTCTAAAGTAACAAGCACCCAGCAGCACATCGCTTTTCAGAAGGAAAGATGACTGCAGTGGAAAAGACACCATATTGATTCTCTGAAGTCCCTTTCCCTCAGATCCGAACACTAAAAATAACTTGAAAAAACCATTGTGAAACTTCCAACTTGTGAAATAAATTCTAGCTATTGAAGTACAAAGAATTCTGTTTCATTTTTTTACCTACACCCTGATGGTGTTAATAAACCATGACAGTCAGACCCTTTCCCTACCAAACCCAGGTGTCCTTACCTATGGCTAAGGGCAGCTCTTCACCTGGAAGAGATGAAGCAGAAAAGAGACCTGGGTTTATCAAGTGGTTGGTGCTTCAAGGCATGAGAGCTAAACCTACTTTGGTAGTGAATCAAGAGGTCAGATCATCTATAGTTAAATTGCTCTGATGGGGTAAACTAGACCTGGACATACTGCCGGTACTAATGGGAGAAAGGAGGCAATGTGAACCTTATGAAAAGCTGTCTAGCTTGCTTGTTTCCTTTTAAATTTGTGTATCTACAATTGTTTAACCCTGACCATATATCTCAAAGGGCATTTGACCAATAAACTCAAAGTGAGAAAAGAGGTGAATATGGACTGGTGAGGTGACTCATCGGGGAAATGAATCAGCTTCCAAGTCTAGAGTCCTGAGTTTGATCCCCAGACCCCAGACAGAGAAAGGTGAGAACCAGTTTCTACAAACTTCCCTCTAACCTCCACACACATGCCAAGGCAAGTGTGTGGGCAGGTGCATGCACGAACACACACGCACACACATACACTTTGCAGTCCTGTATGCAAGCACACATAAAAGAAAAATTTTAATGTAATAAAAATTATTATTTAATAAAAGAGTGGATCAAGAAATGTGATCATCAGGAGGATCAACAGAGTCAACTAACTTGGACTCTTGAGGACTCTCAGAGACTGAACTTCCAACCAAAGAGCATATATAGGCTGGACCTAGTGCCCTCACATATAAGTAGCAGATGTGCAGCTTGGCCTCCCTGTGGGTCCCCCAAAAACTGGAGCTGGGGTTGTCCCTAAAGCTGTTGTGTGTCTTTGGATCCCATTCCCCTAGCTGGGCTGCCTTGTCTGGCCTCAGTAGGAAAGGATGCACCTAGCCCCACAGAGACTTGATGTGCCATGGTAGGGGGATGACCAGGAGTGGCCTCCACCCTCTCAAAAGAGAAGATCAGGGAGTGTTAGGGGGAGGCATTGTGTAAGTGAGACTGAGAAGAGAAAGGCAGCAATCAGAATATAAAGGGAATAAACAAATAAATGGAGGAAAAAGAAGACACGTGATACATAGACATATATGTCCTGGCAATGAATATTATTTGGCCTCAAAGAAGAATGGGCTTGTCAGGTAAGCAACATATATATGAAATTAGACAACATCACACTGAATGAAATAAAAGACACAAAGCAGAATAAAAGAACCTATGTCGTCTTTCAAGTGTGAAAGTTATAAAACTTGACCTGAGTGTAGACTACTGAGTAACACAGGTTGGAAAGGTGAGAGATCAGGGTGTGGTGAAAGAGAAACTGAAGTAGATCTGGATACTATAGTCATGTATTGAAATAGTATATTCAATCATATTAACATATCATTAATATACGTTAACTGAAAATTTAAAGTAATGAAAGTATTTTTAAATCCATATCAATTAAAGTAATATCTTAACCAC
>NW_021604617.1:15299305-15314794 GCF_004785775.1 Grammomys surdaster
CATATATAATTATGTATATAACATAATACTTACATATGTATTCTTATACATATATCAATATATATGTTTATGTCTTCACTAAGCTTTTCTCACTTTTCATGCTAATCAAGAGCTTTGGGTAAAGTAAATAGTCTTTCTAATATTTGCTAGGATAATTTTCAAAGTATTTACAATATTTAAAGTCACCGATGAATATTAATTCAATAGCGTATTAAAATATGTAGGACAGATTTTTGAACATAGTGTACACATCTCTAATGAAGAGCCACAGTGTACTTTTAATTGAAAAATGTTGCTTCAAAAAGTTGCATTCCCACATAAAATGACATTTGTAAATGTAACTATTTGCTTTAGCCAAAGTGGCCAAAAGTTGAAGCTAGTGGCTTTTAGAATCATGAGGATTCTTATTCTCTGGGAGTCTTTAGTTATATGAAGGAAGGTATGGATTGAGTATTGATATGCATCTGTAGTGGGGTATTAAGCTCTGCAGAGAACACAGAAATCAAACTCCCCTGGCTTGCCCTGATGAGCAGCCGACAGAGGTTTTCATCATTGGATCTTCTGAAGAGACCTCTGATTAATCCTGGGAAGGTTCATGTAGCCTTAGCAGTGGTTGAAGAAATAAGCCAGGATGATCAGAGCAATGTGCATCATCCAGGGAGGTTTAAAGGGCATGAGTGGAAACTCCTTAAATAAAAACAAAGAAAATGGTTTCCATAACAGTCCTTACCTTTGGACAAAAGGAAACAGATAGGTAGTGAAATTTCCTCAGTAAGCCAGGCACTAATTCTCCCAGGAAGCTTTAAATTGCCTTTTGTTTCATTAAAGATGATTCACTAAGATAGAAACTGCAGGTACATATTATCAATGCAGAGAGATGCTTACTAGAGATGACATTATGCTATCACTTTGAGACAATTTGTCTCAGGGAAATAAGCCATTGCTTTACTTACTAATTTTATATTTTCAATCGAAATATAACTACATTCATACCCCTTTTCTTTCTCTCCCTCCAACTGTTCCTACGTTCCCTCACTTCCTCTCGTATTGATGAGCTCTTTTTCTGTATTATTATTCCATATGCAGAGAGATGCACAGGTATATAAACACAGCATCCTGAGTCCAGTCTTGCTGTGTGTACATCTATGATTTCAGGGATGGGCACTTTTATTGAGTAGCCAATGAGGAGGATCATATTCATATTCTCTCTCTCTCTCTCTCTCTCTCTCTCTCTCTCTCTCTCTCTCTCTCTCATCTTTGGTTCCCTGTAGTTATTTGTCTTATTTGTCTAGGAATGGGACTCCATGAATTTTTCTGGGACCCATGTCTCTGTATATGTTGATAGTGTTATATATTCAAATCAGGTCTTGCTTATGCAGCTATTTCTAGAACAGACACTCTCAAAACGACTTCCTGATCCTCAGGCTCTTACAATCTTTTTTTTTTTTTACTTTCTATTGATTCTTTGTGAATTTCATATCATGCACTCCAGTCTCACTCATATTCCCCTTCCCTCATACCTGCCCTACACCTTGGCAACTCCCACTGCCAAGAGAGAAAAAATTCTCATTGTGGAAGCTGTGTGTGACAGTGTGACCCAATGTATACACATTTGTCCACACTTCTTTACTTGCAAATGTTCGTTGCTGTGGACCGAGGCTCCTGGCTTCTCTGACTCTATTAATACTGGAACCTCACTGGGATTGTTCTCCTATTGTTGCTCTGTGTCATGGATTCCAGAAGGTCATCCATGGTGTAGATATCAGGGTTGGACAAATCAAAGTCCTGGATCTGGGCCTGAGAGGTATCTGAACTGGCCAGCCCATGGGCTCTCCCACTCTCCCACTCCCAGAGTTGGCTCACCAGCAACCCTGCAACTGGGGCCAGCTCTACATTGATACCTAGATTAGGTTCAGGGCATGCTCTCATGCGTGGTTCAACAGGTAAGGAACAGGGCCTCTGCTATCATGACTTCAGGGACAGCTTTTACACCTGCCATTGGTTGCAATGGGAGAGGGTGGGTGAGGGCATTTATCACTCACCTGTACCACATGGCAAACAAGTGGCAGGGATGCATGCTCACACCCTCCAGGCTGGCTCACCTGTGCCCCTACCACCAGGGCCAGCTTTCCAATGATAACCAAATGAGTGATGATATGATGTATGTTTGTCCTGAGTAGTTTCCTCCATGACTTAAACATTCTGTACTGCAAGGAAGCTCTTTAAACAGATAGCTCAAGATAAGCTTCAAGAGGTCCCTAATACTGACCAGATTCTCTAGGTGCCTCATTGCCTACAGAATAAGCAATAGAAACAGAGCATACCCCCTCAGACTGAAAGAAGCCAACTTGGAAAAAAGACTAACGCCAGACCAGCTGCTGAAATCAGGAGAAACCCCCCATGCTGCTCTGAAGAGAATTAGGCCAGAGTCACTTGGAAAGGACACTCGGCAATCTGTTGAGCTGCCAGCAGGCTGTGCAGTGTGATTTTGTGAGTTGCCACCCATGCTGGGGTGGGCCTTGGTAATGCAGCTATCTCTGTGTCCTTTCTGCTTCTTTAAGTAACCCCTCATCCATATTTCCACCCTATAAAAAATTCCCATGAAACTTATTGGCTAGTCAAGTTGGACTTTGGTAGTACCTGTACTTCTGTCTATTTTAGTACTCCTCATCTGGAGATTGTATGTTGCATCTGGACAGGAAAGTTTTATCACACAGCAGTTGGGGAGTGTGTTATGGTATGCGTTTCAAGGCCAAAAGACAATTTGTAGTGTGCTACTGTACTTGGCTTTATGTGAGTTCTGGGTAATTGAGCTCAGAGCATCAAGCTTACCTAGCAAGTGCTCTACCCACTGTGCCATCCATCCAGCATAAAAATAAGCTTTTCACCATTTTTTTTTCCTTAATGACCAAATGTACAATTTCCTTTCATGAATGTTTTTTTTCCACTTTAGGTTCAAAGTAAGGGCAATAATCTACTTTAGACACATAAGCTAATAGTCCTTAACCTCGAACGTAGGAACAAATGGATTTTTATGTTTCAGAATTGCAAAATATAAGGTGTAATGCACATGATGCTATAGCAAACCCTCTGTGGCCTGAAGTTGCCTCATCATGGAACACACTTATGCTTCTATAGAGAAGTATTGGAATATTTATAACACTGATAAATTAAACCACCTGGCACCAAAAGTCAGTTATTGATGCCGAAGAAATTTTATAATTCTTAGGGCTCCCAGAAGTATCTAGATTTTAGGACTTAGTATTAATATATTCATGCATTTAGTAATCTGTGACCACTTTTAAAAGATATTTTTCACAGATACTATTTTTAGGATTTAATATTTAGTAATTTGTTCTGCTATCTTTAATTGTGCATTGCATTCTTTATAAATATTTTATATATTCTCATCAAAATTATACTGGGATGCTAGCTATAAGGTAAAAGTCATATAAATTATGTGTTTCCCAACACAATAAAAATACAGAACAAAGACAACAAAAATATATATTAAATGTTGTTTTAAAATATTACTGTTATTCATTCGATTTCACATGGAGGATAAGTTATGAGATAGTAATGTTCTATCATTTTTTAATTATTTTTTATTTACCTTTTTATGTGTGTGCAGATATGGGTGGAAATATGTTGTAGTAAGTACTAAACTGGCCTCTGGTTCATCCGACTATCTATGGTGCAGAGGCTCTGCCTAGCCCAGCCGCCATGGTTCTTGGCCTGAGGCCACATGCGTGCTGCAGCTAGAAATGGCCAACTAGAAACACCAGCCCTGCCACCCACGAGACGTCAGCGTAGGAGATGGCTCTGGCAATCTTCCATGCTGTCTCTGCAAGGCTGGGCAGTGCCCAGACCATTCTGCCATCCATGCGGGCCCAGTAAGAGAATAAGACTCTAATTCTTATAGATTAATCAAAGGCTTTATATGTTTGGTAATGATTAATAACAAGATGCCCTTACAAAGAGAATTGTATCCCAATTAGCTAACCTAATTATAAGTTGTTCCCCACAACTGCTCTCCATACCTGTATGGTTCTCCATCCTCCTACATCTTGGCTCTCTCTAGCTCCTCCTCTTCCTTTTTTCTCTTCCTCTCCCAAACTCCTCCTCTTCCTCTTCCTCTCCTAACTCCTCCCATCTTAGCTCCTCCTACAGGAATATATAAGTTGTATATGTGTGTGTGCACATGCATGTGTGTATGTGTATAAGTTTGTGTGTGTTGTGGAGGTAAGAAGACGGCTTGTAGAAGTCAGTTCTCTCCTTGTACCGTATGAGTCCTGGAGAACAGACTCAGGCCCTTGGGGTTTGCAAAAGTAACTTTATCGGCAAAACTATCTCAATGCCACCAATTATCTTTTTCTAACCTAGAATTTCCTAACTATAAAGACTAGTGTTTTAGATGAACTTTAAATTTTAGAAGGTGTATGTTTATGTGGTTTATAGTTTACTTTGGGAAAACACAGCAAATGGAACTTTTTTGAGATTAGGTCTCAGGTAGTGCAGACTGGGTGTGAACTTCTGTTCCTCCCACACTTACTCATCTTCCCAGTGCTGACAGTACAGCATGGACCTCTTCAGGTGGCAGATTGTTACTAGTTAATTTTAAAGTATGTAATCAATGTCTTCATCCTTGGCACTGTATATGCCTTGATCATTTGGGAGTTCCCAGATACTAAATGTAGGACATTTTAGTCAACTTGAAAACAAAAAAAAAGAAAAGAAAAGAAAGAAAAAAGAAACGGGAAGGGACTATAGTAAAAAAGATGAGGAAGGAAAAAAGAAAGAGAAAGGAGGAAAGAAGAAAATTCAACTGAATGTATCCTGCATTAACACTGATATTTTAACTTTTATGAATCAAAATTAAGATCGGAGAATCTTCATGAAATTCGTGATTTTGGAAACCCAGGAAAAACTCAGAAATCTGCCCCCAATGAATTAGAATGAAAAGGATTACTTTATATAAGAAATGTAGAGGGTCCTGGAGTCGATATTCGTAAAACAAAACTGCACAATTTAAAGCAGGCCGAATACACAGAAAATGTCAAATATACACAGAGGTAGATATCGATCCAATAAGGTGCTCAAAACCCAGCTTAGGGATCCAAAGTCAGGACGCAGACACTTCTCACAAAGAAGCACATGTTGAGAAGAGCGCAGTTTCCTCACAGGCTACATTTCCCTCTTCTTGAGTAAAGTATGAATGAATAGCCAGGCGGGGGCAGAAACTCATACGGAGTACACACATTGGGGATATTCATAGGTCTGCCTCTCAATGACCAACAGAGTCCTCCGTTGTAAGCTTTATTAAAAATCCTGCTGTCGTCTATGGTATCATTTCCACCTTGCCATCAGCCTCAACATAGCCATAGGAAGAAAACCGGGAGGACACCAAGGACCGAACATAGGAGGTGAGGAAGAAGGGAAGGCTCCTAGGACATAGGAATATTGCATAGAGTTCTCTTGTAAAATTTATTCATTCATACCCTGTCAGCCACTGCTATTTTTCTGATTTTTATACTTGCCAATGTCTTTAAAAAGCAGAGTAATCATGTTAACAACAGGAGTACTATTTATTCTTGGTCACTGAGTTAATCGGCTCTCATGATGGGCTGTGAACTGAGGACATTATTCATTGAATGTTTCCTTCCTTCCTTCCTTTTTTTTTTTATCTTTTGCCTTTGGCAACTTCCACCAGCTGTGATAAATAATTCCATACCCCTAAGTGGATATTATTATTATTTTCAAGTGTGAGTCACAGCTGGCTCAGAGCCTGTCAGCTCTCTGTTGCAGATACCGTGCGCAAACCTGTTGATGATTGTGTGGGTGGAAACAGACCACCATCACCACAGCCATATTTCAGCTCTTTCCTCACCATGGTGTTCCCTAAGCGGGTAGGGAGAGGATCAGCCAGGGGATAGAAAGAGGCTCTCTCTGGCTGAGGCAAAGGTGCAAACAGCAGATTTGGTTTGCAATGTTGGAGCATCGCCTACTTTTTGGATGCTTTACTTTGCAGCAAACTCACTTTCCAGTGAAACTGCAAGCTCACCTCTAGGTCAAGGAGACATGGTGGAACCATGGGCTAGCAGAAAATTTTTATACATCACCCGTGATAAGGCTATATCATAAACTAAAAAGTAAACGAAAGCCCGGGTTTGTTTTTGTTTTGCGGTTAATATCTGAAACTCCACTCCTATTTTCCTGGCTCCCTGATCCCTTTCGACAAGTGTATTTTCTTCAACCTTTGGTGCCTACTGACTTCCCAATGCCCCCTGGCTAGCCTCAATACAATAGTCTGCCTGCCTTGTTTTTAACCTATTCCTTCTTTCCCCCATCAGAATTCAGTCTTCCAGCCCATTCATTACGCAGGGGCCTGTGACAATGAGTTCCGGTGACTTCACTGGGTATCGAATCACTCCAGACGCATCATGTAGCACTTGGGTTTCTCCCTGACCCCCTGCTCTGAAATCAGCTAAAGAACTGAAAACTAATAAAAAAAAATGTTCAACTTAGAGAAACTGGAGACCAGTTGGAAAGGATGAGAATTTTGAAATGCCCCCAATATTGTACCTGTGCTGGTTTCCATCTCTTTGTACAGGCTCTTCACTAAGCTTAAAACAATGGACACATAGTATTTTTGAAGTAATCCACTCTTAGTAAAGTGTTGGGCTTATGGGAATGTAGCATCACAAGCAGTTTAAGCAGTGATGGAGACTGAAACCAGAGCTTTGGGTATGATGAGCATACATTCTACAGACTGAGCCATATCCTTCAACCCGTTGTAGAGAATTTATAACATTGGCATAATGTTCCCATTACTCCTAAGCAAATCACACACAACCTCCCTATGAAAACAAATAGGATTCTTTTGTGTGTGTTGTGTTACCATCAGTTGAGAATTTCACCTGGACGTTACAGAATAGTTCAAAAACAGATTCAGAATAATTTGAAAAGAAATCAATCTAAACAATTAGAAGTGAATCATTGGTTGAATATTGACAAAAACATCTTCAATATCTTATGGCATGATTCATGGTTAAGAGAAAACAGTGGGTGTTGGCAAGATAAAATTAAATTTTGCTTCCACATCTCCTAGTAAGTACTTGGACAATGGGATGAATATTTTTTACATATGACATTTTTCAAATAAAAAAACAAGGCAGTGGGTGGCCTTGGTCAATTTTAATTACCAGGAACCTATTAAATTGAGGTTTCTGATCACAACAACATCATGATTCTTAGGGGATAGACATTTTTAGTTCCCCAAAACTCATCCCAAGGGAGTCAGTAGCTAGTTTCTGAAACAGAGATGGAGAAAAGTGGCTGACCACAGGGAATTAGAGATCAAAGCAATGTTCTTACCCCTCCTCTCTGCCTAGTTTCTTTCGGATCAAAGGGATAGTGGTGTCATGAGATCCCTGCATGTTGGTAACACTGCCCCAGGCACCAAATGCCATCACAACTCTTCATGTCCATTACAAACCTGAGGTCACAAAACAGCAAAATGGAGATAGGGGAAAAGGGCTGTAATTCAATACTCCTGAGCTAGGTACTCTCACAGATCATTTCCAAACAGCTGTGGTAGATCCATACCAGCTTAATGACTGTGTTAAGGGCACTAGCCCATCCCTGTACCGGAACTAGTAAAACAGGAAGAAAGAAGTTGTTAAAAAGGATAAGGGGGGGGATGTAAGAGAACAGTTACGCTGTACTGACCATCAAAGCTCCCTCGTCATCAGACTTTTGGAGATGCACTTTATACATTCTAAAGTGCTGTGCCACTGCTTGGTAAGCCCGAGCCATTTTGCCACCTTCTATCTTTCTCCTCCCCAAACCTATTTTTGTTTTCATTTTGAAATTTAAAAATAAGATGATTAATTTACTACGCACGTTTTTTAAAACCCGGCGCAGAGAAAGACAGAGAAATGAGTTTCCAATGACAGCTCAGTTCTATGTATTTGAGCATCTGGGCTAAGTAATTCCTAGGAGCATATTCTAGGTTGTATGTTCTAATGACACTGATAAGAGCACTGGATGGCTACTTTTCTCAGAGCCATTTTCAAGTGACAAAGAGATTGAGTAATAAGGGAAATTAAATTTTAATTTTCTAAAGCACATATCTGACTGTATATGCATATATATATGTTATATGTATATGTTATATGAGACACGCTACTAACTGGAGCCTAAGAAATATAAAAACATAACATGAGTATCAGAGCAAAAAAGAATCTACAGGCAAGGAATAACCATTGTTCTGCAGAAAACCTGCATGAGAGAAGGTAACAAAAGACTGAAGGAAACACTAAGGAGGTAAGACAGCATAAAAGCCAACTGGAACATATACTCCGTGCTGGAGTTGACTAGTTCTGATGGATGAGAATTATTTTAAAAACATATTTTTGTTCACATTTATTGAATACACCTTCTGCCAATCATTACGGTGAGGATTAAGGACAGGTGGTTTGATTTCTTCTGATGCAACATGGCATTTTACAAGTTTTGACAATTAAACTTTCCATCAGCGTTACAAATTAGGAAGCAAGTGACTGTGCTGAGCTCCTAGCAACTGTATCAAGGCACCTATTGGCATATGTCCTTAATTCTCAGGATATTGGACCCTCCTGTCAGGTGGTAACCTCTGTTATGATACATTGTTAGTACTAGTGCTCTCTCTCTCTCTCTCTCTCTCTCTCTCTCTCTCTCTCTCTCTCTCTCTCTCTCTCTCCCCCTCCAGAAAGCCGCATTAATGAATATGACAAAAGTAACAGTAGTAAAACATAGTATCAAAACAATGCTCACATTAAAGTTTACAATGCTTGGCAAATTTTGGCACTTCAGGGAGATTTATTAACAAGAAGATGCTATCTTTTTTTTTATTAGCCTTTTTCTCCCATGATTGAAATAGCAAGCTGAAAGCAAAGGCCATGCCTGAGACTTGGGTAAATTCAATTTTACTGGTAAGAGTAATCTTCAGCATTCATGTGCCTACAGAACAATCAGGACTCACTAAAAATAAAATCTTCAGAGTAAGACATCTCTCTGATGTCTTCGGCTTTCACCCATCATAATACAAATGCAGTTGGAATTCTATCTATATTTAACCAAAACTTTTTTGCTTTCTGGGCTATTTAGCTGCAGCACATTTAGAAAAAAAATTAAATGGAACTTAATGGAGGCATGATAAATACCCAGCAGTCCCTTCATTTTTGCTTTCTCTGGTGTACCTTTATGGCTTGAAATGAGAGAAGGCGAGGTGTATTCACCACCTAGAGAAAAGATAAAAAAAGGGCCTCTTTCTTGTTTTACTAGTGCTCCCTCTAGTGGGGATTTTCGAGTAATACAGGCAAAAGGATTTTTTTTTTTAAAGCCATTTGAGCACATATTTTGTTTGCTTTCTTACATTTCCTTTTTAGAAACATTCTAAACACAATGATGTGAAATAAACAAACATAATAGTGCATAATAGATGTACAATGGCTTCAGCAGCAATTGTAATTAAACAGAGGAGTGATAACAGTCTGTGCTGTACTCAGAAAGGAAAAGGTTTTCAATAGCATGTGGCAGACAGACATGAAAACATATTTTGCCGGAACCCACTGTCACTCATTTTGCGGCTTGACTTTTTCTCTCTACAAGCCAGTTTGGCCATTAGCCTAAGACTTTCCACCAATCACATTCTTACCATTTACTTCAAAAACTTACCTCTTTTATCTTTTATTACTATTACATTATCAAGTACATAATTCCCTTCACCTCTAACTCCTAATCCTTCCTCTGTGTGAAAACTACCTCGGGTCCGCAGAACCAAGCTGTATTAACTAATCCTGTTTATGATTTACAAGCATTCCTTTTCTAATGGTTTGCTAGCACTGTTTATTTTTTTTCCTCCCATAAAATATGCGGGCTTGCACCCTAGAACGAAAAAAAAGAAAAAAGAAAAACTACCTGGCCCCAAAGGAACATTCTTAACACTGCTTTATCGGATGCTTCCTGGAGATGTCTTGAGTTTGGTAGATGCTTCTTGTTCTACGGGGATCTCTGTCAACTTCTCGTCTTATGCATTTAATGTGCTTCCCTGGTGATAGCCTAAGGGAGCCCTCACTAAACAATTAATGGGAGGCATCTCTTGGGAGCCTAATGGGTATTTAGCAATAAGTTCAATTCCACCGAATTGTATAATGTGATATTTTGACAACACATACAGAGAAGTTGGAGAAAGGTGAACTTTACTTTTAAAAGACAAGGAAAGCCACACACCTGAGGTTCTCCCTCTTCTGTTATTGTTTGGAGACAAAGGATAACCAAGATGTCATTTCCAGTGTTGTTGTGTGTGCCAGCTTTTTGCCATCCTGCCATAACACCACACTCCTGTTCACTCTCTCTAATGTGATGTACAATTTTCAATCTATTAACTAAAGTAAAATCTGCTGTGACATTTTGATTCCAAAGCCTCGAGCAATGAAAGGGTAGCACTGTGCAGGATATTTGTATTATGTTAATAAAAAATGATACTACCATATGATACCAATGCCAAGCAGAAAACACTGATTAGTGTTTTCGAGACCACCATTCTGATTTTAGAGTCGTTGTATATCAAAGTTTTGGATCTAATAAGTGCATCATCTTGATTAATGTATTTTTCAGGTGCTGCTTAAACCACTTCTCTTCTGTTTGCCCAAAATATTAAGATAGTAGTGAGGCTGCTTTCTAAGTGTAATTTATAGATTTCCTAATGGTAATTTATATTTAAAGTGTGTGATATCTGAGTAGCGTATTTGTTATTGGAATATTTTCTGCATCTGTAGCACAATTATAAACATTAGTAAAGTAATGGTAGAGCTCATTTCTAAAGAAAATTAGTTGGCTTTGATTCAAATCAATATAGCAAAGTAAATATGGATCACTTAACTCCAAATAAGATTTTAAGTAGTTTCTCGTCTATTTTCACCCCTCCATTTGAAATGCTCAGAAAGTCTATCCAGTGTTAAAATCATATAAATGCTTGTATATGAAGACACACACACCATATAGATACTATAGAACTATATTAAATAAAGGCATCATTTTAATACCTCTGGCATTTGCAATATTAATGCAAAGTAATCACTGTCTCCAAATTCCTATAGTTTAATTTGAATAAATTTTATTTCCAATTTTTCTTACTCTTCCAATGAAGTTTATACTCAGACATTTATTTCATGTCAACATCTTTCCTCAAAAATAAAAGTAAATAAAAGACATATTGACAGAAAATAAGCTGGAACATTATACAGAATATATAAATTTAAAAGAACAGCCTTCCAAAGGAAGGAGAAATGTTCGATTATTATCATCACTTTGGCTGTTTGTTCTAATAATTCCTTGCCCATAATGATTTACAAGGGTGTTATAGCTCCTTTCGGAAAGTGAACGCAAATTCAACAAATATCTCCTCTATCAGAATGTGTAAAGTTTTAGTCACTCGTCTCGAAAACGACACTTCCCCATGGATACCGCATGGAAGTAACAATCTCACATAAATGACCATAAAAACATTACATCGGTTTTCTCAGGCCTCTTCCACATCCTTGGGGCAAGCAACGGATATTTCCCTATGCCAGGCAGGCTCTTTTTGCTCAGCTCTCAGAGAGTGTGCCTGTCTGAATTATCACTGAACTTATGCTGCAAATTCATATGTTGTGAGAGGAATTCCACAAACAGCTGCATCAGTCTATGAAGCATTGCAACCGCATTATGAGGTCAATAAAAGATTGGAGGCAAAATATCTGGAAAGTGATTACCGCTTTTTAATGAATATATAGTCTGGTGATTTCTGAGTGCTGTAGGCATAACTGTGCTATATATTTTATAGTTTATAAATAAATAGTTATTACCTTACACCAAGGCTAGGAATACATCCGTTGAACAGTTAATTTGTCATAAAGAGGCACAATTTGCTTAAACTGCTTACATGTAATGGATTATCAGGTAATTCCAATATGCTGTAATTGAGAATTACCTCTCTCGATGTAGAATATTCAATTGCGTTTCGCACATCTGGGTGAAAACTCTATTTTCATCTCAGCTATTCTCCTCTACATTAAAAGCATGATTTATAGCATATATTTTATGTACGACGTAATGGCAACACAAAGTCAACCACCTTATGGTATGAATAATTTAAAATTATTTCTTTGGTTTAAATATATTTGCATGCAAATTACGTGATATAATTATTCTCACATAGCAGTCTACCTTGCTTAATTTTTTTTCTAGAAACCCATTTCTCAAGCTACAACATCAACTGCCAAATTAAATATGCATATTTTGCTTACATTATTTCTAGCTCTTTCCTATAAATTAAAATCAGAATGCCATGTTGTAATATATCAGTTATTAATTGATAGTATGAGACATGAGTGTATCAAATGATCGGTTTACCTTTCTATTAAAGTCATAATAAGCTCTTTCCTATGTTTTTTACAGGGAACTAATTTAAAGGGTCTGATGGATATTTTACAAATAAATGGATCACTCTGATGCCTTCACAAGACTTTAAAATTAGGTGAGTATGACAGAGAAAGACGATGGTGTCTTCGAGCACCAGAAACTGTGATAAATCAGCAGTATTTTTCGTGTCATGTTTGTAAGACGCTATAACCTATTTAAAGACTCCCAACACAGCTGAGCGGTCCCTAAAACTTGGTAGTTAAAATAGAACTATCCAGAAAATGTTGCACTGTAAAGACTTGATTCACTTGGCAAACTCAAACTCCGTTTGATTTCTTTTTCTATTTTTTCATATGAAATTTAAACAGTCACTGCTGATTTATTGACCTAAGTTAGAACATGAAACATTTATTTGGCCACAGTACATGGTATGATGTGTGGGTAGAGGGTAAATATGAACCAAAAAAAAAAACCCATGGTATATGTATGTTTATAAAAGTGTATCAAACCATTATTTTATACAGTGACTAAAAATTAATTTAAAAATAATGAGGTTATCATTGTATGTGTAAAACTAACAGGGAATATTAAAACTTCAATGTGTGTTGCCTGGTTCTGGAAGCTGCCACACTCTGCACAGAGGAAGAAGAAAATGAGAAAATTCCTCTCCAGTCTTCAGCATCCACCCACTGAAGTGCCACATGCTCTGCAAGAGAATTCATTTGCAATAGCAACTCTGTTTCTAACTTTAGGAGACTTAAATTAGTTTTACAATATACAAAGCCCCCTCCCCTTTAAATAGCACAGGCTTTTCAAATATTAGCCTTGAAGGTTTCACCTTATAGGGGACAGCAACAATGCCAGAGTACTGAGGTGCTAGAAAGTCACAGTCAGTCGACATTTCAACATTTGCTAAGCGCATGACATACTCCTGGTGGGAGTTGTTTGCTTATGTATTTCTCACAATGAATCTCTGAGACATGCACTAATATTAGCTCCGTTTTATCTTTGAGGAAACTGAGTCATACACAGGTTAAAAGGCAGTAGACTGAAAGGTAACGCACAAGACACGTCTGTCTTGAAGTTGGTCCCTTTGGAGAGTGTGGAATGCCCGGAAGAGATTCCAGCTTATCAGGCAGTGGGTTAGACAGCTGGAAGGAAAGGGCTTTGAGGACTTAGTGGAAGGAATAACAACAGTTGTTTCTGTCTCCTTGTGCTTCCCTCTTTAACACTGCTTATACCTGTTACGATCTCATTTAAAATCACCAGACACTAGCAACAAAAATTGATGTGTCTCATATACCGTTGCACATGGCACTGCTTTTTTGTAAGTAAGATTACAAAGACGGCTTGCCATCATGCATCAAAAGCTAAAGGTACCTGAAGGGTGAGAGCGAAAAAGAAGAAGAGTGCAGGGCTTAGAAGAAATAAATTCCAATCTTGCATTCACTGCCAGAGAAATTTGAGTGCTCACTCTTTCTCAACAGTGATAGGACTGGGTGTTCTTGGCAGAGAAAAGAGAAACTGGAACTGTGTCATACAGTGTTGGATCTAGCTCTAATATTCCATCTCTATTTTCTTAACTCTATACTTGTCAAAGTAGAATATGGATAATAATCTGAAGCCATGCTTACTTTAGCTATTCAGACTCCTGTCTGCCTCACTGGGATGTCAGAGGTGTCCTACCACTCATGTCTAAAATCTTAATCTAACTTCTGTGTGCATAAAATCTAAGGCCCCGGGCTCTGATGGAGACCCAGTTAGTTCCATTTTAACATATGGATTACATACAGGAAACAATCCCTGTCTTAGAAATAAGCCCAAAACTTTGCTATCCTATTATCTACTGCAGTGTGTACCAAGGCCAGGGATGGTGGCTCATGCCTTTTCTACCAGCACTAGACAGGCAGAGACAGGCAAATCTCTGAGAGTTCTCGGCCAGTCTGTTATACATAGTGAATGTAGGCCTGCCAAGATTCTACAGTGAGACCCTATCTCAAAAAAAAAATTAGTAATGATGATGATCATGATGATGATTAGCAAATTTTAGATTATCTGTAAAAACTATAGAGGGGCTTTCTTTCCAAAATTCATTCTGGGCTACCAATGTACTCATTGGTCTAACACATGGGAGACCCCATGGTTAATTCTCAGTTATACACAATCGAAAACACACAATCTTAGATTCTGATTCCTGGATAAGCTTAAAAATCACTAACCCAGAGTCTGAGGTGTGTTGATGGGCACTGTGGAATACCAGGAGCAATCCCCTGGATGCGATTCCTCCGACTCTCAAAAGTTCAGTAGCTGCAACTTTCCTTGACAGATAAAGAAACTTTGTGTTAAGCTAGCTCTGGGTCTCATGGGATGAACAGACGGGCTCAAGTCCTACTCAGTCACAGGAGGCAAGGACGTGGCAGAGACAACCTGCAGAAAGAAGCAGAGCAGAGCAGACTAAAGAACAACGGATGCTAACACCCCAGTGCAAGAAAACCTCCTTGTACTGGCTGAGGAAGTCCGAGATAAAGAAAGGGTATTTCACCTGCATTGCTAGTTTTCAGAATTTGACAAGTCACGTGATTTTAGGATAAAAGATAAACTTCAGAGAAATTTCATTAACAGGAACTCAGTAAATACGTCATTCATTTTGTGAAACAAGAAGCATCCTCTAATTTTAATTTCTGGAAAAAGAAATGCTTTTCCTGGCAAATCTTTAGTCAAGCCCAAAGGTATCAAATTTTACCAATCTTAGTGAATTTACAAGCAACAGGAATCTGCCAACTGAATTGGAATAAAAAAATGAGAGAACAGAAATATGAAGCATGAAAGCATCGATCGATAGAAGGGGTTGGTCGTCGGTGCTGCAAGCTAGAAGATAGCTCTGTAACAGTAAGCAGAGTTAATTCATGTGATATAGCTCAGGAATTACTATAAAATTTGCCTCAAAATAAATGCATATGTTATAGAGGAAGAGTATTAGCCATCTAATATTATTTTAAAAGAATAGCAGAGAGAGAAAGAAAGGGAAGGAGGAGAGAGGGAGGG
>NW_021604617.1:15314894-15323575 GCF_004785775.1 Grammomys surdaster
GGGAGGGAGGGAGGGAGGGAGGGAGGGAGAAATAGAAGTAAACGAGAAATGCCTAGACTTCCCAAAACGAAAGTGACCTCCTTGCCACAGGAAGAGTCCAAATCCTGATGATATTGAAACAAAATCTCTAAGAACCTGAGGGTGACTAGTTCAAGTACTCACAAGTCTTGTATCACACATCAGATGCATGCATCATCAATGGAGAGTCAAAATTTATGGTATTGAACAAAGGTTCCAGCTCTCTTTTCAGACTGGAAACACTTCTAAAATCTAAAAACTTCCAAACAGAGGAACTGACTTTGTTTACTTGTTATAGGGACCTACACTGAAGCCCAAGCTGACCTCAAACTCATGGCAATTCACCTGCCTCCATTTCCCTAGGAGTGTTGGTACTACAAGTAGAAATACTTTGTCTAGTACAGAGCTGAATTTTTTCTTTTACTGGCTAGAATGGATAGCAGAATCTGGTCCCCACCTCTTGGCTAACTCATTGTTAATAGAGCTGTATTAGTTGTTTTCAAAGGCAGCAATGTGGGTAATTTTCAAGATCTAATCATAATTTCCATTACATAATTTGGGATTCAAAAGGGCAGTATTTCCTCTAATCCATCAGTGAATGTATGTTTCCAAATTGATACTGAGTGTGTTAAGGAGAGAAAGCAAACATGATGTCTACACAACTTGCATGTAAACGTCATATAAGCACATTTCACATGAAGAAATGCTTGCTTTTGGAAAACAATAGTTGATATACGGTATTCTCCAATTATGAGGAGTGGCCATACTTATGTACTGAAGTCCTATGTACTGGAGAGAAATAATTGGCACATGGGTATCTGACTCTGAATACCACATGAGCATTGCTCTAGGATCTCAGAATCGGAGTACTGAGCAGATCAGCTTCTTGGTTTCCTTTTCATGCAAGGAACACTTTACTAAGTCTGTAACTTACATTCTAGTGCCGCTTTTTGTGAAATCTCATTCATACAACACTGCAGAGGGAAATCAGTAGGTAGGGAAGCAGGTGGGCTAATGCTGAGTACAGTCCAACACGTGATGAAGTGAAGATTATTATAAACAGAAACTGAAAATTCATAGCTCCTGGTTTTCTGATGCTGTGGTGGTTGGAATGCCACATTCCTGTGTGTAGATCAGGCAACTTCTTGCCCCTGATACCATGCCTTGTTTCTCCATCCATGCCAGACTCTGATCCTTATGGGATCATAAGCCAAAATAAATTCCTTCTGCCTCAAGGTTCCTTTGTTCATAGTGTTTGGGACAACCACAAAAAAGTGACTAATACAGATATCCTTTATAAGACTGGACCACTGAAGTTTATTATTACTTATAATTTGCTCTTTTACTGTTCTATGCTATATCAGTACTTCCCCCCTTTAAATGTAATATACTGTGTCTCTGCCTTCAAAAGCCATCTATAACTATTGTACTATTGGGTACAACTTCTCCTTTATGCTCACACTCATTGAAATCAAGAGAAATCATATTTGAAACATATACAGCCAGGAATAGTGGCACACACCTCTCATCCCAGCACTCTAGAGGCAGAAGCAGGTGGATTTCTGTGAGGTTGAGGCCAACCTAGTCTACAGAGTCAGTTTCAGGACCACCAGAGTATAGTTTGAAATTATAGATGTAAGTAGGTTGAGTGACAGGTAAAATAACAATGGATTGGCTCCCGGCTGCTACTTCAGAAATTATCTAAAATGAAATAAAAGCATTAAAAACACATTGAAAATTAAAAAGGAGCTGGAAATGCTGATATATATTGTGATCTGATAGATAGATAGATAGATAGATAGATAGATAGATAGATAGATAGATTATGATTTCATATATATGTATATATACCCACATATAATTACTACATAATTATAAGCCCTTCCTTAATAAAACATAAACCTGTAAAGACAGATAACCTGTTCTCTTTTATTATTTTCATAACGTTTTTAGCTATGATAGTCCCTGGTACATAGTAAAAAGATACACACGCATTAACTCCTAAATAAATCAACCACCTAAAACATTTTTCTGAGAGTACCAGATGTATTACAAACCCCTCAAGTCTTTAGGATGCCAGAAATCCTGCAAATACAGAATGGAGAATTCAGCCAAATTTTGACTGCCCAAGGGTTTGTGCATTTGGTGTGTGCCTCTTTTGAATATCCCCCTAAAAATTCTTGCACAACTAAATCCAGATTATCATGATCATTATTATTATTACTATTTATTATTATTATTATTAAATTTGTTCTTTGACAATTTCATACATGTATAAAATGTCTTCTTATTCTCCTGACCCAATATTTTCTTCCTTCTGTCCCTCCCATCGACCTCTCCAACTTCTTACCAGTCTCTTTCTCATGTTCAGCTCTGTTTGTTTTGTTGTGCTATGACCCACTGATGTTCATCAGGGATATTGGAGGAAGTAAGTTTAGAATTGCCCTTTGGAGGTTGGTGGGCTCATCAATAGTAGCCAATAGTTCAGCCAGAAGTACCAAGGTCCCTAGTGAACTCCTCCCTGTCCAGGACTGGCTGTTAATGAACTACACTGTGATTACATGCACAGTAGGATCACATAACTGAATGGGGTAGGGTTTGCAAAACAAAAAGCAGCATTAAAAGATTTCTGAATGCCCATCAGCCAAATATTCAGAAATATAATAAATTTGAAGTGTGTTGGTGCAGAGCTTACCTGTGCTGGTTTGTATAGCTCTCCTGTAGGCTTGCTTCTGAGCACACAGCTGGTGCACTTAGTTCTGTGTATGCCATCATCCCAGATCTACCACACACACTTCTGGAAACTTTGCCTCAGATTTGAAACTACTGTGTTTTATGAGTTGCAATATTTTCATTGTACTAAAACGTTCTCTGCTCTTATAGAACTGATGGCTTAGTGGCAAGATGCGAAGTCTTGGACTGTTCCTATCACTATTCCTCAGCATGTAAGAGGCGATTTAGTGAAGCTTTAGTTGTTATATGTTAGAATGATTAGTTTTTAAAATTGCTATTTCAGGGACTAGGGATATCCTTCAGTCAGTAAAGTGACTCCTCCTCAGCATCCATGTTGCGAGCCAGACATGATGACCTGTGTGTGTAATCCTAACACTGAAGATATGAAGACAAGAGGATTCCTGGCATTTGCTGGCTATCCAGTCTGGCTGAACTGGTGAGCTCCAAGTTCAAGGGGAGAACTTGTCTCAAAAAAAACACTTAAGGAAGATACTTCAATGTCTACTACATGTACATGTGTACCCTATGCACACCAGGGTACACGCATGATCACTCATATATCACACACAGAAAGTGTAGTTTGAGTTCATGAAGAGCTTCATAAAAATTTAAATTCATTTCTTCCTTGGGAATGAAGTAGGATTTTCAGTAATCCTTAAAATGTACCATGCAAAACAACGTTCTCCACATTGACAATTACAAAAATCAAAATATTGATCAACTCTAAAAACTGCTGAAGATGTTCCACACTCCTGAGGTTTCAAATATTCAGCCAAGATTTCATTTTTTATGCAAACACATCTGTCTTACAAGTATGCAAATTTGATATATCTTTAATAAATAACAAAATGATATATTATATATACACCAAATGATTGTTTATTAAATAAGCCACTTTGTGATTTATTAACAATATATGATTTAATTGTACACATACTTTATCTGTCTAATTACTTTAGACTATGTCAACATTTCTTGTGCAAAACAGGTTGTGAATTGGAAAATGTTTACAAGACCCTGATTTAAAGGAATCTGTAAATCTGATGCCTTCTATACCAAGACATCCTTCCTCAAAGATACTTTAAACAAAGCATATAAAATCTATAACACAAACATCTCCTACTTAACTTCACCTAATTAAATCAAGGACCAACACAGACCTAAGTAGCCTATAATGATTGGCAGTGTTAAAATTTTAATATGCTCACCTTGAAAGACAGAAAAAGATAGAGACCAAACACATCCTTACAATGCACTGTGAGTGTGGTTCTCCTGGGAATGCCTCTTCTTTAGGATGAACCTTCACATGTGATGAGAATGTGGAAGAAAAGTGTTAATGATCTTTGCTTTCATCACTCGACACCTTGAGGTAGAAGCAGCTTTCACAGTTAGTATTGTAGCTTCTGGATATATAGAATTTCCTATACTTCAGACTTAGGGAAGGAAAATTATTATATAAAGAAAATACTACACATAACACACTGATTCTGACTTTTCATTACTTTATAAGAAAGAAAACTAAGGCTAAACAAGGAGGGAGTTAAACAATAGCAGGACTTAACTCCAAAACCATAGTGGGTTGTTTATTGTTTGTGTGGTTGGTTTGGGTTTGGGTTTGGGTTTTATGTTTTGAGAAATAATACCTTAAGTTCTGATTATAGGGACCCTCCTTCTGCACTTTACCATGTATTATTTTGTGTGCTTTTACTTGAATGCTAATAGATCCTTGAGGAAGCATCTCTTCTATATTTTTCCTGCTATTTCACTCAAAATCTACTCCTATAACTGTACATATAATAAAGATTGTCCTTGACATACACTGGTATTGTATTTCAAACATCATAGTTGAACTAAAATATCTTAAACCAAAATGCATTTAAGATATCTAACCTAGTCAGCATCATACAGTTTAGCCTAAACTACTGAAACACATGTTCATAACATGTATCTTAGTTAGAAAAGTTAAGCAATCCTAGAACACAAAACTATTTTATAACACAATGTTGAATGAGTAACATAATTACTGGAATGGCATGTTTAACTTAAATATGATGTTTGAGTCAGTACATATTTATGACATCTAAGTATTTGGTGGTATTTTGTTGATGTTTTTAAGGTGGGTCAGGGATGGAAAGATTGCTCAGTGGTTAAGGCCACTTGCTATTCTTTTATAGGACCTGAGTTCGGTTCCTAGCACTTACATAACTACTCACAGCACCAGTCATTCCCATTCCAGTGGGATCCAGTGCTCTCTTTTCTCTTCCTCTGTCTTTCTTACATGGGATACACATGAACATATAGGCAAGCACAATGAAATACAAATGAAATAAAATAAATAAATCTCTAAAATAGAATCACAATTAAGATATGTCACAGGCCATTTATATATGAGGGTGATACTTTCAGGTTTCATGGACAGTCAGGTCCAAATCCTGATTCTATCATTCACTGGTGATGTAACATTTGGAATAATAGCAAAATGTTCCCTGAATACTCTTTAATAATGCATGGAACAAAAATAGAAAACAAGGCAGTTTTATACAGTAACAACTTATATTTAATATAGTCTCTTTTTTACAGTTGCCTATGCTGTTTTCCATCTAGGACATTTACCAGAGATGGTTAAACTTGTCACACTTCCTTCTCATTAGTTAAAGTAGTGTTAACTTAATCAAATACCATTATAAAATTATTTTTTCTTCTACCCATAGATTTATCAAGAACTAAACCCTGACCCATGGTATAGCATGTGGGGAAATCCTTTTAGCATGATTAAAACAAAAAAAAAATAAATACGTACCATTTCTGTAACACTAACATAATTAAAGTTCTGTGCATTGTTTTTCAAATTATATCAACCATATTTAAAGAAATAAAGGGAACTTTCTAAATTTTGCACCAAGATTGTGGAAGAACCTAGCCTAAAAGCCAGTTTCCTTGTATTTATCTTTTACAAGTTCCTCCAAGAATATACCATGGCTTTTTAAATTACCATGTTTAAGTTCCACTTCCTGGTAGAGGTCCTTGAGAAGGAGAGAAGAAAGTAATGCCAGTTATCAGGCCGCTTTCAAATGTCATAAAAGTACATCCACACAAAATAGAGATTTTCCTGTTTTTATAATAATTGTTCAGTGAGAACCATTTGAAACCCTCACACACAGAAAAAAAAAAAAGTTATTTCTTTGCACTACTGGCTTTTGAGCTCAAGAGTTTAGGAAACGCCTTTCTTTGTACCACTCAGTCAACTTCTTAAGAAAGTCCAAGGAAGACGGAGATCTGAAAGAACTGTTGACATTGCTCAAGCTCTCTGTTTAAAAACAATGCAACTCTTTCTAACTTCTAAAAGATGACTGTGGCCTCTGAGATACGTGTGATGTTTGCTCTGTAAGGCTTCTGGCATCTGTAGTGAATAGTAAGTTCAGTAAGAGTTCAAAATACATATTCCGGTTCTTTACTTTCTTTCTATGTATGAAATAAGTCCGCAAAGTCTTACAAGGCTGGGGTTGGGGAAATACCACCACTGCTTTCACAGAGGGACCAGGTCCAATTTCTGTAAGCCTTATTATAGCTCATAAGTATCTGTAACTCCAGTCTAGAGGAATAAATAGGATACCATTTTTTGGCCTGCACATTCACTATTCATATATGATACATATACATGCAGGCAAAACGTCCATACTCATAAGATAAAAATAAAAGTTAAAATTGTTAAACCTTATACAGTCATTTCTTATTAAAATGTTGGCAAGGATTTGGGGGAAAGGGTACACTTATTTACTGTTGATCAGAATTCAAACCAGTACAAACATTCTGGAAATAAGTATGGAGAATCCTTTGAAAAGCGAGAAAATTAAGAGACATAATTCAAGATGGCAGCTGCTGGCACCCTTGGGATCATGGGGCAGCACCAAGGGGCCTTTGAGACCCAGGAAGGCCTTGAGGGGAAACATGGCAGCTCAGTGAGTATGTAGAGACCACAGTATTTCCAGAATAACTAGGAAAAAGGCAAATCTCATGGGAAGATGTTTTCAAGAGTGGTTTCATGAAATTGGAAAGATGAGCAGAGTACACTGAACCACAGAGACAAGCAAAACTAGAGACTTTGGAAATAGGTGGAGCTAGAGATACAGAGGTGACAGGTGTAGGAGCATGGCTATGGTGGACAGGAGAGCATGTCATTACTGAGTAGGACCAGCACGGTAGTGTGCAGCAGCCTGGAGCTTGCATGGGCTATGTCCTGTAACATGCTGCCCAGCTTCCTGACCACCCTGACTCTGAGCAACAGCAGGATATCGAAGATGGAGAATGGTTCAACTTTTGGATTGGGTCTCCTCCAAAGACCTCCATGGTCTATGCTGCTGCCTGGGTCCATGTTGGTGTACGTGGTCCATGTTACAGCCTAGAGACATGCTGGTGTCTGCGGTCTATGCTGCTGCCACAGGGCTGTGTTGATGCCCATAGTCCCTGTTGCTACTGGAGGGCATGTGGATAGCTATGGTCTGTGCTCCTGCCTGAGGCCATGTTGATGTTTGTGATCAGCCAATGCTAACACTGCCTGTTATGGGCAAGGAAGCTTCTTTTGCAGTGGTATGATATCTGCAGACTCATAATTGAGAATGAAAGACATTGAAGATATCTGTGGAAACACCCACCCCTACCCCAGCCCCCCAAAAGAAACTGTCTAGACAGAAAGCCATTAGAAAATGTCCTTTAAAATGTGATAAAGATGCTGAGTGCAGATCTTCACAGTCGATGGAGGAAACAGTAAAAAAGGGAGGGAATCTCCATCTGGGAAAGGGGGAGGGAAGAGAATACAGAAGGAGAAACAGGGAAGAGGGAGTAAGTTTAATAAAGTTTCAATAATCATATTACTTTGTATTTACCTAAAATCATACTTTATTATAAATATAAGTATTTAGATATGTGTGTGTTTATATAATATATACAGATATATTAAACAAAGTTATGTCACTTAGGCTGATAATGCTACCCACAAGAATATTACATGAACAAAAACACGAATAAAAGACACACATACACACATACCTCCTTATGAATGGTTGTCCAAAATAGTCCAAGTACACCTAAAATAATAAAGGCTTATACTTTTGCTCCTGGCAGCTTCTAAGAGGTTGAAATTAAGTCCCTATTGCTCAAAATAGCTCATAAATAGGACATGGGATTCCGATGCTCCAGGACAGATCTAATTTAAAAAGTCTCCTTTCTGCAGTTAATTACATAATACTATGCTAGCTTCCAAGGGATGGAAAAAATTCATAGTCCTATCTAGCTTTGTCACCAAACAATGGTGTCAAATCAAATAATGACTGTCATTGCAAAGTATCAGTAAATGTCACCAGCAGGGCAACCACAGCAGTGGAAAGGAAAACTCTGCTGCCACTTTAAGGAGCTGCTATACCTTGAACCTAAGTCACTCCTTGGGCTCCAATTCTGGGCTCCATGGACTCCACAGTGTATACAAATAAATGGTGTCATGGCAGACTTAGCTAAAGAACATTTTGGTATTTCAATGTGTAGCTGGAAGCTGGGATCTCTGAAAAAATATGGAATTTGTTCTGTTCCCACCTTTCTGCTCTTCAAGAGTTCTCATTAAGTCAACCAACTAGATGGTACACATGACACAGAGTTCACCAAAAAGTCCAGAAACGTGACTGGAGGCTCTTTTCCTCCTACTGTTGCTGAATATCTTAATGAAGATCTCATCCTCTGCCTGAGAATGTGACTCCTACTGCCCGATGAATCCTGTCCATGAAAAAACACACTTTCAGAGCCAGGATGTGGTTCTAGCCATCAGATGATGGGAATGCTTTATAAACTCAGCATTCCATACAGAAGCGTCAGTATCTCAGTTGAAAATGTTTGACAGGAGGAAGACCAAGTGGGGGTGATTCAGTTCTTCTTAGAAGGAG